>NC_136264.1:19268076-19831290 GCF_964187855.1 Myxine glutinosa
GCAGGCCATCTGTGGTACTTATCAGAGGATCTGATTGGTCTTGAATTTTTTGACAAGAATGTGCCTGCAGCAGTGAAACAACAAATGATCCTCGCACTGGCGAATGAAGGACAAGAAGATCCTCCGAAGCGCATCCAAGTTGATCTGGGAAATATTCAGGAAAGTGGTTTGGAAGACTGTTACACAGAAATCCCGCATGCTTTTTGAAAAGATGGACCTTCCTGACAGTTTTCTGGAAGCAGACCCAGAGACTTGGGAAGACCGAGACGATTTTAAAGCAGCGTGTGAGACTGTGAAGGCCATGAAAGTGGTAAATGACGATGCGGAACGAGGAGTTGCACTAATTCAGGAGTTCAGTGGACTGCTGACACATGATGAAGATCAACTTCAGTTCCTGCTGCAGGTTGTGCAGGAACACAGGAAAACATTCCCTGACAGCAACAAGAAGACCCTGACTGGAAAAGACTGAATAACCAGCTGGTAGATGTGTTTAGAATTTGTATGTACTGTATGTGTAATTTGTGCATTGCGTTATATACCAATTTCACCTGTATAGTGTACAGACTATATATACTGAAATTTCAACCTAGTTGAGCTACCTCTAAATATTAAAATACAGTCACATGAAAAAGTAAGTACACCCCATGTAAAGTTTTGACTTTTTCAACATATTTCAACATACAGCTATTTGATCTTCATTTCAACAATATTGATAGATAAAGGTGATATTGAAGGAGCTGCGCTCCAACGCGAGTCGAAAGAATTGACGCGACCAAAGACGGAATTCGTCCGAGTTGCTTTATTGAAACAAAACAGCTCAGGTATTCTGAAAAGCCCGTTTATCGGGCAGCAATATATATACACATTTATGCCGGGGCGTTTCCCCGGGAAAACCGAGACCGGGCATGCCCGGGTGTCAAGGGCGAGTCCTGGAAAGGCGAGGCTGGGCGTGCCCGAGCGCTCTGGGCGAGCCCTGGAAAGGCAAGAGTGGGCATGCCCGGACGCTCTGGGCGAGCCCTGGAAAGGCGAGTCTGGACATGCCCGGGCGTCCTGGACGCGGCCTGGCAAGTCGAGGCTGGGCGTGCCGGAGCGCTCTGGGCGAGCCCTGGAAAGGCGAGAGTGGACATGCCCGGACGCTCTGGGCGAACCCTGGAAAGGCGAGTCTGGACATGCCCGGGCGTCCTGGACGCGGCCTGGCAAGTCGAGGCTGGGCGTGCCCGGGCGCTCTGGGCGAGCCCTGGAAAGGCGAGAGCGGGCATGCCCGGGAAAGACGAGACCGGGCGTGCCCGGGAGGTTCGGGCATGCCCGGGAACAGTGAGTCCGGGCCTGCCCAGGAGAGGCGCGTCTGGGCCCGTCCGGACGAGCCCGGCATGGCGATCGCGCCCTGGCCGCGTCCTGGCAGGTGCAAGGCGATTGTGTACATTCAGCGGGAACCGCTACACACGCCCCTCCAGAATCGACCTGCGCCGGCAGGGTCAATTTAAGGGGGGTCCGGATGACCCGGCCGAAGCGACCCCTGGAGGGTCGTGGTGGGGGGGGGGTCCGATCCGGTGGTGGGTGGCCGAGCGGGGGGAACTGTGGACGGGGGGCGGCCTCGCCACGGAGGAAGGGCCAACCGTGGTGGTCGGTCGACGTCCACATGCGCCGGTTTGAGGCAGTCCACAGAGATCCGGTCCGACCAGCCGCCGACGTCGACGACGAAGGACTTGTCACCCCATCGCAGGACCCGGAAGGGCCCGTCGTACGGCGGCTGGAGTGGCCCCCGGTGCGCGTCATGACACACAAAGACGTACTCCGCTGTGCGATGCGCCGGGGGGACGTAGGACTGGGGGCCACCGTGGCGGGACGTTGACACGGGGGCAAATCGTCGGGCGGCCTCCTGGAGGTCCGAGCGCTGGTGTGCGGCGGACCAGGGACTGGTAGCATCGGGCACGAACTCGCCCGGGACGTGGAGTGGCTGGGCGTAGACGAGCTCGGCGGCGGACGCCCGGAGGTCCTCCTTGGGGGCCGTGCGGAGGCCCAAAAGGACCCACGGCAGCCGGTCGGTCCAACCGTCGTCCTGAAGGCCGGCCATGAGTGCGGCCTTCATGGAGCGGTGAAACCGCTTGCACAACCCGTTGGCTTGGGGGTGGTAGGCCATGGTGCGGTGCAGCGTGACCCCCAACGAGCGGGCGACCGCGCCCCAAAGTTCGGACGTGAACTGTGAGCCGCGGTCAGACGAGATGTCTGCTGGTGCGCCGAAGCGCGCGACCCAGGTGGCAATGAACGCCTGCGCCACGTCGGCGGTGGTGGTGGAGGTGAGGGCCACGGCCTCCGGCCACCTGGTGGTCCTGTCCACCATGGTGAGCAGGTGGGTGAACCCCCGCGATGGGGGCAGGGGACCCACCAGGTCCACGTGGCCGTGGTCGAAACGCCGTGCAGGCACGGTGAATGGTGCAAGCGGGGCCTGGGTGTGGCGGTGGACCTTGGCCCGCTGGCAGGCCGTGCAGGCGTTGGCCCAGTCGCGGACGTTCCGTCGAAGGCCGTGCCAGACGAAACGCGCCGACACCAGCTTCTGAGAAGCTTTCCGGCCCGGGTGAGAAAGGCCGTGGATGGAGGCGAAGATGCGGCGCTGCCAGGAAACGGGCACGATGGGGCGAGGCTGGCCCTGGGAGACGTCGCAGAGCAGGACGGTGCCCGCGAAGGGGATGTCGGCCAGGCGGAGGCCCGTGTCCGCCGCCCGGAGGGCCTACACCGAGGTGTCGGTGGTCTGGTCGGCCGCCATGAGCGCGAAGTCCACGCCGAGGTGGACCGCGTTCGCACTGGCCCGAGAAAGACAGTCGGCCACGGCGTTGTCTTTGCCGGCGACGTGGCGGATGTCCGTGGTGAATTCCGACACGGCGGAGAGGTGACGCTGCTGGCGGGCCGACCACGGCTCCGTGACTTTGGCCATTGCGTAGACCAACGGCTTGTGGTCGACGAAAGCCGTGAACAGGTGGCCCTCCAGGAGGTGTCGGAAATGGCGAACGGCCAGGAATAGACCGAGCAGCTCGCGGTCGAACGTACTGTATTTTAACTCGTTCGGCCGGAGTTGCCGGTTGAAAAAAGCGAGTGGCTGCCAAACCCCGTCCACCCATTGCTCATGGACGGCGCCCACCGCGTAGTTGGAGGTGTCCGTAGTGAGGGCGATGGGTGCGTTGAGCACCGGGTGAGCCAGCAGCGTTGTGTTGGTGAGGGCCCGTTTTGCGCTCGCGAAGGCCGCGTCCATGGCCGCGGACCAAATGATGTCATGCTTGGCCGGCTTGCCCCGGAGGGCCTTGTAAAGGGGCCGCATGAGCTGAGCAGTGCGGGGCACGAATCGGTGATAAAAATTCACCATGCCGAGGAACTCTTGTAGGGCCTTGATGGAACGGGGACGCGGGAATGTGGTGATGGCCTCGACATTGGTCGGCAGCGGCACGGCCCCGGTCTTGGTGATGCGGTGGCCCAAAAAGTCAACGGTCGTCGTGCCGAAGTGGCATTTGGCCGGGTTGACAATTAAGCCGTGCTCGCTGAGGCGACCGAACAGTGTTCGGAGGTGGAGTAGGTGCTCGGCATGGGCCATGCTGGCGACGAGGATGTCGTCCAGATAGACGAAAAGAAATGGCAGGTCGCGCAGCACGCCGTCCATTAAGCGCTGGAATGCCTGGGCCGCGTTCTTGAGGCCAAACGGCATCCTCAAAAATTCGAACAGGCCGAACGGCGTGATGACGGCCGTCTTCCGGACGTCGGCCGCATGGACAGGTACCTGGTGGTATCCCCGTATCAGGTAAATTTTGGAAAATATGACCCGTCCCGCCAAACGGGCGGAAAAGTCCTGGATGTGCGGGATCGGGTACCTGTCGGGGGGTGGTAGCGTCGTTGAGGCAGCGGTAGTCGCCACACGGGCGCCATCCACCCCCCGGCTTTGGCACGATGTGCAGTGGTGAGGCCCACGCACTATTGGAGCGCCGCACGATGCCGAGGTGCTCCAACGCGTCGAACTCGGCCTTTGCCATGACGAGCTTGGCCGGGTCGAGGTGGCGGGCCCTGGCGTAGACCGGCGGGCCCGTAGTGGGTATGTGGTGCTCGATCCCATGCCGCACTGCGACGGCCGAAAACGTCGGCCGCGTGAGGGCCGGGAATTCCGCGAGCAGGCGAGCGAACTCGTTCGCCGTCGGGAGGGCGCACGCCAGTTCGGTCGGCGCGGAGCTGCTCATCGTGCACGCCAGGGAGCTGAAGGTCTCGGCGTTGACAAGGCGACGTCGTTTGACGTCGACCAGCAGCCCGTGCGCGCAGAGGAAGTCGGCGCCCAGCAAAGCCATGGGGACGCAGGCGGTCACAAAGGTCCACTGAAAGCGCTGGCTGCCAAAGCAGAGGGTGACGTCACGTGGGCCGAAAGTGCGTATGGCCAAGCCATTAGCAGCGACCAAAGAGGGGCCGCAAACGGCATCCCGCCTGTCCTGCTCGGAGGCGGGTATGACGCTCAGTTGGGCGCCGGTGTCACAAAGGAAACGCCGCCCGGACGCTTTGTCCCGAATAAAAAGCAAGTTGCCCGAGTGGCCGGCACTCATGGCTGGGAATGAACGCCGGCCCGGCCGTTTCCCAACTTGCCGAAAGTGCACGGGGGTCGGCACGTCCGAGCCTTGTGTCCGAACCTGGCATGGTAATAACACCACGCCTGGTCAGGTGGAGGCCCCGGCCGTCGTGTCGGAAGCGGTCGGCGCGGCGTGGCGGCCGCCAGTTGCACCGGCAGTTCGGCCTCCAACCGCGCAGGGCGCTCGGGCGTCGCCTCGGACGGCGACAGGCTCCAGGTAGCCGCGCCGATGTGTTGGCCCGCCGAGGAGATCTTATCGGCTTCCCTGGCGAGGGCGCGGGGATCGGTGATCGATGTGCCAGCCAGGGCGAGGCGTACCGGGTGAGGCAGCTGGCGAAGGAACAGCTCGCGGAACAGAAAATCCGGAGAGTGCTCACCGAGCAACGAGAGCATATAGTCCATGCGCTCGGACGGGCGTGTGTCGCCGAGCTCGGGCAGGTCGAGCAGGCGCCGTGCGCGTGCCGCCGGTGAGAGGGCGAAAGCGTCGAGGAGGAGTGTCTTCAGCGTGTCATACTTGTCGGCAGCCGGCGGGTGCTCGAGGAGGCTCAGGGCGCGGGCCGCGGTGGCGGAACCGAGCGCTGCCACGACGTGGTGGAAGCGGGTGTCGTCCGCGGTGATGCCTCGCAGGGCGAACTGGGAGTCCGCCTGGGCGAACCAAACAGCCGCGTGAGCCTCCCAGAAGGTAGGCAGTTTAAGAGTCACTGCCGTGTCCATGTCGGTAGGTCACCAGTGAAGGAGCTGCGCTCCAACGCTAGTCGAAAGAATTGACGCGACCAAAGACGGAATTCATCCGAGTTGCTTTATTGAAACAAAACAGCTCAGGTATTCTGAAAAGCCCGTTTATCGGGCAGCAATATATATACACATTTATGCCGGGGCGTTTGCCCGGGAAAACCGAGACCGGGCATGCCCAGGTGTCAAGGGCGAGTCCTGGAAAGGCGAGTCTGGACATGCCCGGGCGTCCTGGACGCGGCCTGGCAAGTCGAGGCTGGGCGTGCCCGAGCGCTCTGGGCGAGCCCTGGAAAGGCGAGAGCGGGCACGCCCGGACGCTCTGGGCGAGCCCTGGAAAGGCGAGTCTGGACATGCCCGGGCGGCCTGGCAAGTCGAGGCTGGGCGTGCCCGGGCGCTCTGGGCGAGCCCTGGAAAGGCGAGAGCGGGCATGCCCGGGAAAGACGAGGCCGGGCGTGCCCGGGAGGTTCGGGCATGCCCGGGAACAGCGAGTCCGGGCATGCCCAGGAGAGGCGTGTCTGGGCCCGTCCGGACGAGCCCGGCATGGCGATCGCGCCCTGGCCGCGTCCTGGCAGGTGCAAGGCGATTGTGAACATTCAGTGGGAACCGCTACAATATAATATAACATATATCATGAAACATTTACATTTTGTAGTCCATTGTATAATTTAAATAAACATAAATGCAAATTTCGCATGTGGAAAAAGTAAGTACACCCTTGGCTCTAAAAGGTGGTATTTCCTCCTTTGGCAGAAACAACCTCAAGTAGGCGTTTCTTATAACTGTCTACCAGTCTCTGACATCGACTGGGAGAAATTTTTGCCCACTCCTTCATGCAGAATTCTTTCAGCTGTGCGATGTTTGAGGGGTTTCTTGCATGCACAGCTCATTTCAAATCCCCCCACAACATCTCGATGGGATTTAGATCCGGGCTTTGACTTGGCCATTCCAGAACCCTCCATTTCTTTCTTTTCAGCCATTCCTTGGTGGATTTACTGGTATGTTTAGGGTCATTGTCATGTTGCAAGGTCCACCTTCGGTTGAGCTTCAACTTTCCGACAGATGGCCTCACATTATCCTCAAGCACCCTCTGGTACAATGAAGAAGTCATCGTGGATTCTATGATGGTGAGCTGCCCAGGCCCTGATGCAGAAAAGCTGCCCCAAACCATAATATTTCCACCACCATGCTTTACAGTTGGTATCAGGTTCTTGTGGTCAAATGCTGTCTTTGGTTTTTGCCAAACATGTCTTCTGGTACTGTGGCCAAATAGCTCTACCTTTGACTCATCTGTCCAGAGCACATTGTTCCAGAAATGCTGGTCTTTGCCTAGGTGTTCATTGGCAAACTTTAGTCTTGCCCTGATGTTCTTTCTGGACAGCAAAGGTTTCCTCCTGGCACACCTCCCATGTAGATCAAATTTTGCAGCCTCTTTCTAATGGTAGACTCGTGCCCTTTGACATCAACAGTGGCGGGAGCTACCTGTAGGTCCCGTGATGACATTCTGGGGTTCTTAGAGACTTCTTTCAGCATCTTGCGGTCTGCTCTCGGGCTGAACTTGCTGGGGCGGCCTGGCCTGAACAAGTTGGCAGTTGTTTGGAATCTTCTCCACTTGTCGATGATCTTCCAGACAGTCGAATGATTGATTTCAAATTGTTTGGAGATGTTTTTAAATCCCCGCCCAGACTCGTAGGCATCTATAACCTTCTTTCTAAAGGCCTCAGAGAGCTCTTTTGATCGAAGCATGGTGACGCCGCACACTTCAACAACAAAGAGCAAACCAAATGAAATGTCTGAGGTTTAAATAAGACAGGTTCCTCCAAGATCCTCTCTAATGATGTTCTAATCATTTTCACCTGAGCTGGTGCACCTGATTCTAATTTTAGGTATTTGAAGTAGTGATAAATGTAGGGGTGTACTTACTTTTTCCACATGCGAAATTTGCATTTATGTTTATTTAAGTTATACAATGGACTACAAAATGTAAATGTTTCATGATATTTGTTATATTATATCACCTTTATCTATCAATATTGTTGAAATGAAGATCAAATAGCTGTATGTTGAAATATGTTGAAAAAGTCAAAACTTTACATGGGGTGTACTTACTTTTTCACGTGACTGAAGATCCCTAAAACTTCACATACAGTGTTTTTATGACCAAAGGAACAATTATGGATGGTGAGAACATTAAAAAGTTGCTACAATTTTTTTCTCATATTATTCTGGACCACCCAAGCTGCTGGTACTTCTATGTTACTGCAGTCGCAAACCATGGCTGAGGAGATGGATTTTGAAGTGAAGGAATTTTTGGAGAAGAAGGGGCTATCAGTGCAAGATGTAGAACTGTTACGCAAGGTAGAGTTACGAGCTGTAGCTGATCATCTTGAGGTTAGTGGGACATCTCGTATGAAAAAGGCGGAGATTGTTTCGGCTATTGTCAGTCGCATGGGTTTGGAACCGTGGGTAAAATTGAGGAGTGAAGCCTTGGAATTAGCCCGGATAGAATCAGAAGAAAGACAGCTCAGACTAAAGTTAGAAGACAAAGAACGGCAAAGAGTTTGAAAGAGAAAAGGAAGAAAAGCAAAGAGAGTTTGAAAGAGAAAAGGAAGAACAGCAAAGAGAAAAGAAAGAAAAGCAAAGAGAGTTTGAAAGAGAAAAGGAAGAACAGCAAAGAGAAAAGAAAGAAAAGCAAAGGGAGTTTGAAAGAGAAAAAGAAGAACAGCAAAGAGAGTTTGAGTTAAGAAAATTAGAAATTCAGGTGGGACAGGTCCAACCGGTTTCCTTCGATTCAGGTGGGGGTCAAAATGATCTCCCCGTTCCTTTGATGTGGCTCGGAACATTAGGCTTGTTCCCAAGTTTTTTTTTGTTTGTTTTTTTGTATACAGAGTCGAGGCTCGTCAAAGAGCTAACATTTTTCAAACAAACAAGCAAACAAAGTATATAAAAAGGGGAGCAGTCGACAAGATGGGGAGAGAAGGGGAGGAAGCACACAAACACAACATTTGAGAGCAGGGACATCGGGAGATGTTTTTGGAGGGAGAGGGCCTGGGGGGAGGCAGGATAGGTATAAAACGCAAGGACACCAAGGACTTCCAGGAAAGAGGTCAAAAGTCACCTCAAAAAAGTGGATTTGGGGTGAAATTAGCGGGGGTAGAAAAGATCAAGGTTTTGGATTGGGGAAGATAAGAGATGGTGGTGAACAGCCGTTTTAAAGACCTGGAGGGAGGAGTGGGATTGAAGAGAGTGAGGGAGTTTGTTCCAGAGGCGGGAGAAAAGAGGAATGAAGGAGTGAAGGTGAGCAGAGAGTCTTGATTTTGGCAGTTTAACCATAAGAGGGTTGCAGGCAGATCTTGTGCGACCGGTAGGAATATTTGGGAGACAGAGCCCAGAGAGAGCTGGGGGAGCAAGGCCGGAGAGGAGTCGGTAGAAGACGGAAAGACCACCAACCTGCCTGCGGTGAGTAAGTGAAAGGCCCTCGGAGATAGCGTCATCGCGGGAGATTCCAATGATTCTGAACGCTTTGGTTTCAACAGCGTGAAGACGAGCTAGGTGTGAGGCAGGAGCACCAGCCCAGAGGGGAGAGCAGTACTCCATTGAGCTGCGGATGAAAGCCTTGTATGTGGTGAGGAGCTCAGGTGTGCCAAGGAAGGACTTCGCACGACGGAGGATGCCCAGTCGGCGACTGGCTTTGGAGGCCAGCTTGGAAATGTGGTTTTCCCAGGAAAGATCATGGCAGATAGTGACACCCAAAAGCTTGAGTGACAGAACTTCTTGGAGAGGATTATTCAGAAAGTGGATGGGAGGGTTGTCCAGTCGGTCTTTTCGGAGAGACATCGTGAGAGTGTGAGATTTGTCAGGATTGAAAGACATGTTCCACTTGTTTGCCCAGTCTGTGATTTTGTCCAGGTCTGCAGAGAGTGAGGAGGCTGCAGACTGCCGATCTGAGGGATGAGGAATGGAGCGGCAGAGAGTGGAGTCATCAGCAAAGAGATAGAGAGGATTTTCAAGAGAGTCAGAGAGATCATTGATGAAGACCAGAAAAAGCACAGGGCCCAGAACACTGCCTTGGGGAACTCCAGCCTGAACAGGAAGAGGAGATGAGAGAAACCCATTCAGGGCCACACGTTGACTACGACTAGAGAGGAAGTCCGCCAGCCATGTGTGGAGATTTCCATGGATACCAAAGGAGGAGAGTTTGGTGAGCAGAGCGTGGTGCCAGACCATATCGAAGGCACGTGATATGTCGAGGGAGACAGCTCTAATTTCCTGTTTAGCATTGAGGACCTCCATCCATTGTTAAGACAGCAGAAGCAGCATGTCCAGAGTAGAGTGACCTGGTCTGAAACCAAATTGATGATCAGAGATCAAGCCATTGGAGAAAAGGAAAGATTTCATATCCGAAGCAATGGTGGATTCCATGACTTTGCTGATAATTGGGAGAAGGCTGATTGGTCTGTAGTTGCTAGGATCTGTTTTTGCACCTTTTTTGTGCAAAGCGGTGATGTTGGCTGATTTCCAAGCAGATGGCAGTTGACCTTGAGCAAAAGAGAGGGTGAAGAGAACAGAGAGAGGGAGTGAAAGAGTGGAAGAACAGGATTTTAGGACCCGTGGGCTGATGCCGTCAGGTCCAGTTGCAGAATCAGAGTCGAGGGTTGACAGAAACTTTTCCATCTTGTCAGGAGGAAAGGACACGGAGTCCAGGAGCAGCTGGGTACGACTGGGTATGGTGGGTACAGAGAGAGATGGGTTTGGAACACAAGATTTATAGGCAAACACAGAGTTGAGGCATTCAGCTTTTTCACGTGCGGAGTCAGCTGTGTAGCCGTTTGAGGTAAGGGAGGGGATTGAGGGGGAACAAACACCAGAAACAGATTTGACCAGATGCCACCAGGATTTGGAAGACGGAGACAGATAAGAGAGTTCGGTCTTGAGAATGGAGAGATATTGTTTCCTGGCTCTCCTGAGGGTGGACACACACTTGTTTCAGGCTTTGTGAAAGGAAATGAGATTTCCTTCCGTTGGATTTGCTTTCCAGGAGACGAAGGCAAGTTGTTTCTGGGCAACAGCCTCACCACAAGATTCCGTGTACCATGGACGGGAGGAAGGGTATGACAACTGAAGACAAGATGGGATAAATCTGTGCATGAGAGAGAGCAATTTACTTTGGAAGAATTCCCAGGATGAGTTGATGTCAGAGGTGGTAGAGATGGGAGACCAGTCCAGATGATTGATGGCTGCTTGAAGACCGTGCCAGTTGGCCTGAGTGAAATGCCAGACTCGTCGACGCTGAGCAGGCTCCCTGAGAATGGTCAGAGAGATGTCCACTTTAACCAGCACATGATCAGATGAGCCGATTGGAGCAGAAGAAGAGCAGCAGACATTTTCAGGGAAGTTAGTCATAACCAAGTCCAGAAGAGAAGATGCTCCATTGACTGAGATCCGGGTCGGGAAATTGACAGATTGTGTCAGTCCCAGTGAGTCGCAGAAGTCCTTTGCTGAGGAGCCATGGCTGGTGAGAGAGGTACCCACACCCAGCCATCTGGCATGGTGACAATTGAAATCACCACATATGAAGTTTAAGTAACTTCATATGTTTAAGTAAGTTTAAGTTTAAGTAAGTTTAACGAGGAGAAGGTGGAAACATTTTTTCTGTCTTTTGAAAAGATAGCAAAACGTCTTCAGTGGCCCGTACAATACTGGACCCTGCTACTACAAAGTGGGTTCATAGGGAGAGCCCAGGAAGTGTATTCAGCTCTGTCGGAGGATCAGTCAGAGAATTATGAGGCTGTTAAAAAGGCTGTGTTGTCAGCCTATGAGCAAGTTCCGGAAGCATACCGGCAAAAGTTCCGAACCTTAAAAAGACAAGATGGGCAGACATTTGTTGAATTTGCGAGGGAGAAGGAAATGAGTTTTGATCAGTGGTATCGTTCTCTGCAAGTAGATATGACCTATGGTAATCTAAGGGAGGTTATCTTCATGGAAGAGTTTAGGAACAGTATCCCCTTGGACATTAGGACACACTTTACGGATCATAAGGTTGGTGAGTTGAAAAAAGCTGCTGTTGGTGCAGATGATTATGAACTTACCCATAAGAGAGGCCTTGGTTTTCCTCATTACGGTACTACCTGGGATAAGAAGAAGGGGGTTAGTGAGGACCAGTCAGAGGGGGAGTGGACAGACCATAGGGGTCCATTGGTGCGGCCGTCTCTGGGTAGACAGTTTGAGTGGTCGAGTCAGGCATCTTGCTGGGGAACGGCCCCAACGTGTTATTACTGTAAACCGAGGGGACATCTAAAGTCCAATTGTTGGAAATTGCAAAGGGAGGAGAAGCAGGGAAACTCCGCTAGACCTACCTATTGCATTGATTCAAACCAAAGTGGACAGTCACCATGATTGTGCCCTTTCAGTTGAAGCTGAGGATACTGCTGACTTTACGAGCCCCGTACAGGACCATTATAAACCTTTTGTGTCAAAGGTTCAAGTGTCTTGGGACGGGAAAGTGAAGTCCGTAGTTATTCTCAGGGATACTGGGGCAGCTCAGTCGTTGATGTTGTCTAATATTTTACCATTGACTTTGAGTAGTTCGGTGATAGCGAGTACCTTAATCCAGGGCATTGCAGGTCGTTATGTCCCAGTCCCCTTACATAGGGTGAACTTGAAGTCTGATTTGGTCTCAAGACCCGTGACAGTCGGAATAGTCCCCACTCTCCCCAAAGAAGGTATTAGTTTCCCATTGGGAAATGCTTTGGCTGGGGATAGGGTTGGTGTTTCCCCAGTCGTTTCCATACATCCGTTAGTTTAGCAAGAGACTGAGGATTTGCAAGAGGAGTTCCCCGGTATTTTCCCTGCTTGTGTAGTGACGAGATCCCAAACGCAGAAAGAGAAGCAGACTGACATAGAGTTGACAACTGTACCAGCTTCTGAGGTGTGGTTGGCGGAGACATTTTTCAGTGATTTAACCAGCGATGAAGGGATTGGGAATGGGGCTTCTTGTGTGCCCGTGTTGAATCATTCTTCACTAGTTAAGGGCCAGCAGGCATATCCTGTACTAAGAGACCTCAGACAAAAGGCTATGACGGAGTTGGAAGCAAAGGAAGTCTCAGAATGTTACTATGTGAAATCTGATGTGTTAATAAGAAAGTGGAGACCCCCTCGTGTTCCCACCAGTGACGATTGGTCTGTGGTACACCAGGTAGTGGTACCACCCCGTTATCGTCTTGAAATTCTATGGCTGGCCCATGAAATTCCCATGGCCGGACATGCGGGAATCAGGAAAACTCAGGCTAGGATAATGGCACATTTTTATTGGCCTAAGTTGCACCAGGACATAGTGGCGCACTGTAAGACCTGCCATACCTGTCAAATGATAGGGAAACCCCAGCCCTCGATGAAACCAGCTCCCTTTGTACTCCTGCCCCTTTTTGAGGAGCCTTTCAGGAGAGTACTGATTGATTTTGTTGGTCCATTACCAATAACTAAATCGGGGCATCGGTATTTATTAACCATAATGGATATGTCAACTAGATTCCCTGAGGCTGTCCCCTTAAAAAGGATTACTGCTATGGTGGTGGTGGATGCCTTGGTTCAGTTTTTCACCAGATATGGTTTGCCAAAGGAGGTGCAGTCTGACCAAGGTTCAAATTTTATGTCTGGTCTATTTCAAGAAGTCATACACCAGCTAGGGATCAGGCAGTTAAAGTCGTTGGCCTGCCACCCCCAGTCCCAGGGAGCCCTTGAGAGATACCACGAGACCATGAAAACTATGTTGAAGGCATATTGTATGGAGTATCCTGAAGAATGGGGCAAAGGAATCTGTTTTGTTGTTTGCCACCAGGGATACCCCAAATTAATCTATGGGTTTCAGCCCATTTGAGTTGGTGTACGACCATGAGGTTAGTGGCCCTCTAAAAGTAGTAAAAGAGAGATGAGAACCCTAACCTTCTGGACTACGTATGTACTTTCCGCGAAAGACTTACCACCGCCTGCAAGGTCGCCCAGGAGCATTTGAAAGTATCTCAGCGAGTGATGAAGGCTCGTTTTGACCAGAAGGTGATAGCTCGTAATTTTAGGCCTGGAGACAAAGTGCTAGTTTTACTACCTCTGCCTGGGGAGCCACTATCGGCGAAGTTGAGCAGTCCCTACGTGGTCGAAAGGAAGCTGACTGAGGTGAACTACACGGTGCGGACCCATGACAGACGGAAACCCCGCCGGGTGTGCCATGTTAATTTGATTAAAAGGTACTATGAGCGTGAGGCCGACCTCAGTCGGCCAGTTGGGCTAGCTAAGTTGTTAGGTCATATAAACCATCCAGATATTGACTCTAGCGAATCCGACAGCGTCGCTCTACAAGAACCTGAGAGAACCCTTGGGGGCTAAGCTATCAAACTCGGAGGTGTTGACACATTTGGACTCTGAATTAGCTCATGTTCCTGAGGATAAAAGATCTGATGTAATTGCTCTAATTGGGGAGTACGCCCATCTTTGTTCCGATGAGCCCGGGTGCACCTCATTGGCTTCCCATGATGTTGAGGTAGGGAATGCGAGACCCATCAAACAACACCCCTATCGGTTAAATCCTGACAAGTTAGCTGGGGTTCGTGAAGAGATACAATATATGCGAGAGCATGACATCATCGAACCCAGTCAGAGCAGCTGGAGTTCGCCCATTGTACTCGTACCAAAGCCCGATGGTTCTGCAAGATTCTGTATAGACTATCGAAAGGTGAATGTGGTAACCTGCACCGAGTCGTATCCCATCCCAAGAATTGAAGATTGCATAGACCGGGTAGGTGAGGCTGCTTATGTTAGCAAAATAGACTTGCTTAAAGGTTATTGGCAAGTACCTCTGACTGACCAGGCAAAAGAAGTCTCGGCCTTTGTGACTCCAGATGGCTTATATCAGTGCAAGGTAATGACGTTTGGGATGAAAAATGCACCTGCTACCTTCAAAGGTTAATGAACCAGGTTACTAGGGGTCTTCCAAATTGTGTAGCTTATCTGGATGATGTCATACTGTGCAGTGATACATGGCAAGACCACTTGAAACATCTCAGAGAACTGTTTGTTAGACTTACCGATGCCAACCTTGTTGTAAACCTCAAGAAAAGTGAATTTGCCAAAGCTAGGGTTACATATCTCGGTCACGTTGTTGGTCAGGGTCAAGTATCCCCTCGACAGGCCAGGACCCAAGTGATTGCTGATTTTCCTGTCCCCACCAATAAGCGAGAATTGCTTCGGTATCTCGGTATGACCGGGTTCTACAGGAAATTTTGTGCGAATTACAGTTCGCTCGTGGTACCCCTAACCAACTTATTGAAGAAAAATGAAAAATTTGTGTGGTCTGAATCCTGTCAAAAGGCTTTTGACAAATTCAAAGCTATTTTGGCCAATGAACCAGTATTGGCCGCTCCCGATTTTGAGAAGCCATTCAAACTAGCTATAGACGCAAGCGATGTTGGGGTGGGAGCCGTACTCTTTCAGGATGATGCGTCGGGTATTGAAAAAGCCAGTAAGTTACTTCTCCAAAAAGCTGAACAAACATCAAAAGGCTTACTTTACTATCGAGAAAGAGGCCTTGAGTCTGATTTTGGCTTTACAGCATTTTTAAATATATGTAACAAATGGCTCAAGCGATGTTACCATATATACTAATGACAATCCTCTGGTTTTTCTGGAAAAGTTCAAGATGACGAATCAACGCCTTTTCCGATGGGGGCTTTTAGTACAGCCGTACCCCTTGAAAATTGTACATATTTCGGGTCAATATAATGTCATTGCAGATGCTCTATCTCGAGCTCATGAGATTTTTTTTCATGCCCCTGCATATGAAAAGTAAATGATGCCTGTAAATGTCACAATGAGAGGTGGCTGTTTGTTTATTGTACTGTTTATGCTGGGTTAAGACTAACCTGCCTTTGTAAAAGAAAACTTTTCTTGGGGTAAAGTTTTCTTCTTTAAGGAGGGGAGGTGTTACGGTCTGTGACCTTTTTCTTCTTCCTTCCCCACCACCCCCAGGTGAGTTAGACCAAGTGGTTTGGTCCATGTGTATAAAGCCTAAGATTGGCTGTGGGGCAGGGGAGGGGCCAGGAAGGTGATTCAGAGGAGAGAGTGGACATTTTGGAGGAGGGCTCATGGCGGAGTGCTTTTTCGGGGGTTGTAGAGTTTCCAGCTGCAATCTCTCCACCTGAAGGGTATGCAGGATCAAGCCCCTGCAGCCGCCTCTCTACCTGAAGGGTGATGTTGATCGAACTCTTGCTGCCATACCTCTACTGCCTTTGGGCCTACTCGTGGACTTGCCGACTCCTACCCTCTCGTGTTGGGCCTGCCTTGAGGCCTACTCGTGGACCTGCCTACTCGTGGACCTGCCTACTCATGGACCTGCCTACTCGTGGATCTGCCTACTCTCGCACTGGCCGACTCTGGTTTTCCCTCTTTTCTCCCATCTTGGTTTTATGGGTAGGAAGAGATTTTTCATGTGATAATCCCTAAATAAAGACAGTGTGATTGTGCTTCAGGCCATAACACAGTTTATAAGAATCTTGAAGAAGAAGGGTTAATTATATTATTAAGGAGGTGTGTGTGTGTATATATATATATATATATATATATATATATATATATATATATATATATATATATATATATATATATATATATATATATATATATATATATATACATATATATATATATATATATATATATATATATATATATATATATATATATATATATATATATACATATATATATATATATATATACATATATATATATATATATATATACATATATATATATATATATATACATATATATACATATATATACAGACTTGGCATTTAATAGGGAATATTTTGTTTGTGGGGGTGAACTTACTTTTCAAGATGACTTATGCTTCAGTCACATTTGGCTCGGCGGCCGTAGGGTCTAAAAAATCTACGGCCACTAGCAATTATAGGGCGGCCGCAGTATTTCCACGGTCACACAATGTAGCAGTCACATATGTTTTTTTTTTCGGGTAGCCGCACGGGGTATTTAGAAATTGTGGAGACCGAAAACGTGGGGGTGCCGTACGGTCTTTGATTTGATGTCGCACGGTGACCTTATGGCGTCCCTGCGGCGGCCATAGAATTTTCAAGGCAGACGCAAGGTAGCCTCAAGGTGCCCGCAAGGCGACCGCAGGGGGGCCCTAAGGCGAACGTGCGGCCAGACGGACGGTAACGAGTGGGTATATATACCAGTTCTTTTTCATATGTATAACAGCACTTACAGTTGTCATGGCTACGGCTTGTCAAATTGCTACAGCCGACCTAGAAATGAAAAAAGTTATAACTCCGCGCTATAATTCCACGACGACCCCTACGGCCTGTAAAAGATAGCCATACGCCCTAGGGCCACCCTGAGGCCACCTCAGAAACTCTGCGGCCGCCGCACGTTTCTGTCAATTTAGGGGGGGTACGGCCACCGTATCCTAGCCGTAGAGCAAATGTGACTGAGGAGTTAGAACCAAAGGTTCATTGGAATTGTGTTGAAATTATTCGAGATTTTGTTAATGTGTCCTTTAAAAGAAACAAAAACCACATTTGACATTTCGAAGCAAATATATTGATCCTTGAAAGTGATGTAAACTGATATCGAACTCAATTCATGGACAGTACTGTGTTAAACTTCTGTGCGTTTTCCAGAAGTATCTCTTTATTTTGCACATTAGCCCAAATTTTTTTTTAACAAAAACAAAAGTTAAATTACGACTGGGATTACGGATAGTAAAATTACAATTCAGTACTTCCTGTAACCCCCACGAGCATTCAGGAGAGCATGTACACGTTGAGGCATGCTGTTCACGAGATTTGCCAAGGTTTGGACAGGAATCGCTTGCCATGCAGTGACAATAGCCTGCTGCAATTCACGCACAGAGGTCGGCTGCTGGTCCAAGTTGTCGATTTGACGCGTTAATTCTGCCCACAAGTTCTCTATCGGATTCATATCCGGGGACATGGCAGGCCACTCCATATGCTCTACACCACGGTCAGCAAGAAAATTTTGGATCATGCGAGCACGATGAGGCCATGCATTGTCATCTTGGAAGACAAAGTTTCCTCGAAAGGCTGCACGAACAAATGGAAGCAATGTTTCTTCCAGAATGGCCCTGTGCTTGAACTGGTTCAGGTTTCCATTCAGAACAACCAGGTCAGTTTTGCCCCCTGCATGAAAAGCAGCCCAAACGGTCACCCCACCACCTCCAGCTTGGACTCTTGGCACTATACAATCTTTGCTGAAGGCTTCATGCACTTGTCTGCGCACTCGGACGCGGCCATATTGACGATACACCAGAAATCTAGACTCGTCACTGAAGATCATGTGATTCCAGTGTCCTGGCTGCCATTGATGGTGCTCTCTGGCCCACTGCAATCGGCGCTGGCGGTGTTGTCTGGTCAGATGTGGCTTTCTCAGGGGATGCCTGGAACGATAGCCTGCTTGAACCAGTCGTTGGTTAACTAGCCTTCTGGATACAGGCACATTTGTCAGTTGCTGCCACTCAGCCCTAAGTCGATTAGCTGACTTGGTACGGCCATTGCGGACTAACCAGTGCAGCTGGCGATCATCCCTCCTTGTGGTTCTGCAGGACGTCCTGACCTCGGTATTGGAGTAGGGACACCCCTCTGAGCATTTCGTTTCAGGATCTTTGACACCTGACCTTGAGTGATGCCATACTGCCGAGCAATAGCATGCTGTTTCATGCCGGAATTTCGTAAAGCCACCACTAAATGACAAACAGCATTGTCGAGTTGACGGACCATCTCCAGGGGAAGCGGCAATAACTTTTGTAGACGTGCAGCAGTTGTTTTCCACTAATACAGAAAGCAACAACCCTTATATACCCTATTGTGAAGCCAATCGTCAAATGTACCTGTCTGTACATTTTGTCACGCCACCTGTGATATAATCCTTTTGTTGACTTCTTGCTGCGACAGACAATCAGTGACATGGTTCTTTTAACAAATAAATCACCGAATCATAAAAGAAACTCACCAGATTGATATACCGAGTTCAGAAAGTAAACCCAAGTCAAGAAAAAAAAATATTCCATATTAAATGCCAAGTCTGTATGTATGTATATATATATATATATATATATATATATATATATATATATATATATATATATATATATATATAGTTATGGTTTTTAGAACCTTCACTTATAAAATAATAAGCCTTGTAAATAATTCCCTGTAAATATCCCCATCTCCCAAAGGTCAAAGGTCGCACCCTAGCTAGTCCATTTTGCAACACGGACACCATAAGAACCTTTTTCAGTTATCTCATTAGTAGACTACGGATTTTTATGTTAAGAAAATAGGCCTTTTATGTTTTGAAAAGCGGAATTTTTTTTTTTTTAACGTGAAAAAATCCCGAAATATTTTTTTCCCCCGTTTTATTCATTTTTTATTATTACCAAGTTTTTCAGAAATCAGTCAAAAAAAGAACAAAAAATGGTAAGCTTTTTCCTGCACAACATTAAGCACTCTGGGCTAGTAAAGAGGTAAAAAATGACGTTCAGGTACCTTTATTGCAACCGCATTGTTTGATAAGTAGAGGACTAGAAGAAATTGACAAGACCCTTTTAGGAACGGTTAAAGTAGGTGTTTGAAATCATTATCTTGGTAATGTTCTCCTTGGTGAGGCGGTGTCGGCGGTCGGTGAGGACGTTTCTGTAGACGGAGAAGGACCTTTTCCACATCGACGCTGACGATGGGGCAGTACCTCAAGAGGGGGATGTCAGCAAGCTTGACTCCAGCCGGCACACCAACCTCAGATCCGTGCTGATCTCCATCCAGGATCAAAGCCACTGTCCTCAGCACACCAATGTCGGGATTGCGCTGCAGCACCGCCTTGAACTTGGTGAGCAGGATCTCCTTACGGCAGCCTCGGATCTTTTCGAGCTCCTCCTTGGCCTGATCAAGGAGCTGGAAGGCCTTGGCCAGCTCCATGCCGGCCTCCTCCAGCTGCTTAGGATCTTCGGGATGAACGACATGTGAGCATTTAAGAAGACCAAACTGAGCTTGATGTCCGCCTTTCCGAACAGGTCCTTGGCACTCCGGATTGCCATCACGTCGTTATCGTTCAGCTGGTCCACAATGTCCTTGACGGCCTCGAAGTGCTCGGCGTAAAACACCGCGGCGTCGATCCACGTCCCCCACCGAGTCAGAATGGGCTCCGGGGGGAGAGAAAGATTGGGCTGCTGCTCCTTCCAAAAGACAACACGCGACGGGGCTTTGACGAACACCTTCTTCGTCGTGGCAATCAGGTCGTTGACGTCCTTGAACATTTCTCGGACTGTCTCGCAGACACGGTGGAGCGCGTGGGCAACGCAAGTCACATGCAGCAAGTCCGGGAAGAGTTCCTTCAGGGCATGGCCGGCCTTGATCATATAGGCCATGGCGTCGCTGACGAGGACCTTGAGGCACTCCGGCTTGAAATCAGGCCAAAGATAGCGCAGCGTGTCATTGACTGCACGCACGATCTCCCCGGAGTTGGTCTTCTCCAGAAACATGCACTGGACGAGGTGGGGACGAAAGTACCCCTCCTTGGACAAGCGTCCCGCGATGATGTTGGCCACATATCGACCTGCCGAATCGGTCGTCTCGTCGACGGACAGCCAGATGGGCTGCTGTCCGAGGTCGGCACGGATCCCCGCCAAGGCCTCGTCGTAGCACTTGTCGAGGTAGTGCTTTCGAATCCAGCTTTCATCGGGGATCTGGAGAGTGATGTGCTTCTCCAGGAACGACCGGAGGGCAGGGTTTTCCAATTTCGACCATGGGATGCCAGCGGCCAGCATGGCCTGGCACAGCTCCTGAGCCACGACGTCGCACTTGTGCCTCTTTCCGCCACCAAAGTCCTCCATGGTGGCTTGCGTGACCGTCCTCTTCTTCTTCAAGGCCAAGTTGCTCTTGTGGCGGTCTCCTCGGACATGTTGGGCCAGCTCAGACTTCTGCTTCGCCGGAAAGTCTTTTCACAAGCTCGACAGAAAGCCGTGTCACTCGACACGTACTTGAAGGTGGCCCCATCGCCGCCAGCGTTGAATTCCTTCAGCCACTTGTCACGAAGAGCAACACTCATCTTGATAGGAGACTTGTTCACACTTTGTGTACACTCTCTCACTGTAGTACACCGCCTCACTGCTGTACATGCTGGGGACGCAACGCACGCAAGTGGACGCAACGTTTTGTTTTTGAGATCGATCGCAGTTAAAAATTTTGATCGCAGTTAAACATTTCGATCGCAGTTTAAAATTTCGAAAAATTCCCTAATTTTTTTTAGCGTTGCCAGACATTTTCGACCAAAAAGGGCATTTTCTTTTATTTTTCACGAAAAAGGGCGAAATATTTTTTTCCTCCGAAAATAGCAAAATAATTTTTTTGCGCGCAAAAAAGCCGTTTTATGTGAAAAAATATTTTTTATTTTTTCACATAAAAATCCGATGTATACGTCATTAGTACGTGTTTCAGGTAAGGCTCTGTTTCCAATAGTTTGACTCTGCGTTGCATTAATCAAATAACCTAGGCCCCTTTTACCAATCCCGTTCATTTTGTGGCTCCCTCCAAATTGTATTGCGCGCCTCTGCCAGTCGCAGCCGCCTCAGCGCTCGCTCCAAACGCCAATGACCATGCGGTCGGAGAGGAGAAAAGGGGGGAGGAGTTGTCGGAGCGAGGCGTGGCCCCATCAACTTGTCACAAAGGGAGGAGCTGGTGAGCCCTCGTGACCAATCAGGGCCGAGGCATGTTCACCGGTAGGCGGACCTAAAGAGCATGCGGCTTGATACGCGAGCGCGTGATAAAAGCGCTCACTTGGGACTACTTCGAAAGTTTGGAGTGAGAGATCGTTGCACAGAGAGGAGAGAGAGGGAACGGACTGCGCGGAGGTGGGCGAGATTGCACCATCAATTATATTGAATTGTGCATACGGCCGTGCGAAGAACTACCCCTCCCCCCCCCCCCCCCGCCACGAATAAGGTCCGATCGCGCGCCAACGGTACGTGCCTGCTGCTGCCCGGGTTCTAGCCACAGCACGAGTCAACACCCGGAGCCGGACTCGACTGGACCGGAGCCGGACCTCAATGCACAACCATCCGCCTGGACCCTTCTCCTCCTTCCTGCTATTCCCCATTCATGTAAGTCTGTTTGTGTTGTCCTGAGCATGACATTTAAGAGTGTATAAGATTGCCCTGTGTCTGCTGCTTCTTCTTCTTATTGTATATGCCCTTCTTTCCTTTCCTCTTCGGGTTTTCTTGTACGTAATTAATAAATATTTGTTCTCCCTTTACTTTGGTTTCCTCTCATCCGATCACTTTCATGATTTCCTCCATTGAGTGCCGGTGGCATGATTTGGCCAATCGCTCGGAATCGGGTTAGTCTATTGCTAACGGCCCGAGTCGCAGCTCGCTTCACTCGGCGTATCCATTAACGCTGCGGCCTGGGTGGGAGTTATCTCCTCGCTTACGGCCGGTGGTAGTACTTAGGTAACAAGACTAATTGGGCTTACACCCCTAATTACCACCGACCGGAAGTGACGTCATAGCTTCCAGGATCGGAGACGGCCAGCTTAAAAGACAAGGGGACTAACCCCCCCTTGGTAACGGGAGTGCCGTACTCCGAATCCATAATAATATACAGACTTGGCATTTAATATGGAATATATATTTTTTCTTGACTTGGGTTTGCTTTCTTAACTCAGTATATCAATCTGGTGAGTTTCTTTTACGCTTCGGTGATTTCTTTGTTAAAAGAACCATGTCACTGATTGTCTGTCGCAGCAAGAAGTCAATAACAGGATTATATCACAGGTGGCGTGACAAAATGTACGGACAGGTACATTTGACGATTGGCTTCACAATCGGGTATATAAGGGTTGTTGCGTTCTGTATTAGTGGAAAACAACTGCTGCACGTCTACAAAAGTTATTGCCGCTTCCCCTGGAGATGGTCCGTCAACTCGACAATGCTGTTTGTCATGGGGTGGTGGCTTTACGAAATTCCGGCATGAAACAGTGTGCTATTGCTCGGCAGTATGGCATCACTCAAGGTCAGGTGTCAAAGATCCCGAAACGAAATGCTCAGAGGGGTGTCCCTCCTCCAATATCGAGGCCAGGACGTCCCCGCTGAACCACAAGGAGGGATGATCGCCAGCTGCACCGGTTAGTCTGAAATGGCCGTACCAAGTCAACTAATCGGCTTAGGGCTGAGTGGCAGCAACTGACAAATGTGCCTGTATCCAGAAGGCGAGTCAACCAACGACTGGTGCAAGCAGGCTATTGTGCCAGGCGTCCCCTGAGAAAGCCACACCTGACAAGACAACACCGACAGCTCTGATTGCAGTGGGCCAGAGAGCACCATCAATGGCAGCCAGGACACTGGAATCAAGTGATCTTCAGTGACGAGTCTTGATTTCTGGTCTATCGTCAAGATGGCCATGTCCGAGTGCGCAGACGAGTGCATGAAGCCTACAACGAAGATTGTATAGTGCCAAGAGTCCAAGCTGGAGGTGGTGGGGTGACCGTTTGGGCTGCTTTTCATGCAGAGGGCAAAACTTACTTGGTTGTTCTGAATGGAAACCTGAACCAGTTCAAGTACAGGGCCATTCTGGAAGAAACATTGCTTCCATTTGCTCGTGTAGCCTTTCGAGGAAACTTTGTCTTCCAAGATGACAATGCATGGCCTCATCGTGCTCGCATGATCCAACACTTTCTTGCTGACCGTGGTGTAGAGCATATGGAGTGGCCTGCCATGTCCTCGGATATGAATCCGATAGAGAACTTGTGGGCAGAATTAACGCGTCAAATCGACAACTTGGACCAGCAGCCGACCTCTGTGCGTGAATTGCAGCAGGCTATTGTCACTGCATGGCAAGCGATTCCTGTCCAAACCTTGGCAAATCTCGTGAACAGCATGCCTCAACGTGTACGTGCCCTCCTGAATGCTCCTGGGGGTTACATGACGTACTGAACTGTAATTTTACTGTCCGTAATCCCAGTTGTAATTTAACTTTTGTTTTTGTTAAAAAAAATTTTGGCTAATGTGCAAAATAAAGAAATACTTCTGGAAAACGTACAGTAGTTTAAAACAGTACTGTCTGTGAATTGAGTTCAATATCAGTTTTATCACTTTCAAGGATCAATTTACTTGCTTCGAAATGTCAAATGTGGTTTTTGTTTCTTTTAAAGGTCACATTAACAAAATGTAGAATAATTTCAACATAATTCCAATGAACTTTTGGTTCTAAGTCATCCTGAAAAGTAAGTTCACCCCCACAAAAAAAATATTCCATATTAAATGCCAAGTCTGTTTATCTGTGCAGCGTCTGTCCTGTGTTGTCACTGAACTACTTTCTCAAACTCTAGTGAAATCGTACCAAACTTCTGGTATGCACATATCTCTCCCGTCGGTATATCCGAAGGGTATTTTTTTTGAAACATTTTAAAATTTTTTTTTTTTTTTTTGAATTTTTTGGGGAATTTTTTTTTCAACTTCAATTGTTTATAAAATGTGATATCACCGATATTACAAATACATTTGAATATTGAATATTTTGAATTATTGTTTGAATTATGATTGGTTTAAACCATGACAAAACGGCAACTCGGGAACAGTCATTTACCTATACTAGGGCATGCCCGTACGTGGGTGCAATGCCCGTACGTGGGTACGTGGGTGCGAGTACGGTGACAATCCCCCCCCTCTATTTACATGAAATGGTTTGGTCCAGGAAATGGTTTGGTCCATTCGCAACGCCAAAGCGAACGGCGAACGGCTTGCGAGTACGGTGACAATCCCCCCCCTCTATTTACATGAAATGGTTTGGTCCATTTGCAACGACCACAGAACCCCCCCCCCCCCCCTCTATTTACATGAAATGGTTTGGTCCATTCGCATAGCCAAAGCGAACGGCGAACGGCTAAATCGCCATAGCTCGGTAACTACTTGTCCGATTAATTTCAAACCTTGAAAAGGCACATCCTCGGGTCCCCAGAAATATACCTGGCAAGTTTCAAGTATATCGGACCGGTAGTTGTCGAGAAAGAGCGGTCGCATACACACACACACACACACACACACACACACACACACACACACACACACACACACACACACACACACACACAGAGATTAGTGGAATTATATAGATAGATATCTGCACACCTGGGCAGTGTCTGTGTTGTCACTTAACGACTCCCTCAAACTTTTGTTTCCGTGGTTGTGAAGTGTTTTTAATAACGTTGTGGTGGTTTTGAATCACGTGGTGGTGAGGTATTTTGAATTATGTGGTGGTGAGGTGTTTTTAAATGACGTGGTGGTGAGGTGTTTTTAAATCACATGGTGGTGAGGTGTTTTGAATTATGTGGTGGTGAGGTATTTCTAATTACGTGTTGGTGAGGTGTTTATAATTATGTGGTGATGGTGTTTTAAATGACGTGGTGGTGAGGTGTTTTTAAGTTCGTGGTGGTGAGGTGTTTTTATTAAGTGTTTTATGGCTGTGAGGTGTTTTTATTTCATGTTTTATGGCTGTGAGGTGTTTTTATAATGTGTTTTATGGCTGTGAGGTGTTTTTATTCCGTGTTTTATGGCTGTGAGGTGTTTTTAATTTCGTGGTGGTGAGGTGTTTTTATTTCGTGTTTTATGGCTATGAGGTGTTTTTAATTTTGTGGTGATGAGGTGTTTTTATTACGTGATTTATGGCTGTGAGGTGTTTTTATTACGTGTTTTATGGCTGTGAGGTGTTTTTAATTTCGTCTTGGTGAGGTGTTTTTATTTCGTATTTTATGTCTGTGAGGTGTTTTTATTACGTGTTTTATGGCTGTGAGGTGTTTTTATTACGTGTTTTATGGCTGTGAGATGTTTTTATTACGTGTTTTATGGCTGTGAGGTGTTTTTATTACGTGTTTTATGGCTGTGAGGTGTTTTTAATTTTGTGGTGGTGAGGTGTTTTTATTTCGTGTTTTATGGCTGTGAAGTGTTTTTTTACGTGTTTTATGGCTGAGGTGTTTTCAATTTTGTGGTGGTGAGGTGTTTTTATTATGTGTTTTATGGCTGTGAGGTGTTTTCAATTTTGTGGTGGGGGTGTTTTTATTACGTGTTTTATGGCTGTGAGGTGTTTTTTATTACGTGTTTTATGGCTGTGAGGTGTTTTAAATTACTTGGTGGTGAGGTGTTTTGAATTACGTGGTGGTGAGGTGTTTTAAATTACTTTGTGGTGAGGTGTTTTAAATTACTTGGTGGTGAGGTGTTTTGAATTACGTGGTGGTGAGGTGTAATCGTCCCAAACTTCCAGTCTGCACCTACCCCTCCCTATGTATGTAATGAGGGGTTCTTTCTTGAAAAAAAAAAACATTCAACCTGAATCTTCAACCTAAATTGCCTATAAAAATGAAATATCACAAACACAACAAATACATTTGTGCAAAATAATCGTTTGTATTATGATTGGTGTAGATCATGACAACACAGCAACTCAGGTACAGTCATTATTCTCAGCTAAAATAAGCCCTTTCCTCAGTAACGACGGTGCGTGAGGCGAGCGCAGCGAGCTGAGCCAAGCTAGTATATATACAGACTTGGCATTTAATATGGAATTTTTATTTTCTTGACTTGGGTTTACTTTCTGAACTCGGTATATCAATCTGTTGAGTTTCTTTTATGCTTCGGTGATTTCTTTGTTAAAAGAACCATGTCACTGATTGTCTGTCGCAGCAAGAAGTCAATAACAGGATTATATCGCAGGTGGCGTGACAAAATGTAAGGACAGGTACACTTGACGATTGGCTTCACAATCGGGTATATAAGGGTTGTTGCGTTCTGTATTGGTGGAAAACAACTGCTGCACGTCTACAAAAGTTATTGCCGCTTCCCCTGGAGATGGTCCGTCAACTCGACAATGCTGTTTGTCATTTAGTGGTGGCTTTACGAAATTCGGGCATGAAACAGCGTGCTATTGCTCGGCAGTATGGCATCACTCAAGGACAGGTGTCAAAGATCCTGAAACGAAATGCTCAGAGGGGTGACCCTACTCCAATACCAAGGTCAGGACATCCCCGCAGAACCACAAGGAGGGATGATCGCCAGCTGCACCGGTTAGTCCGCAATGGCCGTACCAAATCAGCTAATCGGCTTAGGGCTGAGTGGCAGCAACTGACAAATGTGCCTGTATCAAGAAGGCTAGTCAACCAACGACTGGTTCAAGCAGGCTATCGTGCCAGGTGTCCCCTGAGAAAGCCACGTCTGACCAGACAACACCGCCAGCGCCGATTGCAGTGGGCCAGAGAGCACCGCCAATGGCAGCCAGGACACTGGAATCACGTGATCTACAGTGACAAGTCTAGATTTCTGGTCTATCGTCAATATAGCCGCGTCCGAGTGCGAAGACAAGTGCACGAAGCCTACAATGAAGATTGTATAGTGCCAAGATTCCAAGCTGGAGGTGGTGGGGTGACCGTTTGGGCTGCTTTTCATGCAGGGGGCAAAACTGACCTGGTTGTTCTGAATGGAAACTTGAACCAGTTCAAGCAAAGGGCCATTCTGGAAGAAACATTGCTTCCATTTGCTCGTGCAGCCTTTCGAGGAAACTTTGTCTTCCAAGATGACAATGCACGGCCTCATCGTGCTCGCATGATCCAACACTTTCTTGCTGACCATGGTGTAGAGCATATCGAGTGGCCTGCCATGTCCCCGGATATGAATCCGATAGAGAACTTGTGGGCAGAATTAACGTGTCAAATCGACAACTTGGACCAGCAGCCTGCCTCTGTGCATGAATTGCAGCAGGCTATTGTCACTGCATGGCAAGCGATTCCTGTCCAAACCTTGGCAAATCTCGTGAACATCATGCCTCAACGTGTACGTGCTCTCCTGAATGCTCGTGGGGGTTACAGGAAGTACCAAACTGTAATTTTACTGTCCGTAATCCCAGTCGTAATTTAACTTTTGTTTTTGTTAAAAAAAAATTTGGCTAATGTGCAAAATAAAGAGATACTTCTGGAAAACTCACAGAAGTTTAACACAGTACTGTCCATGAATTGAGTTCGATATCAGTTTACATCACTTTCAAGGATCAATTTATTTGCTTCGAAATGTCAAATGTGGTTTTTGTTTCTTTTATAGGTCACATTAACAAAATCTAGAATAATTTCAACATAATTCCAATGAACTTTTGGTTCTAAGTCATCCTGAAAAGTAAGTTCACCCCCACAAAAATGTCAAGTCTGTATATATATATATTAGTGTAGCAGCATAGCAAACCTGTTGTGCATTTTGTGATACAAGCACCAAATTTGGCACAAATGTACATTAATATGTTGCGAACATTTTCAGATATTGGGCCACTTGGAATTCCGTTATTTTTTTTTTCAAATTTTTTCAAATTTCGTAATTTCAAATTTTTCGGGTGACACCGTCACAATTTCGGTCTTCGAGGCCGGCCGATATAGTGGGGCGGCTTAGCCCAAATATTCAAAAGAATTGTGCATTTTGTGATACAAGCACCAAATTTGGCACAAATGTACATTAATATGTTGCGAACATTGTGTGGTCAGCAATGAAGACGAGAGTCTGAATTACATGTATGCAAAAGACCTTGTGAACCAGTGAAGCAAATACACGGGTAAGCATGAATTAAATCTAGGGCATGATATAATTTCCATGATGTTTACCTCTACACTCAATGGTGGAAGGAGGTAATGTTTTGATCCCAGCTTGTCTGTATGTCTGTTTGTCTGTTAGTCCACAAAATTCCAGACAAAGCTTGTAGTAGTGGTAGTTGTAGTGGTAGTGGTGATAACAGAAATTGTTATATAGAACTGAACTTATATTATTATTATATGCAGAAAATAACTTCATTTCTATATGCCCTGCAGTGGACAGGTTAATTGGTTTATGCACTGAAGGGGTCACCCTGGTGTGCACTGCTGTGTTCTGCCTCACTGAGTTGTTCAGGTATGATGTACTCAGCACAAGCTTCCGGTCGGCCCGGAGGTGGGGGTGCGGGGCCTGTCACGGAACGTCAAAACAAACGGCCTGCCGGGGCCGCCCAAAAGTCGGGCGTGAGGGGCGCGTCCACTAATGGAACGCCTCTCGCTTCCAAGATCGAGGGCCACGTGGTCAGGAGAACCTCGTCCCTTCCGGTCACACTTTGCCTATCGGCCGGCCTCGAAGACCGAAATTGTGACGGTGTCACCCGAAAAATTTGAAATTACGAAATTTGAAAAGATTTGAAAAATAAAATTACGGAATTTCAAGTGGCCCAATATCTGAAAATGTTCGCAACATATAAATGTACATTTGTGCCAAATTTGGTGCTTGTATCACAAAATGCACAATTCTTTTGAATATTTGGGCTAAGCCGCCCCACTATATATATATATATATATATATATATATATATATATATATATATATATATATATATATATATATATATATATGTCAGGTCGCAGAATTGTTACTGCTTAATGATCGGTTATGGATGCCGTTTGGCTAATATGTTATGTTATAAATGCTGTTTAAAAATGCTATTTCATAAAGTTAATAAAAGGTTGCCGCTTCGCTTTAGTTTAAAATGAGAAAATACTCGCTTCATCCGTGCTGAACGAATGGCCTCGTTGTATACGTGTGCTCCTTGAAGGCTAGATAAGCCTGGTCATAAACTTTCTCCCTTCGATCCGCAGACGGCGCCTCGAGCCGCGGGCAGGAGAACGATTATACGCGCGTGGAATGTGTAACTTTATGTAGGATGCTTGAGTCGTAGACATAAAACCTTTGATAAACTGCCAATCATCAACTATATTTTCGTATAATCACAGTAACGCTTGAGTTACAATAAATATGCTTTGAATTTATGTTTAAATGAGAAATGTGAACTGAAGGTACATTCAAACACCTGGAACTCATCAGAACGACCTCATATACTTTATGGTCTTATTGGAACCAAGAATGCAATCCCCCCTTCAGTGAGTTATGTTTTCTGTCACCTCGGAGTCTTGAAACCACATCTGGTCCGGATCCTGACGGTGCGTGCTTCACTCCCCCAAATGAAAGGACGGATGACGGTGGGGGCTTGGCCCACCGGGGAGGAACCTCTGCCAGTTTTCTTTGTTCTCTCGGAGATTCCCTGATAAAGCGTGTCCCTATATAACTGGACTGTGAATCGATGTGCGGGCAGGAAGGCTAGACGTGGCATGAAGCTGGTTCGTGCTGTAGACGTCTCAGTCTCCTCCAGATCTGTATAATTGGTATTTTAATAAAGTTTCGTCATTCTCAATCTCAAACTGTTGGTGAACTTCTGTTACGATCGGCGGAGAGGTGTTCCCCACAATTTTGGTACCAGGAGTGGGGTGCAACAGAGCAGGGACAGGCGAGGCGAATCCTGAACGACCAGAGGGGGGCTGCCTGAGGCCGGGACGCCGGCACGCTGATTTGTTTTAAGGTGAGCATTGTTTTTTTTTATCAGAGGGCTATTTTTCCAAATTCGTACCCCCCTCCTCGAACGGGCACAGTCCGTCTCCCCTGCCACCTGCGCTGCCTGCACTCCGAACAGAAATTGTAAGTAAAGGCTAATTTTCAAGCCTTGGAATGACGAGCCTTTGTTAAATTCACCAGGATAACGTTAAGAGGGTAACGGGTAACGCTAAGGGTAGAATTTGCGCAGGATATCAGTAAGGATAACGTTCAGTAAGGATAACGTTACAGTTAGCAAGGAGGAGGGGGAAATGTGAGGTCGGACAGCCATAAAAGCTGCGCCGGTGGCCAAGAACTTTCCAGGAAGGAACAGCCCAGAGACAAGATGGGGTATGCCATTGCATGCCAGGGAAAGAAGGGCTGTGGCTAACGTAGAGGGCCAAAGGGACATGGCCAGGAAAAGGAAAATGCGCAGGTACCAGGTAGGCTTGACAAGAAGGTAGTGACAACTACGAGGTCAAGCCAGGAAGCTCGAGACTAAGCTTTAGACAAGAGGGCAGGAAAGTTGCTGAAGCTGTAGGGACAGAGGAAGCAAGCAACAGAAATCCAGATAGAAACAAACCAGGACCAGGTGAACAAGAGAAAATATATAGGCTCACAGCAAGGGGCCAGGTAACCACAGGTAGGAAGAACGGAAGTGGGTTTTGAAATATTGAAAATTGAAGCAGGAGCTGCATTGTAGGAATTTGAAGCTTCAGAGCCAAAGGAAGCAAGCAGACAAAGTTCAGGATAAACAATCAGGGAGGTAGTTAAGCAAGCAAATAAGCGGCTGATGCCTCTGGTCCAAGATCCGGACCAAGACCCCCCACCCCCCCAAGACCTGAGCTCAGTCCCGGGGCTCTAGGCAACACCCCAACATCCCCGTCCTGCCATTCCCTTTCCACCTCAACCCACCCCGTCCAACCCGTCCCAAAAATCCTTTTCCTTGAATGAGAGACGTAATATGAATGAACAAAGATTGTACATGGGAGTGACTGGAGGAAAGGCATGATTTGAGTCGATCTGATTTTCGCGCGACATCTGGGAGACTCACACACTGGTATATGAATGAATGAATGAGTAGATGTATTGTGTATTGTATGTGTGGGGTATATCCCTGAGGCAGCTCACCTTTAGGATGATGTTATGTCACGGGATGATGATGATGATGATGATGTCATGTAGTGCATTTTGGGTCAGAGAGGTCAAGGGTCAGAGATCCTGTTTTTTGCGATGATTACGAGCTAGGGATGAGTTAATGACAGCTGACTGTTTTGACAGCTGAATGTTTTGACAGCTCAATGTTTTGACAGCTGACTGTTTGACAGGTGCCAAACTCATTTGAAAAGACTCATGTCCCAACGTGAGGTAAACCCCGCCGTGAACGCGAATAGAGCGGCGTGCAGTCTGGTTGCCGCGGCAACGGCCCTCGCAGGAAACCGCGAGGCGGGAGTGTTGGGATTCGTGTGGAGGCACGAGGGTGCGTGCCGGGACGGGGGGCGGCGTGGCGTCGCCGCGTTGAGTTGGTTGTGCCAGGTCGATCGGCGATCTCTGAATTTAAATCGGATTTTTGTCGTGTGTATTGTGAATTTTAGCGTCTATCCGAGGATCCTGGCGATGTTCGTTTAATTAAAGTGTGGTACGAACCTGTGGTTTCCGCCGTGCGGCTCCGTGGAAGTTTGGGTATAGTTATTGTGCGTTCGGGCAGGAGCCGAGCGAGCCGCGAGTCACATGTGCGCTGTATGGGGGGCTCTCGGTTTTGGGCAGTTGTTGTTGTAGTTGTTGTTGGATGGGAAATAAGAGCAGGGGTTTTGAGTTTGTTGAATTGGGTTCGGAGCATGGGATTTGCTCAGAGTGCCGGTGATAACTTGCCCACTCTCAGAGGGGATGTGTCCCGCGCAGGGGGTGTGGGCGCGAGGAGGTGTGTTGATGAAGTGTGCGAACGAGGAGGGATGTGTGAAAGGTGTGCACCAGGTAGTAAGGGTGCTGCATTGTAAAGCACGCCTCCCACGGAAGTTCCTGGGCGGATTGTGACGGTTGTTGGATTCGTAGGGAATTAGTGAACAGAGAATATCGGGACATATACTGTTGATTAAAACCGAAATCATGTACGTAATTAGTGAACAGAGAATATCGAGATCTGTTTTTTGTTGTTGTGGTTGTCGTTGACGTCTCAAATAGGTGATTCAGGGGTCTCAAGAAATAAACAGATTTCCGGTGCCGACCGGAAGCGTCAGGTACAGTATGCTTGGAATTTAATTTAACCGGGCCGAGCACAGTGACGTGTTTGATCGAGCTCTGGGGATAGTCATGTTAAAGGGAGGACATTTGGAAGGATGCAAAGAGATGCAAGTAACATGGATTAAGCTGTGGTATCAAGAGGTGGGTGCCCAGGTGTATTGTGGTTATTATAACTTGCTGATTATAGGGGGCGCACCAAGTACAGATCGGGTTGCATGGTGGAGCATGCATGCATGGAGCATGGAGCAGGGTGGAACACCCCGTGTGGTTGGAGGTTGCAATTGCGTGAAATGCAGTGAACATGGCCGATTTTTGGCTTTGCGAGGCTCTAGATAGAAGTTGGCATTTCGATACTGTGGATTATATTGTGCCTGTCTGGAGAGGTGATGTCCTGTGCTGAGGCTGGTGACACGCCTCTGTTATTTGTCTGTCTGTCAGTCTGATTGTAAGTCTGTGGTACTATGGAGGGCTAATTGAGTGCTCAGGCGTCATTGTTCCATGGAGGTAAGGTGTGAAATATAGCATAAATAAGCTATAGGTAATGGAAATATGGCAGTGTAAGCTCGCCGAGGGAGAGTTGCCGGTAGTGGAGGACGTGGCAGATTAGTGGATTAAACATCGGAAAGCGCAGGTCTCAGAAGGGAGTAGTCAGCTTCGATGATGCAACAGTGTATGAGTGAGTAATTGTGATCTGTTTAAGTGTAAGAGGCGGTGGAGATGGATTCGGAGGTGATGAAAGCATGGATGAGGGAGCTGCAGATGGAGGAAATGTTGAGTTGGATCTTGGAGATGGCGTGAAGCTGGAAGGTGTGAAAACATTTTGCTACCTCGGAGACATGCTGAATGGAGAAGGTGGATCAGACTCGGCAACGGTTGCTCGAGTGAGATGTGCATGGAAGAAGTTTCGGGAACTGAGTGGCGTGCTGATGAGGAGGAGAGTGTCGCTGAAGCTGAAGGGAAAGGTGTATGCTGCATGTGTGAGAAGTGTTATGATTTATGGGAGCGAGATATGGGTAATGAACGTAGAGCAGCAACGAAGGCTGGAAAGGGTGGAAATGCGAATGGTTCGATGGATGTGCGGAGTATCGTTGAGAGAGAGAGGAAGACAAATGATGAATTGCGAAAGATGATGGGAATATTGCCTGTGATTGATGCTGTGAAGAGGAACAGGTTGAGATGGTTTGGTCATGTGTTGAGGAAGGATGAAATTGAAAGTGACTGGTTGAGAAGAGTGATGGAAATGAATGTAGAAGGAAGTAGAGGACGGGGAAGACCGAGAAAGACTTGGCTAAAGATGGTGGAAGAAGAAATGCGGGCAAGGGGGTTAACAAGGAGAGATGCAGAAAATAGGGCAAAATGGAGAAGATTGTCATGGGGACCGCAAGGCTAACCCCCGCTCTAGCAGGGAACATGGCCTTAAAATGCATGTTGTGTTGTTGTTGATGCAGTTTGTCAGGATAGAGTGGGTTGTGGTGATTAGCTGTTGTAGATGCTGTCAATTTTGCTTTGGATGAATGAAAGGAAGGAAATGCAGTTTCTACTGTGAAGGACTGGTGGTGGTATCCAGGGCGCTGAGGAGTTTGTTCGTAGTTGTATTTGAGGTTGTTTGTTCATGTTGTAGAGTTTGTTTATTTATTTGTTTATTTAGTTTGTTTATTGTAGAGAAGAGTGCTTTTGGGATTCCGGAGCCAGAGTGGATAATTTGAGAGTAGTAGGCGGAGTAGAGGGCATCTTTGTAGTGCTGTAGGTGGTCCTTGTAGGCTTGGGAGTGAACTGATTTGGGTTTAATAGGCACAAGCTGGTCTAAGCAGGGTGAGGAGGATGGTGTGATTGATGATGTCAAAGGCGGCGCTGAGGTGAGGAGGATGAGAATGTTGAGGTTGCCGGCGTCAGAGGAGAGAGAAGGTCGTTGGTGATTTTGAGGAGAGCAGTTTCAGTACTGTGGTTGGAGCGGAATCCGGATTGGAATGTTTCATATAGGTTATTGGCAGAGTGGTGATGTTTGAGTTGAGTGGCCACAGCACGTTCCAAAACTTTTGACAGAAAGGGTAGGTTGGAGATGGGTCTGAAGTTATTTAGGGTGTCAGGGTTTAGTCCAGGGTTTTTCCAGACTGGGGGTGAAGTTTCACGAGTTTTTTGGGGAAATCGGTATGTGAAGCTGGATTAAGTTGGAACTGCTTGGTGAGCCATGGAGATGGATTGGATGTTTTGATGTTGGTTGTCTGGGAGTTCGGTTGTTGCATTGCCAAAGGTTTCTGTGTGGTGGACACACTTGTTGTCTGTTGTCTTGTGTGACGTGGGTGGAGATGTATGTGGCTGTGTGTGGCTGCCTGGAGTCGGGAAGGTGGCTACAGTGGTTGATATTGGTTGTGGGTTGTCCGGGGTGCTTCGATTTGCATAGGGGGTGAAGATTGGGATATTACATTATTTTGAGTAAGTATTGGCATGAGTAATTACATAAGTAATTACATAAGTAATCATGAGTTATTATGAGTAATTAGTGGTATGAGTATTAGTTATGAGTAAGTGATTATTTTAGTAAAGTTATATGTTTCGCTTTGCGGATCTGGGGACAAGCTAGTTTGATGGGACCCTGGAGTCTTCTGTGTGTCTATGTGTTTGTCTGGCTGTTACACTAGACTCTGGGATGTGTTTTCATGAGACGAATTTCAGAATTGATGACAATTCAGTGAGTATGGTGGACAACGTGAAGGGGCTGGTGTGAAGGAAGTGGTTGGGAAAGATGGACCCCCTTCACGAATACCCGGTAGGGTAGCTTGATTTCAGACATAACAGTGAGAATCTATTTTGAGCGAATCACAGTGGGTGAGAAAAACATTGTGTGTGACCAGACACCAGAACTGACCAGAATTGGAATTGGAATTAGACCAGGTTATTTCTATTATTTGTTTATTCGCGAAAATAAATAAATAATAGGGGGAGGTTCATGGAGGTTAATGGTGGTTTGGTTGTGGTAATTCTAGTTGAAACTCTAGCTGAAATAATTTTCGTTTAATTTTTATTTTTATTTATTATTGATGTAGGAAACAGGCAAATGGGATGCTGAGAGAAGGATTAGAGAAAATTGGATTGAATTTAAAATCGAATATTGGATAAAATTGGATCCACTTGGAAAAAGTGGATTAGGAAATTGGTGACCAGGTGTTCCACCAGAGGAAAAAGACCAGGTGTTCGTGGAGCACTTCACCTGCAAGAACGCCTTGGAACCAAGGTGGAAGGGACCAGTCCAGGTGTTGCTGACTACACCAACGGCAGTCTTTTGCGAGGGCAAGACCTCGTGGATCCACGCCACGCACTGTAAGTTGGCCATACAAGCACCAGACACTACACCACAGCAACCACAGTAAGGATGGGCCTAATCATAGGTACGATACTATTGATAACGACAGCAGCTAGGGGAAGCTCCGATCCCAATAGATGCGAAAACGGAACCCGACACCTCACCGTAACATGGGGACAAAGAGTATCACTACCATGTTTTGAACAGAAAGCCCTGTACACAAATTGGGTAAGCGTAAGATGGCTAGCACTGTCGGCAGGGCCTGGACGCGTTGGCATTGTACTACGAAAGGTACGAGAGTTCCGGGAAAACGGGCAAGCTAGCATTAAGACCTTGGCCCAACCAGGATACAAATGGGGAACCCCTGATTTCAAGCTACAAACACGCACACGCCTAGAGAAAGGCATGACTATGCAGGTCCGGTGCAGCGTCTGGACCCCTGGCACGGCCGGTGGTGAAAAGAAATACACACGATGCAGCGAATACATACTCACGCCGCAACCCCAGGATAAGGCCCCAAAGAAGGGTGAAAACACATATTGGAAAGTGGCCAGGGAGGTGGCAACAATTCAAAATAGGACACACTGCTGGTCGTGCATGTACTTTCCCCAAGCAGGCACCACAGGAATACACATGATAGTGCTACCTCTGTCCCTCAATGACCTCTGCTCACAACCTATCGATTCCCCATGTTTAGTCACCACGCTGGAAAGAGAAGGGGTTGACAACGGCAAGAGTTGCAATCGACAATTTAATTATCGCCCGTCAATGATTGCCCATGTGGCCGAGAGGCCTGCCCCCGTCTGGGTCAAACCACAGAAAGGGACGGTCTGCCTCCAGGGTTCCGGCCACTTGCGTATGGGAGAATCAGAATGCGCCTACACTCTCCCCGGGAAACTGGGACAAGGGAGCTCGGGGATTACATTACGAATAGTACTGCAAGATAAACACAACCACAACATAACGGCTATAACATTCTCTAGGGGGGTTAGTAGGATTAATGGGGTGGTAAAGGGACTCCAGTGCTTATCCACCCACCTGGTCCCACCCCATGGGACAATGTTTATATGCGGCGACAAGGCTTACCCCTATTTACCAAATAATTGGGGGGGGCACATGTTATCTGGGTTCAGTCCTTCCTGACGTTGAGATACTGGATGAGCTAGACCCAAAGTCCTTGGACAGGCGTTATAAGAGGTCAGTCATGAACGAAGATGGAACCACTAAACTACACGGGAGCCTATGGGAAAAGGTGTTAGGTTTCTTCTTCCCAGGTGCGGGCACAGCCATGAACAGCTTACGGATAGACAAATTGGCTTTGGCCCTAGAAAAGGTGGCAAACGACACCGCTACGGCTCATGACATACTATTGGACACGGTAATTCACATGCGTACAATGGTGATGCAGAATCCGGTGGCTTTGGACATGCTCCTGGCAGAGAAAGGAGGGGTATGCGGAATAATAGAGGGAAAATGTTGCACTTACATACCTGATCCATCCGAAGGAGTGTCAGCCGCAATAGTGAGACTAAGGGAAACTAGCCACGCCCTGACGATCGATCGGATCGCGCGCGAGAACTCTTATAAATTTAGCTGGCTCACTGACTGGTTCCGGGGATGGACGGGCACTATAGTGAAGTGGTTATTGACCGCACTGGCCGTGATAATCGGGGTAGTAATTTGGGGGGCACTAATGAAATCTCTAGTCCTCCTCTGTATGAGAAAGTACTTTACAGGATGGAAATTGAAGAAGCCGCCGACAACGACTATGGTTCTGACCACAGAGGCCGTCGACCTGGATGGGTCCTTCAACAAGGCAGATGTGACCGGCGCTCCAGAAAATTGTATTGAATTTTGTAATGACTGTGATACTTGTGTTAATCCCATGTGGGAACTGGCTGCTGCCTGTATTGATGTTTGTGATGACTGTGATACTTGTGCCGTAAACCCCTTGCGTATACTGGCTAACGCCTCTTATGTATTACAAGCTGACAGCTGTACACCCCCTTCCGACCCAACTATGGATCTGATTGCGACGCTGGGTCTGGCAGTCGAGGGACCCGACGTGGATATCCTAGACCCGCAAGCCGACCAGGCGTCCATGGGAGACTTTGACATAAAGGAAGTCCCTCTCTTTGCTTCAAAGGTTTTAAGTTCAAATGCTTCAAGTGAATCGGACTTTAATGCTCTGTACCCTGACCAGGACCTTGAGACACAAGATACTGACAACATTATGTATTCCCCAGAACAGCAGCACGTGAGGGATCTCATGGGCATGATCGTTGATTAACTTCGAAGATCTGCAAGGACCGCGTCTGCAAAGGGTGGGGGGAGCAAGTTCCGCAGGGGAGGTTGTGGGCCCTCTGGCGGGGCAGAACCTCATCTGGACCAGACGCCTTCGTTGTGAATCCGAAACGTTAATGGACTTTCATGTTCTGAGCCCTCAGGTTCCAAGCACGCACCACATGACACGTTCCCCAAATGCACGGGCGAGGCGCTATGGGCGCACGGTATGCCCTTGGGAGATACCCGCATTACACGATTATCTTTCAAAAAAGCCCGATGCGGCATGTTGTCTCTTGAGATACTTTGTCTCGACGAGACAAGAGGAAGGGATGTCAGGTCGCAGAATTGTTACTGCTTAATGATCGGTTATGGATGCCGTTTGGCTAATATGTTATGTTATAAATGCTGTTTAAAAATGCTATTTCATAAAGTTAATAAAAGGTTGCCGCTTCGCTTTAGTTTAAAATGAGAAAATACTCGCTTCATCCGTGCTGAACGAATGGCCTCATTGTATACGTGTGCTCCTTGAAGGCTAGATAAGCCTGGTCATAAACTTTCTCCCTTCGATCCGCAGACGGCGCCTCGAGCCGCGGGCAGGAGAACGATTATACGCGCGTGGAATGTGTAACTTTATGTAGGATGCTTGAGTCGTAGACATAAAACCTTTGATAAACTGCCAATCATTAACTATATTTTCGTATAATCACAGTAACGCTTGAGTTACAATAAATATGCTTTGAATTTATGTTTAAATGAGAAATGTGAACTGAAGGTACATTCAAACACCTGGAACTCATCAGAACGACCTCATATACTTTATGGTCTTATCGGAACCAAGAATGCAATCCCCCCTTCAGTGAGTTATGTTTTCTGTCACCTCGGAGCCTTGAAACCACATCTGGTCCGGATCCTGATGGTGCGTGCTTCACTCCCCCAAATGATGCTTCACTCCCCCAAATGAAAGGACGGATGACGGTGGGGGCTTGGCCCACCGGGGAGGAACCTCTGCCAGTTTTCTTTGTTCTCTCGGAGATTCCCTGATAAAGCGTGTCCCTATATAACTGGACTGTGAATCGATGTGCGGGCAGGAAGGCTAGACGTGGCATGAAGCTGGTTCGTGCTGTAGACGTCTCAGTCTCCTCCAGATCTGTATAATTGGTATTTTAATAAAGTTTCGTCATTCTCAATCTCAAACTGTTGGTGAACTTCTGTTACGATCGGCGGAGAGGTGTTCCCCACATATATATATATATATATATATATATATATATATATATATATATATATATATATATATATATATATATATATATACATATATATATATATATACATATATATATATATATACATATATATATATATATATACATATATATATATATATATATATATATATATATATTGTTGCGGATATGAGGATGGTATTTTTTTTATTGTGTGCTTTATTATTATTATCGTCTATTCTGCGCCTCCTGCCTCCAGAGTTGTGTAAAGGTAAAAAGGGCGTCCCGGTAGTTAATTCCATGAAACACCACATTGAAGGACACGATAAAACCCTTGTTCAGTAGCTTATATCTTTATTATGTGTTTTAGAGTAAGGCCTTGTCTTCCATTAACATGACACTCCATTGCACCAAGTAAAAGAGATAGATTCCCTTCATTCCCATTCCCAAAAACCTCCATTTCCCCCTTTCGTCATTGCCAAGCCTCGATTGCCAATTACATCCCCTCCAATTGCCGCCATTGACCACGAGGCAGGGTTGGGGAAGAAAGGCGGGTCCCCACCTCGTCAGAGAGGGGAGGAGTGAGTCAGCCCCACTCAACCAACCACAAACAAGGGGTTGGACTTGGAGAGGGTGTGGAAAGGAACAGCAAGGAGGTTCGCGAAGGTTGAGGGGCGGGGCCTATATAAACCGCCGTGGGACGTTCCCGAGAGAGACATGAGATGGGCTGAGAAAGGAGAGGAGCTTTTGAGAGAGTCGCAAAAAGGTCTAAGGGAGACGCGCTGAAAGGAGAGATGAGCTTTTACGAGATGAGCTTTTAAGAGATGAGCTATAACAAGAGCTGAGTTGTGAGGTCCAAAAGCAGAGGTCATCCAGGGAAGCGCAAAAGCCTGCTATTCATCACCTTGCTCGCCAGCGGCAGCGTCTACAGCAGCAGCAGCAGCAGCATCCCCAGCAGCCACAACGCTCGCCAGCCATTTGGGGCCTGGACGGCGGTTTGGAGCAGGGCCGCGGAGGAACGGCGGCTGTCCAACGTGCCGATTCGTGCTGCCGAACCAATTGGACTTTCCTCTCCTTCCAGCCAATTCCTATCATCATTCCCCGTGTGAGTCGTCTTTGTTTGTTTTGTCCTGGGTAGGTAATTAAGTCTGTATAAGCTAGTAATTTGCACTGTGTTACCTGTTTTTTTTCATGTCCGCTGTAAATACCCGTGACTGCTCTTCTTGCTTATGTGTGTGTAAATAATAACAAGTCAAGTGAATCCACTTGGATTCCGCCAGGTTGGCACATGGAAATTATGATGTAGCATAATTATCATCTCGGTCAAGATTTGAAATTATGCCATGGTTTTTGTAAAATTGCTACTAGTATTCACATTATGTACTTTCACCAAAACATACATCATCATAGAAACATACATAGAATTTGGGTCCTCTGGGTCCTCTGGGTCCTCTGGGTCATTTGGGTCCTCTGGGTCATTTGGGTCCTCTGGGTCATTTGGGTCCTCTGGGTCATTTGGGTCCTCTGGGTCATTTGGGTCCTCTGGGTCATTTGGGTCCTCTGGGTCATTTGGGTCATTTGGGTCCTCTGGGTCATTTGGGTCCTCTGGGTCATTTGGGTCCTCTGGGTCATTTGGGTCCTCTGGGTCATTTGGGTCCTCTGGGTCATTTGGGTCCTCTGGGGTCATTTGGGTCCTCTGGGTCATTTGGGTCCTCTGGGTCATTTGGGTCCTCTGGGTCATTTGGGTCATTTGGGTCATTTGGGTCCTCTTGGTCATTTGGGTCCTCTGGGTCCTCTGGGTCATTTGGGTCCTCTGGGTCCTCTGGGTCATTTGGGTCCTCTGGGTCATTTGGGTCCTCTGGGTCCTCTGGGTCATTTGGGTCATTTGGTCCTCTGGGTCATTTTGGGTCCTCTGGGTCATTTGGGTCCTCTGGGTCATTTGGGTCCTCTGGGTCATTTGGGTCCTCTGGGTCATTTGGGTCCTCTGGTCATTTGGGTCCTCTGGGTCATTTGGGTCCTCTGGGTCATTTGGGTCCTCTGGGTCATTTGGGTCCTCTGGGTCATTTGGGTCCTCTGGGTCCTCTGGGTCCTCTGGGTCATTTGGGTCCTCTGGGTCATTTGGGTCCTCTGGGTCCTCTGGGTCCTCTGGGTCCTCTGGGTCATTTGGGTCCTCTGGGTCCTCTGGGTCATTTGGGTCCTCTGGGTCCTCTGGGTCCTCTGGGTCCTCTGGGTCATTTGGGTCCTCTGGGTCCTCTGGGTCATTTGGGTCCTCTGGGTCCTCTGGGTCATTTGGGTCCTCTGGGTCCTTTGGGTCCTCTGGGTCATTTGGGTCCTCTGGGTCATTTGGGTCCTCTGGGTCATTTGGGTCCTCTGGGTCATTTGGGTCCTCTGGGTCATTTGGGTCCTCTGGGTCATTTGGGTCCTCTGGGTCATTTGGGTCCTCTGGGTCATTTGGGTCCTCTGGGTCATTTGGGTCCTCTGGGTCATTTGGGTCCTCTGGGTCATTTGGGTCCTCTGGGTCATTTGGGTCCTCTGGGTCATTTGGGTCCTCTGGGTCATTTGGGTCCTCTGGGTCATTTGGGTCCTCTGGGTCATTTGGGTCCTCTGGGTCATTTGGGTCCTCTGGGTCATTTGGGTCCTCTGGGTCATTTGGGTCCTCTGGGTCATTTGGGTCCTCTGGGTCATTTGGGTCCTCTGGGGCATTTGGGTCCTCTGGGGCATTTGGGTCCTCTGGGGCATTTGGGTCCTCTGGGGCATTTGGGTCCTCTGGGGCATTTGGGTCCTCTGGGTCATTTGGGTCCTCTGGGTCATTTGGGTCCTCTGGGTCCTCTGGGTCCTCTGGGTCCTCTGGGTCCTCTGGGTCATTTGGGTCCTCTGGGTCATTTGGGTCCTCTGGGTCATTTGGGTCCTCTGGGTCATTTGGGTCCTCTGGGTCATTTGGGTCCTCTGGGTCATTTGGGTCCTCTGGGTCATTTGGGTCCTCTGGGTCATTTGGGTCCTCTGGGTCATTTGGGTCCTCTGGGTCATTTGGGTCCTCTGGGTCATTTGGGTCCTCTGGGTCATTTGGGTCCTCTGGGTCATTTGGGTCCTCTGGGTCATTTGGGTCCTCTGGGTCATTTGGGTCCTCTGGGTCATTTGGGTCCTCTGGGTCATTTGGGTCCTCTGGGTCATTTGGGTCCTCTGGGTCATTTGGGTCCTCTGGGTCATTTGGGTCCTCTGCGTCATTTGGGTCCTCTGGGTCATTTGGGTCCTCTGGGTCATTTGGGTCCTCTGGGTCATTTGGGTCCTCTGGGTCATTTGGGTCCTCTGGGTCATTTGGGTCCTCTGGGTCATTTGGGTCCTCTGGGTCATTTGGGTCCTCTGGGTCATTTGGGTCCTCTGGGTCATTTGGGTCCTCTGGGTCATTTTGGTCCTCTGGGTCATTTGGGTCCTCTGGGTCATTTGGGTCCTCTGGGTCATTTGGGTCCTCTGGGTCATTTGGGTCCTCTGGGTCATTTGGGTCCTATATTCCTATCCTATAACATATATATCTCCTATAACCTATCCTATAAATATAGATTTGATGACGTCATGTTTACACATCTGAGCGACAGAAACTGTCTACACATCTGAGCGACAGAAATGAGCGACAGAAACTAGCTTCACTTTTGAGCGACAGAAATGAGCGACAGAAAATTCCCAGGCAAACGCTATAACGCACCAGGTTTACAACCTGTGCGTTAATAAACCCCGTTATTCTTCTGTATGTCTTCTTCTTCTTCCTCTTTGCATTCGTCGTCTTAGTCTTTTCCATATTGAGTAGTTGTGGCGCGATACGGCCAACGTCTGGGTGAATCAGGTGAATCGGGGAAGAACTGTTCGGCCGCGGCACCTACGCTCGGCAAACAACATCCTTAACCGCGGACCGTAACAATTGGTGTCAGAAGTGTCGGATTCGGACCTGAAGCGTTTAACGCGCTCAAAAGTACAAAGTACCGAAATTTGCTTTTGTTTTACAAAACCCGAATTTTGAAATCGCGCCATGGCTGGTCAAGGCGACGGGATGCCGGTGGGAGAGATAGACGGGGTAGAATCGACCCAGGACCTCGGGGAAATGTATATGGAGGAGGTGGTTGAGGGGGTTCCAGGCGCGCAAAATGGCGCTCTCGCGCACGAGGTTACGGGCGCGCAAAATGGCGCCTCGCACATGGCTACGGCGACCGCGCCCGCGACCGTAGCAGCGCCACCGGTGGATTCGGACCTTTTTATGTTACAAATGGGGGCCCTTATGGACAGGCTAGAAGCCAAAATGGGCCAAATGGGGAACCGGATGGATGCTCAGGGTGAGCGGTTGGGAAACCAAATTGTGGGATTGAGGGCTGATAGTGAGCGAATGAGGGATGAAGCGAGGGCTGATAGTGAGCGATTGGGGGGCGAAATGGGGGGCAAAATGGGCGAAATGGGGGGCAAAATGGGCGAAATGGGGGGCAAATGGGAGAAATGGGGGAACGGCTAGAAGCTAAATTTGAGGGGTTACACCACGGGATAAAAGAGGTAAAGAATGGGTTAACGGGGGTGGAAAATAGAATGGCTGCCCAGGAGAATCAGTTAGAGGGGGTGAAAAATGGGTTGAGGGGGTTCGAAGATAGGATGGAAGACAAATTGCGGGAGATAGGGGAGCAACCCGCCCGATAAATTAAACAAATGGGAGAGCAGATAGAGGAGGTGAAAATCGGGGTAGAAACCAAATTGGATGCTCAGAGGGATGAATTGGGACAGATGAGGGCAGCATCTACAAAAGAGAGGGAGGAGATGAAAGAGGAGATACGATGAGGTGTAAGTGAGGAGGTATCGGGGGTACGCGAGGAGGTAAAGCGAGGTGAAAAGCGTATAGAGAAAGAGGTGAGAAATGGGACGGCAAGGTTACAGGGGGGAATAGAAGACCTGACGGAGGAGGTGGAACAGCTGACGGAGGGACAGACGGAGTTAGTGGAGCAGGTACAAAAGAACACTGCGGTACTAGGAGGGTTAAAAGCGACACAAAACGACATTTAAAATGACTTGATAGCGACACAAAGGCAATGTCAGATGGTACGTGAGGGACTGACAATGAGGTTGGAAGAGGTGACAGAAGTAATGGAGACGAAGGACCGAGAGGTGAGGACGCACATAGAGACGGTCAAAATAGCCTTAGAGGACGAACTTGAGGAGACGCACCGGGAGATGAAGGAGGTAAAGGAAAAATTAGAGGAGGTGGAAGAAGGGGTGAGTGAAATTAAGAAGAGACGGAGGGAAACTAAAAAGGGGATAAGGGAGGAAGTGATGGAGTATGTGCAAGGTCTGTGTTCAAATCATGATGATGTGCTCACTAACCAAATAAAGAGTTTGCAGGTGGCAGAAGAGGTGCGGAGACGAGGTGCCAAGGTGAGTGGCGATATATTCAGAAATGTACAGGATGTGAGGGGAGCTTCAGTCGGCTTGGGGGTTGTTGTGGACCCGGGTGTTCGTGAGAGGCCGTTGGTGAAGTGTGCACCAGGTACGGTGTGCGAAGAGGAGGAGGTGTGCGAGAATGTCCGACTCTGGGGTGTGTGAGGAAAAAGTGCACGCCGAGGAGTGAGTGTGCTGTCGAGAGTGAGTTGGTCGTAGCGCGTGTGCGAGGGAGCACATGGAAGCGCGTAGTGAGGAGTGTTACAGAGGATGTAACAAGAAAGTGTACACCTGTGGTGAGTGTTACGGAGGAAGTAACGGGAGAGTGTGCGCAAGAGGATGCGCGAGAAAGGTGTGTAACGGACGGGTGCATGGGGAAAGAGTGCGCTGTCAAGAGTAAGGGAGGATGCACGCCTGTGGTGAGTGTTACGGAGGAAGTAACGGGAGAGTGTGCGAAAGAGTGTGCGCGAGAAAGGTGTGTAACGGACCGGTGCATGAGGAAAGAGTGCGCTGTCGAGAGTAAGGGTGAGTGCGCTGTCAAGAGTGGTGGTGAAAGTAGTGAGAGTGACACGGAGCGTGAGTTGGTTGTGACAGGTGAGAGAGGATGTACACCTGGAATTAAAGGATGCACACCTGGAATGGTCGAGCATGTATGGGAATGCACGCTGGAATTAGTAGTGAGGCACGTGGTGGGGTGTGCGAGTGAGAGCACACCTGTGATTGTCACAGAGGAGGTGACCGAGGAGGGGGCGCGAAAAGGTATGTTGGTAAGGTGTGCGAACGACGAGTTTGTGCCAAGGTGTTCGGTGGTCAGGTGTGTGACCAAGTCTGTGAGCGGAATGAGTGTACCTGGGTGTGTAAGAGAAGGTGCAATGACGAGGAGCATGGGAACAGCTGGATGTGTGAGCGAAAGAACGAGTGCAATAACGAAGTATGCGGGGTGTACGGGCGGCGTTGGAGCATCGAGCTCAGCGAGGGTGAAAGGGGTAGCGTATGCATGTAAGCATGCAGGTGAGGCATCGACGGTAACCGGGTTAGCGGTTAGAACGACATTTAGCCGAATCGGGCCCTCGGTGCGCGTCGGGCAGCTTCGCGTGCCACGAGGACCAGCGGGGATCCGAACCACGGCGGGTTCGAAAGGACCGCCGTACGTGATCCACGCTGGGCCGCGTTTGGAACGGCCGCGTCCGTGCTCCACTAGGTGGAGCGGGCAGCCCGATAGGAAGGGGCGTCATGGCTGTCGTGAAAATCAAGCTCAGACACGACTTGACCTCTGGGTAGGTTTAATATCATTTAGATCGATAATACATCCTGTAAAAATACATACATGGAACAGGTATTAAATCAGAGCATTTCAAGAGCAGCACTGGAAGTTACAATATATCAATGGTTAGCGCAGCATCGTCAGCGCAGCATTTGGGGCGTACATACCATTCAGACTACTGGATAATGTCACAGTGAGTTCCGCTGAAGTGTCCGCATGCCCCGGTTGTCCCGGGTCTTATAGACGGCCCCTTCCGACGGCACCCCTGGGTTCACCTTGGTATAATTTCACTACATTCTCCCCGCCGTTAAAACTATACTACCGCTCGGCAGTTTGCAAGCAAGCATCAGCAATAAACCAAAGGGTCACGTCAATCCAAATCAGTCGGTCCACCCGTAGCGGTCGGGGCAGCGAACCTCCCTGCCAGTTCGTGTTCGGAATCTACCGGGCACAGCGTCCCCTAGCCCGGAGTCCCCTGCGTCGGAATAGCCGCCGGAGGTTGGAGTCGGAGGGGGCGCCCCTGCACCTTCGGGCACGGGGGCGGGGGACGACGGGAGTATCAGTGGTAGTTCCATAGGGGAAGTTTCGATAGAGTCCATAGACTCGTAGACGGGTTCGTCGATATCCTTGTCGTCGTCCCCACATGGGGCGAGATGGCGTACGGAGACAGTAGACTCACGGCCATCCGCCGTTAACACGCGGGCATGCTCGGGATTAGCCTGGAGGACCTGCACCTTATCAACAAGGGGGTCGTACTTGCTAGTGCGAACCGCTCGTTTGAGATAGGCGGGCCCCGGTTCAGCAAGCCAGCTGGGTAAAGATTGGATACTGCCGGAGCTTCTAGGGTGGTGGAACAGTCGTTCGTGAGGAGTCTGGTTGGTGGCAGTACATAGGAGAGCCCGGATCGAGTTTAGAGCGGCAGGCAGCGACCACGCCCATTTATCGAGGCCTCGGCCGAGGGTCCGAAGGCTTAGCATGACGGCCCGCCATATAATCCCGTTAAAGCGTTCGATCTGTCCATTTGCTTGGGGCCGGTACGGGGTGGTGTAGCTCGAAGCGACATTATGCTGGAGCAAGTAGCCCCTCACTTCCTGGGACAGGAACACCGCACCCCGATCGGTATGCACGTAGGCCGGATACCCGAACATAGAAAACAAATTCTGCAGGCACCGAATAACCGTGGCAGCCGACATATCCCCGCACGTGTAAGCAAAGGGGAATCGGGAATACTCATCGACGATAGTGAGCAGATAGCGAGAGTTGCTCGACATCGGCAGCGGCCCTTTGAAGTCCATCGCCAAGCGCTCCCACGGTCTAGTAGCCCTAACGAGTGTCCCCAGAGGAGGGCTATAAAAACGCGGTTTGAGTTCCGCACAGATCGCGCAATCACGGCAGATGCGGCGGATGTCCTCCATCGAGTACGGCAGATTGCCCGCGCGCACAAAATGCGCGAAGCGCGTTACCCCGGGATGACACATAGTGCTGTGCAAAGCGCGCAGCCCCTCCAAAGTTACGACCCCCGCGCAAGTGGCCGGCCTCGATAAGGCGTCAGCGACCAGGTTATCCTTCCCCGGGCGGTATTTGATGGTGTAGCAGAAGTCGGCGAGTTCGATACGCCAACGGGTGATTTTCTCATTCTTAATGCGCTGAGCATGTAAGGTGTCGTACATAAACGCAACACTCTGTTGGTCCGTGATGATTTGGAAACTCCGCCCAAGCAGATACGGACGCCATCGCCGAATTGATTCGACGATCGCGTACGCTTCCTTTTCGACAGACGAATGCCTCCGCTCGGCGGAGGTGAGAGTCCGCGAGAAGAAAGCCACAGGGCGGCCTCCTTGGGAGAGAGTCGCCCCTATCGCATGATCCGAGGCATCACTCTCCAAAACGAAAGAGGCACTCTCGTCAATCGTCGCGACAGCGGCGCCAGCAATGTCGACTTTAAGGCCCTCGAAGGCCGCCAGGGCGGCCGGGCCCATGGGGAAAGCGTCGCAGGCCATGAGGGGGCGGAGCTTAGCGGAGAAATTTTGCACCCACTTTGAGTAGTGGGCGAACAGCCCTAGAGCGCGTTTCAGCGAAGCCCGATCGCTAGGCGGGGCCATATCGAGCAAAGGGCGCAGACGCTCCTTATCTGGAGAGACGGAGCCATGGGTCACGGTGTACCCCAAAAGGTCTACCGTGCGTAGAGAGTATTGACACTTCGCCGCATTCATGGTTAAGCGTTATTTCCGCGCGACCTCGAGGAAGCGTTTTAGATTAGCGTCGTGATGCGCCTGGTCATACCCACAAACCGTAAGATTGTCCAGATAGACAAAGATATCGGTCAAATTCTCCTTCGCAACGAGGTCATCCATAGCTCTCTGAAAACAAGCGACGCCGTTCGTTACCCCAAAGGGAAGTCTCGTGAACTGGTACAACCGCTGACCCGATTCAAAGGCTGTAAAGACGCGATCAGCCCTAGAGATGGGGACTTGATGATACGCACTACGCAGATCGAGAGTGCTATAAACGGAATACAGGGCCACCTGGCGTACCAGGGCGTCCATCCCCGGTAAGGGGTAGGCATCCAGCTGTGTAAATCGATTAATCGTCTGCGAATAGTCGATTACCATTCGCCTGCGGTGGGCCTCACTCCGCACCACTAAGACTTGGGCCCGCCACGGTGACCTGCTGTGTTCTATGATACCGTCCTTCAAGAGCAGGGCCGTTTCTTCCGCAATGAATTGCGCGTCCGCGCGAGAGTAGCGCCGCAATTTGATGGCTACAGGGGTACAATCAGAGGTCAGGTTGGGGAACAGTGAGAGTGGCTCCATGTCCATTTGAGCGAGGGCGCACACAGCGAGCGTGTCCGGCCCTCCGAAGTCTATTTCCAAACGTCCATGCCGCTTAAGGAAATCAAGTCCTAACAGAACGTCAGCGCATAAGGCCGGTAATACCATGAGATACACGTCCGGGAACGTGCGTCCATTTATCACAAGTTTCAATCGACACGCCCCTTTAGTGCTCAACCGAAGTCCCTGAGATGCCATGAAGATCCGGCGGGTTGTCCCGAGAACCGGCCACCCATGTTGATGCACGAGTCGCTGATCAATAAAACTATCCGTGGATCCCGTATCAATCAAAGCTTGCGCAAAAACGCCCGCGACCGTGAGCGGAATGAAGGCCTGCGCTAGGCCAGCAGACCCGGCAGGTATAGTTCCGGCCGGGCGAGAAGATCGTGCCTCGCGGGTGGATCCCACGCCGGCTGCAATCCTTCGGGCCTCAGCAGGAGCATTGCGCGGGGGTCGTAACTTTGGAGGGGCTGCGCGCTTTGCACAGCACTATGTGTCATCCCGGGGTAACGCGCTTCGCGCATTTTGTGCGCGCGGGCAATCTGCCGTACTCGATGGAGGACATCCGCCGCATCTGCCGTGATTGCGCGATCTGTGCGGAACTCAAACCGCGTTTTTATAGCCCTCCTCTGGGGACACTCGTTAGGGCTACTAGACCGTGGGAGCGCTTGGCGATGGACTTCAAAGGGCCGCTGCCGATGTCGAGCAACTCTCGCTATCTGCTCACTATCGTCGATGAGTATTCCCGATTCCCCTTTGCTTACACGTGCGGGGATATGTCGGCTGCCACGGTTATTCGGTGCCTGCAGAATTTGTTTTCTATGTTCGGGTATCCGGCCTACGTGCATACCGATCGGGGTGCGGTGTTCCTGTCCCAGGAAGTGAGGGGCTACTTGCTCCAGCATAATGTCGCTTCGAGCTACACCACCCCGTACCGGCCCCAAGCAAATGGACAGATCGAACGCTTTAACGGGATTATATGGCGGGCCGTCATGCTAAGCCTTCGGACCCTCGGCCGAGGCCTCGATAAATGGGCGTGGTCGCTGCCTGCCGCTCTAAACTCGATCCGGGCTCTCCTATGTACTGCCACCAACCAGACTCCTCACGAACGACTGTTCCACCACCCTAGAAGCTCCGGCAGTATCCAATCTTTACCCAGCTGGCTCGCTGAACCGGGGCCTGCCTATCTCAAACGAGCGGTTCGCACTAGCAAGTACGACCCCCTTGTTGATAAGGTGCAGGTCCTCCAGGCTAATCCCGAGCATGCGCGCGTGTTAACGGCGGATGGCCGCGAGTCTACTGTCTCCGTACGCCATCTCGCCCCATGTGGGGACGACGACAAGGATATCGACGAACCCGTCTACGAGTCTATGGACTCTATCGAAACTTCCCCTATGGAACTACCACTGATACTCCCGTCGTCCCCCGCCCCCGTGCCCGAAGGTGCAGGGGCGCCCCCTCCGACTCCAACCTCCGGCGGCTATTCCGACGCAGGGGACTCCGGGCTAGGGGACGCCGTGCCCGGTAGATTCCGAACACGAACTGGCAGGGAGGTTCGCCGCCCCGACCGCTATGGGTGGACCGACTGATTTGGATTGACGTGACCCTTTGGTTTATTGCTGATGCTTGCTTGCAAACTGCCGAGCGGTAGTATAGTTTTAACGGCGGGGAGAATGTAGTGAAATTATACCAAGGTGAACCCAGGGGTGCCGTCGGAAGGGGCCGTCTATAAGACCCGGGACAACCGGGGCGTGCGGACACTTCAGCGGAACTCACTGTGACATTATCCAGTAGTCTGAATGGTATGTACGCCCCAAATGCTGCGCTGACGATGCTGCGCTAACCATTGATATATTGTAACTTCCAGTGCTGCTCTTGAAATGCTCTGATTTAATACCTGTTCCATGTATGTATTTTTACAGGATGTATTATCGATCTAAATGATATTAAATGTCGTGAAAATCAAGCTCAGACACGACTTGACCTCTGGGTAGGTTTAATATCATTTAGATCGATAATACATCCTGTAAAAATACATACATGGAACAGGTATTAAATCAGAGCATTTCAAGAGCAGCACTGGAAGTTACAATATATCAATGGTTAGCGCAGCATCGTCAGCGCAGCATTTGGGGCGTACATACCATTCAGACTACTGGATAATGTCACAGTGAGTTCCGCTGAAGTGTCCGCACGCCCCGGTTGTCCCGTGTCTTATAGACGGCCCCTTCCGACGGCACCCCTGGGTTCACCTTGGTATAATTTCACTACAATGGCGACCCCTTTTTGTTGAGGCGGTCCGGCAGGTCGAGATCGAGCCATTGGATGGCTCCGTGCCGAGGTGGTGCGTGGGATCTCGGCCCGGGTAAGCCTCCTCCCCTTCACCGAATGTCGGACATATCCAACCGCCGGCACCAAGCAACCCACATTCATTGCTCGGCCGTGCGAAGCCGGGCTGTAGGAGTGAATTGGCGCACCGAGAGGCATTAGTAAGTAGACTGTAATGATGAGGATAGTGGTCTGGACCCGAAATTAGAAAAACAAAATTTGATGATTGGCAAAGGATTGGCAGAGTGATGATTGGTAATGGTACAGTGATTGGCAGATGATTGGCAAATTTTTGATTTGTTGGATTTGGATGAGCAAAATTTATAGTGAGAGATCCCCGATGTGGTGGGATGGCAACTCTGTCATCCCTCACAGAGGGGGCAAAGGAGCACTAGTTTTACGGGGTTTATGGCAGTGTAAGCTCGCCGAGGGAGGGTTTGGATAATGTGTAGGGCTCTAGAGAGATTGACATTAGGTAACGTTAAGGTTAGGTAGTGACTGATACCTGTAGTGGGGACGCAGGTAGATTAGTGTGGATGATAATGACGTGGGAGCGCAATAGTTTAAAGGGGCGACTGGGAAGCGCAAGTTTCAGAGGGGAGTAGTTAGATGAGATGATGCCGTGTGTTTGAGGATTGGAAGTGTATGGTGAACAGGTGTGATTGAACAGGTGGGATTGCACAGGTGCGCAACTGAACAGGTGGATGGAGCAGTGTATGAGTGAGAGTGATAGTGATAGTGATGAGTGTTGTATTGACCGAATGGTCCAGGAAGGAAGGAGGGTGCAGGTGGCACCAGGTGTGAGTGCACAGGTGTGCACCAACAGGTGTATGGAGAATGCTTGTGTGGAATACATGGAGTGTGGAATACATGGAGTGTGGAATACATGGAGTGTGGAAGATATGGAGTATTGGAATGGATGGTCGTGGAGTGAGTATGGTGGAAACTATGGAGTGGAGTGGATGGTGCGAAGGTGTGAATGGGGGAAGAGTGGACCCCCATCACGAATACCCGGAGCGGGTAGTGTAAGTGTTAGGTAGAGGGTATAGGTAAATTGTGGTTGGATATTGGCATCTGTGGTGCGGGTGAGAGAATGGTATTTGGATGGGTGCATTAGTGTTGTGGAAATGGCTGGACGTGTAGCCTGTTAGTGTGTGTAGTTGGTTTGGGCACTCCACCACTGTGAGGATGTCGGCCAGGTGAGGCCGCAGGTGGGCTCTGGGAGCCGGTAGTTGTGGATGGGGCCCGAGGATCCGGAGGACGGACCCGGGTAGCCCAGTGCCAGAGGGCACCAAGGGGTGACAGAGCCAGGAGGGGCCTTCCCCAGTTAGTTAGGTTAGGGTGAGGAGCTAGGTAAGCTCGGGTGGCAACTACAGTGGTGGAGGTGTGCAGGTGGGTAGACCTGCTGGGAGAGCTACACGTCTCAGCCCAGAAATTGTGCAAGGGCACCGGGAGATGAATCGGGGGAGTGAGACCCCAAAATGGAGAAGCACCACAGTTTGGTCAATGGAAATTGGTTTTTAGAACCCATAGTGTAAGTTGGCCAATGGATTGGCAGGGAAAGACCCCGGGTAGTGTAAAGCGTGTTAATGTCATTTAGAAAGTAGTTAGGATGAAAATCTCCTTGCACCATCTGCATCCACTCACCTGAGGTGACAGGTACTCCACACCATGCCAGGTGGTTTTTATTATTTTTATTGATGCAAATGTTTGGAATGAGAGACGCATCATGATGTGGGTGTGACATTGTGCTTGATGTTCCATCTCTTCCTCCTTATGAGGATTGATGATGAATTGGGTAATGGCAAATTTTGGTTAGAGGGATTGTGGAGACGAATTTGGTATAAGGGAAATATGGGAAGATGTGAGAGTAGTGACAAATTTGTAAATGTGTAGATTTTTGTACATATGGGGTAAGGGCAAGGGTAGTGTAGGTGACAGGGGGGTGACGTACGGTAGGGATGAGCTTTCTCACTTCGCCCTCCGTACGCATTTCACCTTGCATTGCCTTATTGATGTGTACCCTTGTGACCTTACCCCTCGCTCATCTGTCTTCCCCCCTTTTGTCTCCCACATGACCTGCGCGCCATTGGGCACCGAGGGGAGCGTGCGTGAGTCGGCCATTGTGCACCCGGAACTCCCAGAACCAGCTGTCTGCATCGATGCACCACATTATGGACCACATGTCTGTGGCCGAGCACCACTGATGGACCCCATGAGTTGGGGCATGGCCCCTCTGCTGGAACCGGCCATGAAGGCCCGAAATCTTGCTGGCGGACCTTGGCCACAGGGCACCGATGCCCCACAGGTGAACCACACTAGTCGGCCCCCTGTGGGCCATAAATAAAATAAAAACGGACACGTTAGGTGCATTTTATTGCAAATAGGCCACCAGCAAAGGAAAAAGACAACAACTGGAAGAAATAATAATAGCCAGCAGAGGGAGCCGAAGAGCAAGAGACCACCTGCAGGGTTAGGGGTTGTTTGGTTATTTTTATTATTGATGAACTGTGGTGACAGCACCGATTGGTGCTTGAGGGTGCTTTGGTGCGTTTAGGGTGCTTTCATGGTGCGTCGATGCAGAGCAGACTGTCTCCCCCCCCAGAAAGAACAATCACAGGTCCTGGGTTAGTTTTGTAAATAAAAGTAGCGTCAATTGTAAATAATGCTCCCCACCGTCAGTGTGTAGTTTGAAGACCATTCCGCAATTCGGTTAACTGTGGGCGTGAGTCTGTTAGGCAGGGTGCAATGGAGCAGCGGGACATATTTATTTATGTTTTAAAACTGTCGCACTCAGGGTCAGGTTAAAAGTAGAGGGAACTACACCTACGTGTCACACTAAATTAAAGTTGTAGGCCCGGGCCGTGCCTAAGAGGAAGAGGGTGCAGTGTTGCGGATATGAGGATGGTATTTTTTTTATTGTGTGCTTTATTATTATTATTGTCTATTCTGCGCCTCCTGCCTCCAGAGTTGTGTAAAGGTAAAAAGGGCGTCCCGGTAGTTAATTCCATGAAACACCACATTGAAGGACACGATAAAACCCTTGTTCAGTAGCTTATATCTTTATTATGTGTTTTAGAGTAAGGCCTTGTCTTCCAGTAACATGACACTCCATTGCACCAAGTAAAAGAGATAGATTCCCTTCATTCCCATTCCCAAAAACCTCCATTTCCCCCTTTCGTCATTGCCAAGCCTCGATTGCCAATTACATCCCCTCCAATTGCCGCCATTGACCACGAGGCAGGGTTGGGGAAGAAAGGCGGGTCCCCACCTCGTCAGAGAGGGGAGGAGTGAGTCAGCCCCACTCAACCAACCACGAACAAGGGGTTGGACTTGGAGAGGGTGTGGAAAGGAACAGCAAGGAGGTTCGCGAAGGTTGAGGGGCGGGGCCTATATAACCCGCCACGGGACGTTCCCGAGAGAGATATGAGATGGGCTGAGAAAGGAGAGGAGCTTTTGAGAGAGTCGCAAAAAGGTCCAAGGGAGACGCGCTGAAAGGAGAGATGAGCTTTTACGAGATGAGCTTTTAAGAGATGAGCTATAACAAGAGCTGAGTTGTGAGGTCCAAAAGCAGAGGTCATCCAGGGAAGCGCAAAAGCCTGCTATTCGTCACCTTGCTCGCCAGCGGCAGCGTCTACAGCAGCAGCAGCAGCAGCATCCCCAGCAGCCACAACGCTCGCCAGCCATTTGGGGCCTGGACGGCGGTTTGGAGCAGGGCCGCGGAGGAACGGCGGCTGTCCAACGCGCCGATTCGTGCTGCCGAACCAATTGGACTTTCCTCTCCTTCCAGCCAATTCCTATCATCATTCCCCGTGTGAGTCGTCTTTGTTTGTTCTGTCCTGGATAGGTAATTAAGTCTGTATAAGCTAGTAATTTGCACTGTGTTACCTGTTTTTTTTCATGTCCGCTGTAAATACCCGTGACTGCTCTTCTTGCTTATGTGTGTGTAAATATTAATAAACCCCGTTACTCTTCTGTACGTCTTCTTCTTCTTCCTCTTTGCATTCGTCGTCTTAGTCTTTTCCATATTGAGTAGCTGTGGCGTGATACGACCAACGTCTGGGTGAATCGGGTGAATCAGGGAAGAACTGTTCAGCCGCGGCGCCTCCGCTCGGCAAACAACATCCTTAACCGCAACAATATATATATATATATATATATATATATATATATATATATATATATATGGGGACCTGAGATGCCCCTCCCCCTTCATCTTTAATAAGTTTTGACTAATTGACAAGTATAACCAATTATATGTTTCATGTTGCTTGTGATTGCTATATACTTTTATATCCTTCATATCCTTTGGAAATCCTGTTATATCCTTTAAGGAATTATGTACTTTGTATGACTTTGCCTTGTGATGGCATGGTCTCTTTCCACTGTCGAAATCCAGGTCTAGTTCCCCTTTTTTTGGCCTCTGTTGTAAGCTGCTATCTTTTCGCAATTTGCCAATTTCCTCAGTCGACACATTTATGGCTGTCCACTCCCTCACTCCTTGTACCTCTCCCAACCTTCAAGCTTCACCGATAATGTTGTCAACATGTTTCTGACCATAAGCTTATCAGAACATAACCCATGCCTGGCCTTAAAAGAACTTCCTTTAACTAACTCATCGATTCCCAACCGTTTTCTGGTCGAGTACCACTTGGAGGTCCCGTACCGTCGCCGCGTACCACCTGGTTCCAGAAAAACTCAATTCGATAAGATATCAGGCTTATTTCAATTTAATGCGAGGGCTGCATCTGTTTCTTTTCCACCAGCTGGTCGATGCGGGGCATAACTTTGCTCACAGCACATCGGAAATCATGAAATATATCAGAAATCAGAAATAAAAAAATTATCAGGCCAAATCATTTTTTTTAAAGGTTGAGTCGCGAACCACCTGGAAGGCCCTCGCATACCACTAGTGGTACGCGTACCACAGGTTGGGAACCATTGAACTAACTGAATAAACAGGATGGAACCGCTGTGGGCCGATGAGCCCAATGAACCCATCCTTTGTTCTTTATCCTGAAATGTTAAACCTTGCCCTATATATAGCCAAGCCCAGATCAAAGCTTCTCAGAGCATCCTGTTGGAAAGTTGGTCATTTGTGAGCTTCATTCGACATATTGCTCTCCACAGCCTGTGTTTGACGAATCCAATAAATATATCAGTTGATCCTTTCTCAGTCTCAAGTCCTAAGTCGACAAACTGACAACTGGTGGCAGCGGTGGGATCAGTCCGGCAGTCCGGGACGCGGTTCCAGGCGAGTGAGTGGAGAGGCCAGCTGGCTCAATCCGGGTCAGGTGAGCTTTGGTTTTATTTTGTTTTTTCCTTTATAGACTGGGGATCAGTCCAAATTGGAACCCACTCTCTCGCTCGGTGCCGTTAGTTCCGTTCCCTGCTCGAGCCTGATTCATGAACCAAATTTAAGTACGGGCCATTTGGGTCCCGGAGCAACTGACTGTTTATGGATTCGCCAGGGTAACATTACGTAGTAAGGATAAGGGCGGCGTCCCAATTGGAATCGTAAGTAAGGTTAGAAGCGTTATAAAAGGCATTGGACGCCTGGAAAGTAAGGTACGGGTAGCACACAAAGGGAGGAGTGAGGCTAGGCGGCCGTAAACCCGTGTAGGCGAGGGAGCCTCTCGGGAATAAGGCAACGCCGGTAAACCAAGAACTCTCCAAGGATGGGTAATAAACCTGTGAAGGAGGGCGAGCCTCTCAGAAATACCCCGGCATATTTTATGTTTAAAAGGCATCAGTATGCCGCTGTAAGACCAGGAAAGGGATGGGCCGAGCTAACCAAGGACCTAGGTGAACCGTGGCCTGAAGAAGGGTCTTTCGCGCTGGATAAATTGGAAGCGCTGTACGGGGCATTAGATAAGCTAGAACAGGGAAAGAAACATTTTCCGCCCGACTATTGGAAAGTCTTTGGATGGTGGAAGGAGGAGGCGTTGAAGCGACAGGCAAGGTCGAGACAGGCTAGCCTGGCAGGCGAAGTATTGAAACTCAAAGGCCTGAGGAAGCAGGCAAACAAATTGCAGGATAAGGTGATTAAGGAAATAGATAGGCAAGCCAACGAGCGACTGATGCCGCTCGTTGAAAATCCAGGCCCCGTGGTAGGGGAGGTAGTTACCAACCTACCCTCACTACCCTTCCCAGCCCTGAGCCCTGTCCCGGGTTTCCAGGCACCACCTTCCCTTTCCGTGCCCCCGCCACCCCCTCCCTGCAACCCCGCCACCTTTGCACCCCAACTACCTCAGGGGCCATATTACGGCACCAAATTTGTCACCCCTCAGAACCATCTGAGCCAGGGCAATCCGTTCGCACAAGAAGGGGCTGACGGGACGGATGACGAAACCAACATCGCGGGTATCCCACCCCGGATAGGTCCACAGTGGAGTCTGTACCCCTCATTGATGGAATATCAGGAAACGACAGTAGGGGAAAAATTGTGCCCCATACAAGTTATCGGAGTCGATGCTCAAGGTAATGGGGTCCGAGAAAGGGTATGATGGAAAGAATCCGCTTTAACGGTAATGCGGGACAGGATTCAAACCTTGCTTATTGATGACCCACAACAGATAGTACCAACCATGACGAATTGGATCAATTGCACGCATGGCAATTGCGACTATCGAGACATAACCCACATGGGAGCATCTGTGCTCCCACACAAGGTATGGGACAAAGCTAAGCAAAGAGCAGTGTGGCCGATGGCAGATCCAAGGGCGATAGGACCGAACCAGATAGCACCAGGCACATGGGAGGATCTGAAGGTCCGGTTGCTAGAGTCCATTGAGCTGGCGCTGGTGCCGGCGGGAGGTCCGGATTAGGGAAAGATCGGGGCCATAAAACAAAAGTCAGGAGAATCAGTTGGAGATTATCGAGAAAGAATGGAAAGGGCCATCGCGCGCTGGGGAGGACTGGGTCCGATGCAGCTGGCAGAATTACCCCAACCATTGGTAAACCAATATCTGATAGAGGGGCTCCGGCCGGCCTTAAAGAAACAGGTACAGTCAGTCCTTTTCGGCTGGAAGGGAATGGGAACCAACGATTTATGCGACAAGTTGGAACAATGCCCGGGCTCCTCCTTGGAGGAGAAAAAGGACATTAAGGAGGAAATACTGCAAATGTTCGTCCAAGAAAAACGGGCTCAACTTAATCAAAATAAGAAGGGAAGTCGGAACCAGAGCCACATGTGCGCTCAGTACCAGAAACCCGAGGTGAATCCCTATGACGAATGGCCCATATATAGGGGCCACCCCCCCAACGGATAGTGGGTCCACCGTGAAGGCAACGACTGTGACGCATGTACCGACCAGGACCATGGACGAATCGACATGGACGAGATAAGACAACAATGGACACGACCCCCTCCTCCCCCTCCTCCTCAAAAACCCCAAATTTGGACCGTACAAGGGCCCCCTCCCCAGAATTGGCATCCACAAGGACCCCCTTCCCAAAACGATGGACCTCCAAATTACTGGACACAGAATGGAACTAATGGGACCTGGCCCCCGCCCCAGGCCCTGCCACAATGGGAACAAGTAAACCAGCCACAGTGGGGGCCGCCAAAACGACGGCAGGGTGGATGGCGTGGCACAGGTGGATGACCTGTACCCTCCGCTCCACCGTTTCCACAAGGGTCGTGCTTCCTTTGCGGACAAATGGGACACTGGAAACGCGACTGCCCAAATGTCCGTAAGGGGTTCCCGCCTCAGGGCAATCAAGCGGCCTATTGACGGGATGCCAGCGGGCCGCCCAAAGAGTGTCCCCTCTTGACTATGATGCCGACAGAGGAACCGACCCTGACTCTGGATGTGGACGGACAACAATTAGATTTCCTTGTCGACACAGGGGCGACCCGCAGTACAATTAATGAGGGGCAATTGCCATCCTTGCGCCCCACAAGGAAAAACGTTCAGATAATGGGCGTTTCAGGTTTACCCCAAGCGCTTCCCATTTCAGAGGAGGTGCGAGTAGTATGCGGCCCGCTAGAGGCCAAACATGCTTTCTTAATGACTACTAAGGCCCCGATGAATTTGTTGGGACGGGATTTACTTTGCCGTTTGGGCTGTCAAATTTCATGTACAAAGCAGGGAGTCTTTGTAGACATCGCGGAATCCAAACGCGACTTGTTAATGACGGCATTGTCTCGCCCAGGCCCAACCGCATATTGGTGGCGCTTGGACGAAGGGGCTCTAGCTACTTGGACACACATCATAGATACCGTGTGCATAGAGAATCCAGGAGTGCGGGATTGGCTACAACTACCAAATTTCAATAGAGCACATAAAAGACGATCCGCCCCACTGCACGGCTTATTATGACGCAAAGGGCGAGGACGAAGACTACCGAGAGAAGGTTAAAGACGCGCTGGGCAAACGCACGGCCCTGCACTTGTCACGAATATGGATCGGCCGTGAGGGGATAGGTATTGAGTTAGCCCTATCCGTGGATCAGCGTGCGTTGACCCAATACCCCTCAGGAGTGGCCGCCCACGTTATCCTCACTACTGCCAAAGGGTGGCCGTCGGAAAGTATAGGCTGGATGGTGAGGCGGTTACAGGAAACGTCGTTTCATGACTATTGGCTTAAGGAAGGCCACTGGACTGTGAGACAGCTCGACAGCGGCGAAGGGTACTTGATTGACATTAAGACACAACAGAGGGACGGAGTGTTCGAGGAGGCAGACCTGCCCCCTAAGGGCAACTATGTCATGCGAGCAGGTTTCACGAGCCCGGGTGAGTCTGACGACCTCCTAGCGGAGGTGCCGGCCGACTTGTGGTCTCAATGGGACGACGAGGTCGGGCGAATACGAGCCGCCGAACCTCTGGTAATATCAGTGCAACCGGGGATGCGCTTACCAAACGTGAAACAATATAAGCTACGGCCCGAGGCCAATGCGGGCATAGCGCCAGTGATCCAATCCCTGGTGAAGCAGAAAATAATCGTGGAAACTAACAGCCCATGCAACACACCGATTCTGCCAGTAAAGAAGCCAATTAAAAATAAATGGAGATTTGTACAGGATCTAAGGGAGGTGAACAAGGTAATATAAGGGATACACCCAGTAGTACCAAATGCGGAGGCCCTCATGATGTCAATTCCACCGGACGCAACACATTTCACGGTTATTGACCTTTGTTCTGCATTTTTCTCTGTGCCCATTGCGCCCGAATCACAATACTTGTTCGCTTTCCCCATAGAGGACGGCAGTTTATTTGGACAGTGTTACCCCAGGGATTTTCAGACAGCCCCACTCTATTCTCCCGGGCGTTGCACCGCGACCTAGCGGATGTGGAGCTGAAGGGAGGATCAGTGTTGTTGCAATACATTGACGATTTGTTGATTTGTTCCCCTTCTAAGGAAGCCTGCGAAGAGGACTCTATGGCCCTGTTAAAGGCCTTGGCGGCCAAGGGTCAGAAAGTAGGAAGGCCTAAGCTCAAATTCGTGCGGAAGGTCATAACTTACTTGGGTCATGCCATTTCGCATGGAAAACGGGAATTGGATGCCGGACGGGTGACCGCTATCATGGAAATGCCGCGCCCACGCACGCAACGGCAAATGCTGCGCTTCCTAGGTATGACGGGTTACTGCCGCACTTGGATAATTGATTTTGCGCTGCTGGCTAAACCACTGTACGAGGCTACTAAATCAGGTGCCCCGCACAATTTGGAATGGACGGACGATTTGATGCGATGTTTCGAGGGTTTAAAAAAGGCATTGGTCACAGCACCATCATTAGGACTCCCAGATTACGCGAAACCATTTACCCTTTATACTCACGCAGTGGAGGGTTTCGCCCAGTCCGTATTGACACAGACTCATGGGGAAAAGGAGCGACCGGTGGCCTATTTCAGTAAAAAGTTAGACCCGGTCGAACAAGGATTTCCAGTGTGCCTGCAAGCCGTGGCAGCGGCCAGGTACGCAGTAGAAAGAACAGCGGACATTGTAATGTGGCACGCGGTGACGTTACGTGTGCCGCATTGCATCACTTCGCTGTTATTACAGCGAAACACACAACATTTGTCTACCACCAGATTAATGCAATACGAATCCGCACTAATCACCGCGGCCAACGTCACGATTGAACGATGCACGACACTCAACCCAGCCTCACTAATGCCCACCCCAGAGGAGGGTGAACCCCATGTGTGCACCAATGTCGTGCAGCTAGTCTCCACGGTGCGGCTGGATTTGAAGGACGTTCCCCTGGACAACCCCGATTGTATATATTATGTCGATGGATCAGCTAGACGCGCATGGGGTGGCTTTCTGCTATCCGGGTACGTGGTGTGCACAGATAACGAGACAGTAGAACGCGGGCGCCTTCCACCTACATTTTCCACACAGCAGGCGGAGCTGTGCGCCTTAACCACTGCATGCAGCTTGGTGGAAGGCCTTGCCGCCAACATTTACACAGATTCGGCCTACGCACACAGGGTAGTCCACGACAAAGGAGCAATTTGGAAGATGCGAGGTTTCCTCACATCTGCAGGTTCGGTGATAAAGAATGGTGCATTAGTAGAAGGGCTACTCCAAAGCATTTTGCTTCCCCGCGCTATCGCGGTGATTAAATGTCGCAGCCACCAAAGGGCGGACACTGACGTTGCTCGGGGCAACGCAAGGGTGGATGAGGCAGCGGGAAAGGCCGCCAACAAAAGGATAGGACGCAACATGCCGATGGTGACACGAGCGAAGGGGCACTCGCACAGATTGTCGACATACCGACTTCAGGGCCATCTGCCTCACCAACTAAAGATGACATCCTAAATTTGCAAAATGCCGCGACAACGACCGAACACGAGGACTGGATAAAACGAGGGGCGATACGTCCCGGGCCAGGTCAGATGTGGACCCTTGACGGCAAACCTATAGCACCCAAGGACTTACTACCTTGGCTGGCACGCATGGCACATCAAAATGGTCATGTGTGCCAGAGGGGGGTGATAGGACAGATAAAATATACTTGGGCAGCACCGGGACTATCACGGATTGTATCCGAAGTGTGCCGATCATGTGTGGTCTGCCAACAACACAATAGAGGGGCACCGCCAAGACACTCACACAACGGGGGTCGTCCTCCACCGATCGGGCCGTTCGCTCATATAGAGTTCGATTTCCTAGAAATGGAACCGAGCATGACATTCTGCCACGTGTTGGTGATCGTGGATACGTTCACCAAATGGGTCGAGGCCTACCCATGTGTCAAGTCCGATGCCCCGACAGTAGCGAAGCGCCTCGTGTGGGATTTCATGTGCAGATTTGGCATTCCCCAGATAATTTCTTCAGACCAAGGGGGCCACTTCATGGGGAAGGTGATCACGGGCATCCTAAAGGCGTTGGGCGTGAAACAATCCTTCCATTGTGTTTATCACCCAAAATCAGCGGGACTTGTAGAACGAACGAATGCGACCTTAAAAAACAAACTAGCGAAACTCTGCGCAGATACAGGTTTGAAATGGCCAGAAGCTCTCCCGCTTGCATTGATGAGCATCCGTTCCACCCCTGGTCGCACCACGGGTCTTTCCCCCCACGAGATATTGATGGGACGACCTATGAGTTTGCCCGTCTCAGCTCTGACGGACATGTCCAATCTTGATTTGCCTGTGATGGATGACATGCTTTTAAGATTTTGTATAGGATTGTCCAACGTGGCATGCAGCATCCACACTCGAGTACGAGAGGCGCTGCCTGAACCAATAGGCCACGCCATCCACGACTTCACAATAAGGAACAATTTTAGCAACAAGCACCTGAAAAAAGTCCAATTTTATTTTTTGGTGTACATTTGAGGACCACCCTAATATATATATACTAGCTGAGGTACCCGGCTTCGCCCGGGTTGAATAAGAATAATACAAATATATGATGAAAATAACATGTATATTTTAGAGCAATATCACAGTACATTTCCTACATGACGTTTTGTCAATTTTCAATTTCTCAAAACCTCTTGGTATACAACATTTCTGGTTTTCTTACTTGGTGCCAAGACATAAAGATTGCTTGGTTTTCCAACCCTCGAGCAGCCCACGTACAGCTGGCCATGGGAAGTACCCGGCATTGCCGGGCGGGGGAAGGGAGGGGAGGAGAATGGGGAGGGGAGGGGAACGGGGGAGGAGGGGAGGAGAGGGTGGGGAGGGGAAAAGAGGGGGGGAGGGGAGAAGAGGGGGGGAGGGGAGAAGAGGAGGGAGGGAGAGGAGAGGGGAGAAGAGGCCTGGTCACTCTACTCTGGACATGCTGCTTCTGCTTTCTCAACAATGGATGGAGGTCCTCAACGCCAAACAGGAAATTAGAGCTGTCTCCCTTGACATTTCACGTGCCTTCGATACGGTCTGGCACCCTGCTCTGCTCTCCAAACTCTCCTCCTTTGGTATCCATGGAAATCTCCACGCATGGCTGGCGGACTTCCTCTCTGGTAGTAGTCAACGTGTGGCCCTGAATGGGTTTCTCTCATCTCCTCTTCCTGTTCAGGCTGGAGTTCCCCAAGGTAGTGTTCTGGGCCCTGTGCTTTTTCTGGTCTTCACAAATGATCTCTCTGACTCTCTTGAAAATCCTCTCTATCTCTTTGCTGACGACTCTACTCTCTGTCGCTCCATTCCTCATCCCTCAGATCGGCAGTCTGCAGCCTCCTCACTCTCTGCAGACCTGGACAAAATCACAGACTGGTCAAACAAGTGGAACATGTCTTTCAATCCTGACAAATCTCACACTCTTACAATGTCTCTCCGAAAGGACTGACTGGACAACCCTCCCATCTACTTTCTCAACAATCCTCTCCAAGAAGTTCTGTCGCTCAAGCTTTTGGGTCTCACTATCTGCCATGATCTTTCTTGGGAAAACCACATTTCCAAGCTGGCCTCAAAAGCCAGTCGCCGACTGGGCATCCTCCGTCGTGCGAAATCCTTCCTTGGCACACCTGAGCTCCTCACCACATACAAGGCTTTCATCCGCAGCTCAATGGAATACTGTTCCCCCCTCTGGGCTGGTGCTCCTGCCTCACACCTTGCTCGGCTTCACGCTGTTGAGGCCAAAGCTTTCAGAATCATTGGAATCTCCTGCGATGTAGTCAACGCCGAGGGCCTTTCACTCACTCACCGCAGGCAGGTTGGTGGTCTTTCTGTCTTCTACCGACTCCTCTCCGGCCTTGCTCCCCCAGCTCTCTCTGTGCTCTGTCCCCCCAATATTCCTTCAGGTCGCACAAGATCTGCCTGCAACCCTCTTCTGGTTAAACTGCCAAAGTCTAGGCTCTCTGCTCACCTTCACTCTTTCATTCCCCTTTTCTCCCGCCTCTGGAACAAACTCCCCCACTCCCTTCAATCCCACTCCTCCCTCCAGGTCTTTAAAACAGCTGTTCACCACCATCTCTTATCTTCCCCCATCGAAAACCTTGACCTTTTCTACCCCCGATAATTCACCCCAGAGTCCTTGCAGTGTTCATATGTTTTAATCCTCTCCCACCTCCCCCCAAGTCCTCCCGATGTCCCTGCTCTCAAATGTTGTGTTTGTGTCCTTCCCCCTCTCTTTTGTGTCCTTCCCACTCTCTCCCCATCTTGTCTGCCGCTCCCCTTGTTTTTTGTGTTTTGTGTGTCGGTTTGTCTTTTTGTGTGATTAATGTTAGCTCTTTCACGAGCCTCGATCTTGTATACAAAAAAAAAAAAAAAAAAAAAAGAGGAGGGAGGAGGGGGAGGGGGGAGGGGGGAGGAGGGGGGGAGGGGGGGAGGAGAGGGGGGAGGGGAGGGGGAGGAGAGAGGGGGGAGGGGAGGGGGAGGGGGAGGGGGGAGGTGAGGGGGAGGGGGAGGTGAGCGGGAGGGGGAGGGGAGGTGAGGGGAGGGGGGAGGTGAGGGGAGGGGAGGGGGAGGGGGGAGGGGAGGTGAGGGGAGGGGGAGGGGAGGGGGAGGGGGAGGGTGAGGGGGAGGGTGAGGGTGAGGAGGAGGGGGAGGGGAGGGGAGGGGGGAGGGAGGGGGAGGGGAGGGGAGGGGGGAGGGGAGGGGAGGGGGGGAGGGGAGGGGAGGGGAGGGGGGGCTTCGCCCGGGTTGAATAAGAATAATACAAATATATGATGAGAAGAACATGTATATTTTAGAGCAATTTCACAGTACATTTCCTCCATGACGTTTTGTCAAGTTTCAATTTCTCAAAACCTCTTGGTATACATTTCTGGTTTTCTTACTTGTGCCAAGACATAAAGATTGCTTGGTTTTCCAACCCTCGAGCAGCCCACGTACAGCTGGCCATGGGAAGTACCCGGCATTGCCGGGCGGGGGAAGGGAGGGGAGGAGGATGGGGAGGGGAGGGGAACGGGGGAGGAGGGGAACGGGGGAAGAGGGGAGGAGAGGGGGGGAGGAGGGGAGGAGAGGGTGGGGAGGGGAGGAGAGGGTGGGGAGGGGAGGAGAGGGTGGGGAGGGGAGAAGAGGGGGGGAGGGGAGAAGAGGGGGGGAGGGGAGAAGAGGAGGAAGGGGGAGGAGAGGGGAGAAGAGGAGGGAGGCGGGAGGAGGTAAGGAGGCAGGGGAAGGGAGGGGAACGGGAGGGGAGGGGAGGGGAATGGGGGGGGAGGGGAGGAGAGGGTGGGGGGGAGGGGAGGAGAGGGTGGGGGGGAGGGGAGGAGAGGGTGGGGGGAGGGGAGGAGAGGGTGGGGGGGGAGGGGATGAGAGGATGGGGGGGAGGGAGGAGAGGGTGGGGGGGGAGGGGAGGAGAGGATGGGGGGGAGGGGAGGTGAGGGTGGGGGGGAGGGGAGGAGAGGGTGGGGGGGAGGGGAGGAGAGGGTGGGGGGGAGGGGAGGAGTGGGGGGGAGGGGAGAAGAGGGGGGGAGGGGAGAAGAGGAGGGAGGGGGAGGAGGAGAGGGGAGAAGAGGAGGGAGGGGGGAGGAGGAGAGGGGAGAAGAGGAGGCTAGATTGGCAAGCGATAGCAGGATTTTTATTTTTACCTCAATGAGGGCTATATATATAGTCCGTGCTTGGAGCCTTCAAGTTCAACATAAAGTTTTTTTATGAAAAATAATGCAGATGTATAACAATCCACCAAAGCAAGTTCATAAATGAATGCAGATCCTTTACTTTGCGATACAAACGCAATTCCCGCCATTTCCACTCACGATCAAGGCCTCCAGAGTGATCGCACCTCTTCTTCCTCCTCCAACTTCGTCTCACTTCTTTCACTCAAAATGCACGAAATTCTGCCGCATGAAATTATGTAGAGGCCTCGTCGGGGGGATATAAGGTAGATAAGGAAGGCGTTTGTAACAGAAGAATCAAAATAAACGTTAGAAGACCCAAAGGAAATTGGAGCTATTCTGGACCCACAGCCATACCCGACAAACCATTGCAATACACCCCGAACGTCTAGCGCCGCCACAAACTACACCATGGAATTGCAGCTGGCATGGTTTTTTAAACCATTGATATTAAAATAAAACGTAGCCTATAACCACCAGGATTTTATGCTGATTCCGAATCTGTGTCCAAAACTTTTCTCCGATGTGTAGTTCTTGAGTTTTAAGCGGACATCCAGACAGACACACAGACACTCCTCCTTTATATATATATATATATATATATATATATATATATATATATATATATATATATATATATATATATATATATATATATATATATATAAGTTCAAAACTGATTTTGAACATATACGTTCAAAACACACCTGGTCACAAGTGTGCCGCACTGACCGGGTCCTCAGTCGAGGTCCTCAGCATCATCCCGTTTCGGCCCTTCAACCTCGATATGGTCAGATAAGGTGGGCCAGCAGGGGCACATACACATCCACATGCAGCAACTACACCTGGATGCGTACATACCACCACCCCCCGCAAGTGGGAACGCAGACGACAACAACAAAATCGCCTCCACATCCAGAATCCACAGCACCAAACAAACATGGTGGAACACTCAAACACCCACCTTTATACCCTTCACCAATCACCAACAAAACACACCAGATCATTCATACATACACACACACACACACACACACACACACACACAAAACACCAAACAACCACCTATCCTTACAATACACCACTCAACAGCTGTTCACCACCATCTCTTATCTTCCCCTATCCAAAACCTTGATCTTTTCTACCCCCACTAATTCACCCCAGATCCACCTTGTTTGTAATTCCAACTTCTTTCCTGGAAGTCCTGGCAGTGTCCATATGTTTTATGCCTCTCCCACCCCCTTTCCCATGCCTCCCCCCCAAAGCCCTCTCCCTCCCACAGATCTCTCGATGTCTCCATGTCTCTCACTTCCTGCTCTCAAATGTTGTGTTTGTGTCCTTCCCCCTCTCTCCCCATCTTGTCTACCGCTCCCGATGTTATTTGTTTTATGTGTCGGTTTGTCGGTTTGTCGGTTATGTGTCGGTTTGTCGGCTTGTCTTTCTGTGTGATAAATGTTCGCTCTTTCACGACCCTCGATCTTGTATACAAAAAAAAAAAAAAAAAAAAAAATACAAAAATTCATTCATGCAAAAACACACACCCTCACCCACTCACTCACTCACATACATACACATTATAAGAAATAGTAATAGTAACAAAAACAACAACAAAAAAGACACACACAACCAACCACCTACCCTTACCAACATCCACCACTCATGCAAAACCACACCCACTCATGACCCACTCCTGCAATACACACACACACACACACACACACACACACACACACACACACACACACACACACACACACACACACACACACACACACACACATACACACACACACCTCCATTTCTATCCCGTAACCTCAACCTACACCGTTCAACGTGCCTCCATAAACTTCCTCCATATCCAAAGTCAGCCTTTCAAGGCAACCTGGGCCACCTTGTCACACATCCTCCTTCTTTCTGTCCTACACACTCCAAGCCGAGCAAGAAATGCAGAAAAGGAATTGCCAATATATCCTCTACACCCCACCTCAAATGGCTGACACAAAACTCGCCAACCCTTCTCCCGGCACTCTGCCTCCAGCTCACTGTACTTTCCTCTCTTCCTCTCGTGCACCTCCTCCATGTTCTCTTCCCAAGGTACAGACAATTCCCCGAAGATGACCTGTCTTGTTGCACCTGACCAAATGACAATGTCAGGCCGCAACCTTGTCACACAGATCTCCTCTGGGAATACCAATTGTGGCTTTAGGTATATAGTGTAGGCTGCTATGTCTTAAAAATGGCTGTCGTGTTTTTTTTTTGTTAAAAGCAACATTCCACTTGATTCCTTGTCTTTGGGGTGTCACATGTTCGAAAAAATAGGTTGTTAATTTTTTTTAACGGATTAAGGGTGTCAAATCCAAGATGGCCGCCAAAATATATAAATTCCATTAAAACTGGTATTCTGAACACAGTATGAGGTCCAAATTAATGATAATACCCATAATTTCAATACCAAGGAGTTCAAAAACAATTAATTTCAATATGGCAGTCAAATTCAAAATATCAAGCTCTTATCAAGCTTATCTTACTGAAGCTCTTATCAAGTACTTCTTTGCTCATGTCATGACCACCTGAACTACGCACGTTTGCTCCCTTTGTACCTGTCAACAATGCAGCAAACAGAACAAGTTTTTCCAGATGTCTGGGCAGAACTCCTGAAAGGAAATTTCTGTGTGACGAAGGGGATTGCTGCATTCACTTCAATAGGTCCAGATCACGGAATTGAGCAGGAGAACCGCAAACTCAAGGTCATTGGAGGCATTACTGGAATAACCCAAATTGAGAGAGCTCTAGACCGTTTCTTCCTGATTGCACCTGACTTGTCTAATCTAGTAGAGGGGTTTCAAAGAGAATATGGCATGGAAGGTGCTGATACCAGGGACCAACACCATGAGATCACAGGGGGAAAGTCCACCCGAGTAATGAGAAATCCGCTAGATTGACAGAGGTATTTGTTGTTCATGGAGACCCATTCGTAACTGATGAGAGTGACCTGTGTAACCTTCTTACCAAGAAAGTAATTGATGAAAAGGTAACAAAGGACATAGTAGACCACGATGCCATCGGACAACAGTTGTTCCAGACATTTGTCAAAGAACGCCTTACAGAAGGAAAACTTTCAGTGTGGGATCCAATGAAGAGAAAGAACATAGGCACTTTCAAAAGTGCCAACACAGTGAAGAAAGTGAAAGCAGGTGACAAACTCATTAAAGTCAAAGAAGAACGAGGACTCCTACAGAGGTTTATAGTAGCATCAAGAAGCCATCCAGACCTTGATCTAAAGGACTGTATTGGGAAGTATGAATTTGGAATTGTTCCACGTGCCCTTTTCACTTCGGATGGGTCAATTCTCCTAGCATATGACAAGGCTAAGGTCCTTCATCATCTTGAAGCGCTAGTTACCAAGGAGCAACCTAGCCCAACAGAAGCCACAAGCGATCCAGCTAATGCCATACCGAGTGTTTCTGGCGACCAAGTATTGAGTGAAAACTCCCAAACTGAAGTACCACCCCAAGCCGAGGCGCCTGAAGTACAAGAAGCGCAGCCTGAGCAAGAAGCTTCAACTGACATGTCCGACATGTCTGAGAAATTTAAAGTTGTAGTCATAGATGGCATGGCCCTCGTTAACTCCATCTCCAAGACAGACAAAATGAAAACATGCAGTGATTTTGCCATGTCATTTCTTGAAAAGCTTATCAGGATTGCAGCTAACTACGACGAGGTAAGACTGGTATTTGACAGATACGTCGAAAGTTCTCTGAAAGAGCAAATGAGAAAAAAGAGAACAAAGGGAAACTCGACCTACTATCACATCCAAGATAGTACACTGATCCAGAATATTTCCTTGAAGGACTTCCTTTCAAGTGTCAAAACCAAGGCAGAACTTGTAGAGTATTTAGCTGCAAAGACTCTGGATCACAGCAACAGCTCTGCCAACAAATTGAAGAAGTTCATGGTAACCTTCGGCACTGAGACAAAAGGCAATGTAAGTGTGCCTGATGAATTGGTAAAACACGGTCATGAAGAAGCGGATACGTTACTCTTGCTCCATGCCCTAACAGTTAACGGCGATGTAGAACTTGTAATAGACTCTCCAGATACCGATGTCTTCTTGCTGATGATCCACATGTATCCACAGCAACCTGCTGAGACATATTTCCTTACCTGAAAAGGAAAACTGAATAGGAAAATTGCAGTCAAACCTATCTTTGAAAAGTTAGGAGTTAACCGCGCCTCAGCTATTCTCGGGTTTCATTCTTTCACAGGATCAGATATGTGTGGCAGGTTCGCCGGCAGGACAAAGGACTGGTGTATGAAGGTGTTCATGTCCTGCGATGATATGATACTGGATTCACTTGCTTCACTTGGCAAATCTGCTGCTACACCCTCTCCAAACGCAATTGACCAACTGGAAAGGTTCGTTTGCTTGTTGTACAGATCCAAAACACACACCAAAGTAAATGCACTACGATGGTTATTGTACTCAAATCGACAGGCCGAGGGAGAGAGTCTGCCTCCAACCTCTGGATCATTGACACCACACATTCTGCGAGCACATTATATTGCAATGATATGGATGCAGGCATGCGAAAGTCAACCGTCCCTTCCTTCTCCCACTGACTACGGATGGAAGTCAGAGGAAAATAGATTTCTTCTGGTGATGTGTTTGACCCTCCAGCACCAGAGGCCGTGACTAAGCTGGTAAAATGTGGCTGCAAATCAGGATGCAAAGGAAACTCCTGTAGTTGCCGCAGCAATAAACTCCCATGCACAGAGGTCTGTAGCTGTTTGAACTACGGCTGTAGCAACAATAAACAATCAGCTCAGAACATTGTGGGAGATGAACACGAGGACTTGTAAGGTAAAACGGATGATTGTGAGACAGGAATATTTAAATATGGTCAAACAGGAAATTACATTACGCTATCATTGTTATAGCAATGTGGACCTTTGTGTAAAACAGTGGTAGCCATATTGGATTTTCTCACTATTTCTCACTATGGCTGGCATCCACCGATTTCAACGAATCAGTAACATGTTTCCCCAACGGCCTAGCATTACTTATGTGGGCATTACCACCAAAATGGACCTATTTCATCATTCACAATTTGTGTTATCAAGAACATTAAGTTTTTGTACTGTGGTTATTTAAGAAGTGGCGGCCATCTTGGATTTTTCCACCATTTTGAATTTGACTGCCATATTGAAATTAATTGTTTTTGAACTCCTTGGTATTGAAATTATGGGTATTATCATTAATTTGGACCTCATACTGTGTTCAGAATACCAGTTTTAATGGAATTTATATATTTTGGCGGCCATCTTGGATTTGACACCCTTAATCCGCTTTAAAAAATTAACAACCTATTTTTTCGAACATGTGACACCCCAAAGACAAGGAATCAAGTGGAATTTTGCTTTTAACAAAAAAAAAAACACGAAATGACATAACAGCCTTCACTAATACCACCACCTGCCAATCACAAGCATCTGACAGCCCTCTTGCTTTCCACCTCCTCCTCTTTCCACCTATTACCACTTGGACCTCTTTGACAAACCACACCTCTCCCCCATCAGTCTCCTTCTCCACTCTTCTCTCTCTCGACCTCAGTACCTCTTGTTGCACCATCTGCACCACCACCGCCAGCACCTGATCATGTCGCCACCTGTATTGTCCTGCTGCCAATGCTACTGAACATGCACTCAGTGCATGCTGCACCGTTCCCAAACCTCCACACAAATAACATCTCTCCTCCTGCAACAACCCCCACAATCTAAAGTTTACTGGTGACGGAAGCACATCATACGTTGCCCGCAACAGGAAATTCAACAATATTGGCTCCATCCTCCAAATCTCTTGCCACTTCAATATCCTCACCCGCACACCTTCCCACCTCGTCCAAGCACCTTGCTGTGCCTGTCCGACTGCTTTCACATATCTCCCCTCCTCTTCCTTTCTTCTCACCTCCCTCTCAACCATCTTCCTCCTCTCTTTCACACATGCCTTTCCCCATCGCTCATGCTTCATCAACCCCAAGCCATGCTTCCCATGCTGTACCATCCCCATGACCTCCTCCTTTTGCAACCGCTCCTCCATCTCGTCCACCTCTGCTCTTGCATTCCACTTCTGACTTCCCTTCTTCTCTGGGAGAGCATTCTTTACCACTGCATCACTTGAATCCCGCAACATCATGAACTCCCGCACCCTCACCACCTTAAACTCCTCGATTAATGATGACAAGGGAAACTGGAGTTTTCCACCCTGACCATAAACGGTGATGTTCATCAAACAGCGTGGCACTCCCAACCACCTCCTCACAAACCCGCTCACCACAACCTCCATCCTCTCTACATGCCCAATCGCAATATCATACATCATCAATGCTTAGCGGTCAGTGTACCAGCTTGGGATCCTGGGATCCTGGGTTCGAATCCCGGTCAATCACTGAATTAACGCCAGGGGGGTTGACTCAGCCTGTTCATACCTTCCAAGGTCGGCTAATTGAGTACCAGTTCACTGGTAATTCCCTGTTTGTCGTAAAAGGCGACAAAAAGGGTTGGCGTCAGGAAGGGCATCTGGCCGTAAAACATTGCTTCAAAAAGGGGACAAAAAAACAACAACAACCACGGTGCCCGAAAAAGGCCAACCCCCGCTTTGCGGGGAAAACTGGCCTCTAAAGGTGGTTATTTTTTTATATTTATCAATGGCCACAATGCTCATGGCATCAATCCAAACTTCAAACACCATACCTTCAACTTACCTGGCAAACTACATCCATCAATCCTCTTCAAACCTCTCAAAAGCTTGTTTCTGACCTCCTCCACTCTTCCCAGATCATTCAACTCCACTGCATACCATCTTCCCAAACTCTTCACAGGGGCCTCCACCAATGATGGAACCACCTCCCCTCCCAGCTCAAACCTGTGCATGTTATCCACCACTCCTCGTCTCACTACCACACTCCTCGACTTTCTTGCTTTAAATCCCATTCTTGCCCACCGCATCAACCTTTCCAGTCGTCCCAGTACCTCGACTGCTGCATCAGCGAACTGTTGGACAACTGTCAGTTCATCTATGAATGCAAACATTGCTGGCAACCTCTGACCAGGGGCTAGCTCCACTTCTTTCCCATGTCCACTCACCGCACGTATCAACAACTCCATAACCAGCACAAACAAAATAGGGGAGATGGTACATCCCATCGGGATCCCCACTTCCAACTTCTGCCACTCTGTTACATAGGACTGTGTCACAAACCGCATCCAAAACTGATTATAATATGCCATCAAAAAATCCCTAAACCTCCGTGGCACACAAAATAAATCCATGGCATACCTGATCAAGGCATGCGGCAGTGCGGCACTGACCCATATGCATTCTCCAAATCCAGCCATACCACCGCCACATCCTTCCTTTGCCTCTTTCCCTCCTGTAACACTTGCCAGACCATTGCCGAGTGTTCGACGCATCCTGGTGATCCTGGTATTCCTGCCTTCTGCACAGAACCATTCCCTCTGATGAAGCCTGAGAGCCGTGCCACAAAGACACTCATCAATATCTTCCCATCTACATCGAGCAATGATATTGGTCTAAACTGCTCAAGTGTCACAGCCTCTTCCTGCTTTGGAATATAAACTCCTTCCGCCCTAGTCCATTGACTGGGCACCACTCCTTGCCTCCTTACCACCTTCAGAGCCTTCCACAGATACTGCCTAATGCCTTCACAACTCTTAAACACATCGTATGGCACTCCACTTGGTCCTGGAGCCGATGCCGCCCGTGCCTTCCTCAAAACTGCCTCAATCTCAGACATCTTTGGCTCTGACAAATCAAATGGAACACCTGGCTCTGTCGGTCTCACCAATCCTTCGATGTATTCCACCACTTCGTTCCTCCTTGTGTCTGCATACGTGACATGCAGGTGACCTTCCAACTCTTCCTTTGGTACCTTCAGTACACCAAATCGAGACGGCTCCAACAGATCCTTCATGAACTGAAAAGGCTTCTCAAAGAACCTCTTTCTCTTCCTCTGCCTTTCCTTTCCTCGCCTCTTCATCCTTTCCACTCTTAACTTCACCAACCTCATTCTCACATGCTTCGTCAACACCTCAAGCCCATTCCTCTCCCCTTCCACTGCCCTCTTCCATCTTCCATTCAAGCAAATTGAAGACAATCTTTTAAGGAAGAAGAAGAACGTGTTATAATATATAACTGAGTACAGGACTGCAGGGGAAAGTTTAAACTTTTTGAAACAAAACCCTGAAAACTATCAGGGACATTCCCTGAAGAATAGGAGATTAACAAACCAGGTGAGCACAGAACGATAGAACAGGGAGGTCTATGAGCAATTTGTTCGTACAGGAGGAGGGGCCTCCTTTTTAATTTCTTCGTCAATATTTTTAAAATATATTTTTTGAGGGTTAGGTGAAAGTGAATCTGAGAAAGAAGGAGAAAGATTGGAGGAGTATGGTGAAAACTAGAATTAGAAAGGTGAGTATTTGCTGGAGAAGAAGGAGAAAAATGGAGGAGAGAAAAGGGCGGGGAGAGTCAGCATGTGGGCGGGTGAGGGGAGCCCAAGAGCGGGGTATGAGGGGTCCGTACGCATGGCTATCAGCCAGAGCGATTGGGCTGTGCTAGCTCAACCGGGCTAGTGCAAGGTGTGCAATGGCACGAGACCTTATTTCGTCTTTCCCTTATCTCTCATCGCATATTGCCCCTTCCCCATCTCACTTTTCTCCAAATGCTTGTTGGCACCAGGCCAACTGATAAGTGACTGATAAGGTTCCAAGGGCGCGGATGTCGATTAGGGGATAAGTGGGAATGTATACCTGCTTGTGAATAATTGCTGTGAATCTCCTTGTACATGTATGATTGTGAATTTGCCTGCTTTGTAGATACGTGTCTGTTTAATGCATGATTGAACCAATTTTGTGTCGACGTATTCTCTCTGTTCTGATGACACAAGGCAACTGAGGGTAGGTTAACCAATTTCCAATTGGGCCTATGAATCGCGAGCAGCGATTATGCACCAATTGGTCCCTCTCGGCGAAACTAATTAAGATTTGTTGCGTGATCGTCGGCGCAGTACTCGCTCGTTTTCCGGACTTCGTTTTGTGGCAACAAAACATTGGTCATGGGATCCAGTGGGAAACAACTGACTGTCATGGCCTTTTAAGATGCGGCGTCCTCTTGGAGTTATGCAGAGCGACGTCCGTCACAATATCAAACATCATCAGAGAAATTGTTGTTCAAGTGACGAGATATCGAGTCTGATTCGATAACTCGACGGCTCCACAGGTCTAACAAACGGACTGTGTAACGACAGACCTGACAGCTTGACATGAAATAATTGGCTTGCATATGGAAATTCACTTGATTTAAATGGTACAACTTTCCTGCAGATTCAATGATACACATGCATGCAGTGCCTGAATTTCTCATACAGACGAAATTGAACATCAAGCAGTGATTTACTGGAGAAAAGGTTAAATTCACTTACGGGCACAGGAAGTGGAAGAAAATACAGCGATCTGGAAAAAAGAATGAAATATTACATTTTAAAAATACACATTTGAATACATTGAGAAATAAAAAGTGTTTTGAAATGTACATCAACCATTTTGTAATCTATCTATAATTCCGGTAATCTCTGTGTGTATGTTTGTTTGTATGTTTGTATGTCTGTATGTATGTCTGTGACCGCTGTTTCTCGACAACCACGGGTCCGATATACTTTAAACTTGCCAGGTATATTGCTGGGGACCCGTGGATGTGCCTTTTCAAGGTTTCATATTAATCGGACAAGTACTTACCGAGCTATGTCCAAAAAACGATTCAACCAATCAGAGAGCAGCGAGTTATCGCGTGTTCCGAACGTGGCGAACACACTCTGCCTCGGACGGCACATTTGAGAGCGTATTCATTTATTTCACGTTGGAAAACTATGTTGCCGTTAAACTATGTTTTAAAACTAATTAAAACTAATTTGCCTTCATCGTAACTGCGATTTGCGACCTTCTGGACAGTGAAGACTGCACTTCCGGCAGCCAATCACAGAACACGTTGTTGCATAGGCGTGGCCGATGTGAGAGCGAGCCGAGCCAAGCGCGTGCGCCATTACGGTTCGTAATTCGATTTCTTCCGGAGAAAATAATAATTTCTCGATTTCTTATGCGCATTATTTCTCCCAATTCAGTCAGAGCGAAGGGCGGAAGCGAAGAGCGTTGTTTTTTTTGTTTACGGGCGTACGGGCGTACGGGCGGGGTAGAGCGTACGGGTAGCGTTTTTTTTTTTTTTTGGCAAGGAACGGGCACCCACGTACGGGCATGCCCTAGTTATAAGAAACAATAATAACAAGCATTACGCCTAGGTCCCCCATCGGTGAAGTGATGTGAGTTGACAAAGTGGAGGACGCAAGGCGGCCATCTTGGAGTTTGACGTGGCGACCCAATTTTCAATAGTGTTCTTCCTTATGCATAGATACACCCACACACCAGATTAAAAGTTAGTAGTTCGTTTATTTTTCAAGATGTTTCGCTCACAAGGTTCAGACATATATATATGGTGGCGGCCATCTTCGATTTTGACGTAGCGACCCAATTTTCAAAAGCTTTCTTCCTTATGCCGAGATACACCCACACACCAAATTAGAAGTTGGCACTTTGCTTATTTTTCAAGATATTCCGCTCACAAGGTTCAGACATATATATGGTGGCGGCCATCTTCGATTTTGACGTGGCGACCCAATTTTCAAAAGCGTTCTTCCTTATGCCTAGATACACCCACACACCAAATTAGAAGTTGGTACTTCGCTTATTTTTCAAGATATTCCGCTCACAGTTTTCAGACATACATGGCGGCGGCCATCTTGGATTTTGACATGGCGACCCAATTTTGAATGGCGTTCTTTCTTATGCGTAGATACACCCACACACCAGATTAGAAGTTAGTAGTTTGTTTATTTCTCAAGATATTTCGCTCACAAGTTTCAGACATATATATGGTGGCGGCCATCTTGGATTTTGACGTGGCGACCCAATTTTCAATATCGTTCTTCCTTATGCGTAGATACACCCACACACCAGATTAGAAGTTAGTAGTTTGTTTATTTCTCAAGATATTTCGCTCACAAGTTTCAGACATATATATGGTGGCGGCCATCTTGGATTTTGACGTGGCGACCCAATTTTCAATAGCTTTCTTCCTTATGCCTAGATACACTAACACACCAGATTAGAAGTTGGTACTCCGCTTATTTTTCAAGATATTCAGCTCAAGGTTCAGACATACATGGTGGTGGCCATCTTGGATTTTGACGTGGGTTGCACTTGCACCCACAAACTAAATTAGAATTCGGTCCTTCACTTACGCACGCACGCACGCACGTTACATTTTTAAAATTCACATTTGAATACATTGAGAAATAAAAAGTGTTTTGAAATGTACATCAACCATTTTGTAATTATAAGAAACAATAATAAAAACAAGTACAGATACATTCAAAGTACACCGCCCCATGCCAAATATTTAAATATGCTGCAGCGCGGCATTGCCGGCGCGCCTCCGGCGCCCGGCAATACCGCAGTGCAGCTCATTGAGGCTGCATTGGGAGGGAGAGGTGTACACTAATTGATTGATTAATTGTATAATTAAAATCAATAAAAGATTATCACAAAATATTTTCATAATCAATTGGCTAATCGCATAACTAAACCACTAGTGCTTCATCCGAAGATGTATCTTTTAGAAATCTAATTAAATAAGTCATTTATAAAAAATTAAATAATTAATTGATTACTCAATAAATAATTAATCGATTAATCAATAAATAATTAATAGATGAAATGATTAATCAATAAATCAAAAATATCCTTGATAGCCACATAACATGGTCACTCATGTCCAAATATTAGCTTCCCAGCTCAAAAGGTGCCTGAGATATTGGGCAAATGAGAAAGAAAATAAATAAATGATTAATAATGAGAATAAATAAATAATTATCATAAAAAAATTAAATTATTAATCAATTTGGTCAGATAACACATAAACTACCACTATTTCATCAGAATCTGTAACCTAAAAAAAAAAAAAATTTTGGTCATTAATCGAATAATTAAATAATTAATCGATTAATTGATTAATTAATAAATCAAAAATATCCTTTGCAGCCAAATCACCTGGTCATTGGCATGTCCAAATATCAGCTTCCTAACTCAAAAGGTGCCTGAGTTAATGGTCAGAAGAGAAAGGAAATTTGATTAATTAAATAAGTACTTAATTAATCGCTAATAATTAAATCACTCCTCAATTTATTGATTAATCAAAACAAAAAAATACTGTTTTTGACAAAGGACTTGCTCACTACTGTGCCGAAATTTCAGCTTCCTAGCTCAAAGGATGGCTGAGATATCGCCCGGACAACCAAGAAAGAAAGAAAACAAGAAAGAAAACAAACAAGAAAGAAAGAAACCAGAGTGAAAACTAGGTACTCTCTTTCAGCGTGCGTCACTACCGAGCCCCCTTTGGTGCCCGGCAATGACGATTTGCAATGCCTGGAGATGGCATAGGAAAGGGGCGGTGTACAAAATTAGTTCCATGCAATATGCCATGCAATGTATTATCCATTTTGTATTTATTACTTGCAAAATCGAAGATTTTTCATGTATATTGGTTGGTTTTGTGCGTTATTCTGTCCCTCTGTTTGTTTGGTTGTCTGTCTGTCTGTCAATCGCCTACAGGTCACAGTTTTAAACCGACCTTCACGAAACTTCACCAGATGGTAGAATTGGTCATAAGGAAGAAGTCCATTGATTTTGAGGTCAAAGGTCATTTTGAGGTCAAATTTTTATAATCGGCATTTTTCATCCGATTGGCTTGAAAATTGAACAGCATTTGCAAATTGAGTCACTAAATTGGGAAACAAACTATTTTTGAGGTCAAAAGGTCAAAGGTCAACTCTAGGTCAGTTTCTCGGGCGCTTCTCAAGGTCGCTTCCTGTTCCTTGGGTGAGGAAGCGTACTTCGAGCTCTCCACGGCATCAAAGTCCCATTCGTGTCTTTGTCAAATTTCCACTGGTTATTGGTCCCCTACCGGTGAACACCGGAGGGGACTATAGGTTTGCACGCTGTCCCTCCGTCCGTCAGTCTGTCAGTCTGTCAGTCCGTCAGTCCGTCACGCAAAGAACAGTTTTCCGGACTTTTTTTCTAAACGCTTAACGCTAATGATTTCAAACTTGGCACATCGTTTGCTCATGATATGTTACAGATCAAGTTCGAACTTCACGACGTTTCGATCATTTTTGACAAAGTTATGGCACTTTGAACTTTCGGAATTCTGATAATTCTGATGATCCTTAACTCAGTGCCATTTTAAGTTTGAATTTCCTTTAAAAAAGATTTTCTCTGCAATAATAGGACCGATTGAGATTAAATTTTCACCATAGGTGGGACTCGATCTGTAGAATATTTTAATGGTAATTATGATGTCACAGGTCACGTGGTTCGGGCGCCATATTGTCTTTCGTGAAATCACGGAAACCCCTTTTGTCTCTGCAACGGCTGAACAGATCGAGGCCAGACTTTGCAGGCAGAATCGCATACCCATGACGAACAAAAAGGTCAACAGGCATGACGTCATGCGTCACATGGTTTCAGAGTTATGACGTTTTTAAGCATGAACATTTAAAACCGAGCCCCTCCCTCATTTTTGATCCAATCGAGGGGAAACTTCACAGATCTGTTCCGCATGTCAGTCTACTAAAATGTCCTTTTGGAATTTGCGATAGCTCACGTGGTTTGGCAGATATCGCTAATTAAACGAAAATAATTTAAAAATGGATATCTCTTGAATCGCTTTATTGATCGACGTGAAACTTCATATTATAGTGGACGTCATGAAGAGTAACAAGTGTGCAAAATTTCAAGATGATTGGATGTACGGTCTGGAAGCTAGAAGTTGTTATTGCATGAAGAAGAAGAGGCGTCATGTGTGCGGATTTAATTATTTATCACATGTACTGACTGAAAGCATCGTTGGACACGACCTGTTGCAGTCATTTTAATCTCCAAAAAAATTCTAATTTAAGATTTCTCAATAGCTGAGGTATATTTGTTGGAACCCATCTGTGGATCGGTCCCATCGGCCGATGGGTCTGACCCGTTTGCGGATCCGCAGATGGGTCGCCCATCGGCCGATGGGCGACCCATCTGTGGATGCACGAGAAATGACAATGCAGACCCATCGGCCGATGGGTCTGCGCCATCTGCGGATGTGTTGTTCACCTTGAAGTGACATTATCTTATCTTATTTTAAGCGACATTATCTTATTTTTATTTATCTTATTTATCTTATTTATTTTTATTTATCTTATTTTTAAGTGACATTATCTTATTTAAATGAAGCGACATTATCTTATTTTTATCTTATCGACAAACGGTTATCGACAAACCACATGTCACGGACTGCTTTATAAACATTTATGACATCAATTGCTTATTTTTAGGTTCAAATAAACATACTCATCCACCATTGATGCATACACATTCCTTCAAGGTGAAAAACACATCCGCAGATGGCGCAGACCCATCGGCCGATGGGTCTGCATTGTCATTTCTCGTGCATCCACAGATGGGTCGCCCATCAGCCGATGGGTGACCCATCTGCGGATCCGCAAACGGGTCAGACCCATCGGCCGATGGGACCGATCCACAGATGGGTTCCAACATATTAACAAACAAATAAAACAGATTTGGTCAAATTCTGACTTTTTTAACTCGATCGCATTTGACAGTTGTGACAAGCTGAGGAAGAAGAAACCTCGCATTGGCTTCTCCAATGTGCCATAAAAAAATGGATATCTCTTGAATCGCAAGTACCTCAGACCGTGAGTTGGTAATAATTTATATAATTCACACAGTGCAATACGTGCAGGCCGCTCCACGGAGCGACCTTGCGGGCTTATCAACGAGGTGAGGTGTGACACACGTGTCTCAGCATACCTCAGATCAAGTTTGAAAACCAGCATCAACCGTGCATAAATTTGCATATTCGATCATTTTTGACAAAGTTATGGCAATTTGAACTTTGGTAGGGGACATGTATTGCAGCGCAATACTCAGAATGCTTGTTTTATTGTGCATGTGTTATTGTGTGTTTCTAGTTTAGTTTTGGTTTTGTAATTCGTGCAAACTTGTTTGTAATTAATCGTTTTTCGTGTCGTACTTCGTGCGAGGCCTGGTACCTCTATGCTCCCTCACTCTCATCAGTATTTTGTGAATACAAGTTCTTTCTTTCGCTGTATTGCTTGTTTCTTTGATTTTCTCCCCCCCCCCCCTCCCTCCCACGAACATCTTACCCTTTGTCAAACGTTTGAAATACAAAAAAAAAGAAAAAAAAACTTTATTATTTCCTTCTCTCCTCGCGGACACGTGCTTGTCTCACCCCGTCCCCTTTATCTCCTTTTTCTTCCACCTCTCCAGCCGATCCTCTCCTTTCCAATTCTAGTTTCCACCACACTCATTCAACCATTTCTCCTTCTTTCTCTGATTCATGCCCTCACTTCAGGGACATTTCCCAGATTGTTTTTTCACGGTTTTGTTTAAATATTATTGAAATATGTTGAAACTTTCCCCTGCAGTGTTTTATTCATTGGTTTATTACAACACGCTGTTTTTCTTCCTATTTAAAAGGCTTTTTTCAATTTCCTCTTCAATGCATACCACTTCCAAAAAAATATTCAATCTCTTACAATTCTTCCTCCCTACATTCTATAAACTCACCTTCATCCCACCGCTCCTCTATCATTTTCAAACGGATCCCTGACTTCAAAATGACAATAAGCCCAGTTTGTAAAAAATGTTAGTTTGTCATTAATCATCCACTTTCTAAACTCCCCCCTCACACCTCACCTCCTAAACTCCCACCTCATGCCTCCCCTCTTGATCTCCCACCTCACCCCTCCCCTCCTAAGCTCCCCCCTCACCCCTCCCTTTCAATTCACCCTCCTCACCCCTCCCCTAAACTCACCCCTCGCCCCTCCCATACTAAACTCCCCTCTCGCCCCTCCCCTCCAAATCTCGCCCCTTGCCCCTCCCCTTAAAATCTCCCCCGACACCCCTCCCATTCAAAACTCCCCCCACCCTTCCCTTCAAAACTCACCCCTCACCTCTGACCCTCCACAACTCCCCCCACCCCTCCTTTTCAATTCTCACCCCTCACCCCTCCCCTCCTAAACTTCCTCCTCGCCCATCCCCTCCAAATGTCCCCACTTGCCCCTCCCTTTCAAATCTCCCCCGTACCCTTCAAATCTCCCCCCTACCCTTCAAAACTCCCCCCTCACCCCTCCATTTCAAAACTCCCCCTCACCCTTACCCTTCAAATCTCCCCACCCTCCTTTTTTCTCCAATTCTCTCCTCTCAACCCTCCTCCTCAAAGCGTCGTTCCCACTTCCTCTTCCTTCCAACTCTTACCTCCATCTCCTCCAACCTTCTGCCTCGCACTGCCCCTCCCCCCTTCAAACAACACCTTACTGTGCCTCATCCAATCACCATCAAACCTTTTGTCCTCCTCATCCTTCCCTTTCTCCTAGCTCTTCTGAAACCTCTGACACACTATCAACAGCACTCCCTACCTCCTCCTCTTCCTCTTCCTCGTCTTACCCTACCCCTCCCCTGCCCTGTCCTGTACCAGATGCTCCCCCTCCCTCTTTCTTAATGGTATGGACCTCAAACATCCGGGTCCTTTGTTCAAACCTGATTGATCTCTCCATTCAGGTTGCTTCTGACAAACCAGACTTAATCTGCTTCACAGAAACTTTCCTCCTTCAAGATGTCTCCGATTCCTTAATATCTCTTCCTGGTTACTCCCTCCTTCGGCATGATAGACCTGAGCCTCGTTTTGGTGGTGGGGTTGCTCTCTTTATCAAAAACTCTCTTCCTCACTCTCCTTGAACTGCCCTCTCTCCACCCCACCCCAAAGAGTTTTTTTTTCTCCACCCCAAGTTTCACACCCTCTCTCAATTATCTTCACCCTCTTTTGCTGAAGGTCATCTGCCATCTGCTTAGAAATCAGGCAATATTACCGCTTTCCACAAGAAAGGTGCAAAAACAGTTCCTTGCAACCACAGACCAATCAGCCTGCTCCCAATAATCAGCAAGGTCATGGAATCGATCATTTCTTCTGATATCAAATCCTTCCTCTTCTCCAATGGCTTGATCTCGGATCATCAATTTGGTTTCAGACCAGGTCATTCTACTCTGGACATGCTGCATTTGCTGTCTCAACAATGGATGGAGGTCCTCGATGCCAAACAGGAAATCAGAGCCGTCTTCCTTGACATATCTCGTGCCTTCGATACGGTCTGGCACCCAGCTCTGCTCACCAAACTCTCCTAGTATGGTATCCATGGAAACCTCCATGCATGGCTTGCAGACTTCCTTTTTGGTCACAGTCAGCATGTGGCCCTGAATGGAATTCTCTCTTCTCCCCTTCCTGTTCAGGCTGGAGTTCCTCAAGGCAGTGTTCTGGGCCCTGTGCTTTTTCTGGTCTTCATTAATGATCTCTCCAACTCTCTGGAATATCCTATCTCTTTGCTGATGACTCCATTCTTCTACCCCCGTTAAAACACCCCAAATCCGACTCTTTCAATCCCCAACTTCTTTCCTGAAATTCCTCGAGTGTTCATCTGCTTTGTACTGTGTACCCCTCCCTCTTCCCCTAGCCCTCCCCATTACACAGATCTACCGACGTCCCTGTTCTCTTCTGTTGTTGTGCTTAGCTCTTATACGAGCCTCGATTCTGTATTCCAAAAAAAAAATAAGAAAAGGTCAAACTTCTAAAATCATCAATTTTCATCTGAAAAATCACTTTTCATCATATTAACTTGAAAATCAAACAGCAATTACATCGTGCATCACTGAATTGGGAAACCAACTATTTGAGGTAAAAAGGTCAAAGGTCAACTCAAGATCGAACTTATAATATCAATTTTCATCTGAAAAATCATCAATTTTAATCCGATTGACCCGAGCTTTGATTAAGGTCGTAATTTTTAATCCAAGTGAAATGGCCAATTTTATGTATCCATCGCAACTTTTTTGGGAGAGGGGTGGATTTTGCAAGTATCATGCTCTGCATGACGTCTTCTTGTCTATTTGTTCTCTCGAAAAGGTTTTTTTATATACTATTTTAAAATAAATGTACAAGATTTCAGTGTGGTATTGAATAAAAATTTTGATACTAGGCGCTGCTTTGGCTGAAAACTTATTGGAGAGAGATAAAGACAAGTGGTCCCGAACCTATGGTCTGCAGCAATCAGTGAGGGTCCTTGGTGTGGAGGTGAGGGGCATGGGGAAAGGGGAGTAACAATAGACTCCCTGCACTTTCAAAATACATCACACACTTGACTTGCAGCATGTCTAAAATAATAATTCCTGGGAGACTTGCCACACATCATAGAGAGCAGCCATTCGTTCATCTTGGTAATTGGCCGAGGGTCATCCTGCTTGCATCACTATTTTGCCACTTTGATAGGTGAATGTCACTGTGATATCATCTCATATAATAATATGCTTGTTTGTGTGTGTGTGTGTGTGTGTGTGTGTGTGTGTGTAACAATCTTTCCTACCGATTGGTTGGACAGCTGCCCTGACTCCACCCACAATTACAACTTCGATTGGTATTTAAAGGGACAAAAAATGTAAAAAAAAAAATTTTGCCCTCTCAAGGTTCCGAAAAAACCCTATAGTCTCGATTTTCGATTTTTCCAGTGCATCACATTATGAACTCACCTTGATCCTAACCAGCAACTTACATAGAGAACCAGTGCATGTCGAGCTCAGATTCCAATACTGATTCCACCATCATTCGCAACTCTGAAGGTTCTCACCATATTGAAACAGATCAGTGGAATTGTGAGGAAGAAGAAGATTGTGAATTGGAGACAAAATTAGTGACAGAAACACTTTCGGAGGAATTGTAGACCCAAATCGTTTCAAATCTTGTGCAAGCGAATGAGACAAACGTGGTGTTAGTGAAGAGGAAGATGGCAGTGTTATGTAATTTGAAGTGTAGATGAAAATACCAGTCGAATGTTCACTTGGCGGTTTATCAAAGATTTTGTATTGACTGATAAATCTGTTATATTGAACTCCAGAATAAATACGGCACGGACATGACGCAGAACCACCTTTGGAACCACCTTTGGAGGCCATATTTCCCCACAGAGTGGGGGTTGGCCTTTTTCGGGCACCGTGGTCCCCTATTATAAAGCAATGTTTTATGGCCGGATGCCCTTCCTGCCGCCAACCCTGTTAGTCGCCCCTTGCGACACACAGGGAATTACCAGTGAACTGGAACTCAACTGGAAATGACCAGTATGATGTCATTTAATTACCTTATAAAACGAACAAAATGGTAAAATACATGGTGACATGTCAAATTACAATGTTTGAATTTACGAATCATACTCCCATTAAAGTAACCCACTACATCATATTAATCCCTCAGATTGACACCAGTTGGTGGAGATTAAAGATGCCTTTTTTTTTTCATTCTACGAGCCTGTGTGATGCTTCTGTGAAAATTAATTTGTTTTGTCAGCCATGCAACGGTCCCATCATACCTTCCGATTAAACCCCCCTCACACCGGCCTTAAGGGGTCGTTACGACGTTTACGGCGGCGTTGCGGCGAAAAAATCGTGCACAACGGGGAGCATTCCTTGTGGCACCTGGGACATCCTCAACGCTTCCTGGAGCATTCGTATGGATCCTTAAGCATCCGGGAGGGGTCGTAATTTCTTTCGAGAGTTTTGTCCAGACCAAAACTCTCGTAAGACAATTACGGCAGTGCTACGGAAATCTAGACCGCAACGCTTCCTCAACGCCTCCTCAACGCTTCCGCAACTGCCGGAACACCACCGTAAGACTCCGTAAGGCCATCTTAACCATCCGCAAGGATTCTCCCTCTCCTTGGACTCTCTGGGCAGCGGGTGCTCCGTTCATGGCTCTCCTGGAGATAGGTCTTGCCCCCTTGGAAGTCAGCAGCAAAATGAGGGGAGAGCGGGGGGGGGGGGGGGGGGGTGGGTGCGTTTTTATATTCTGGGCTGGGAACTGTAAGGAATCACAAGCAAACGTAGAGGCACCACCGTATCTCCGCCGTGTATATCTGCAACGAAGCCGCAGCAGTCCGTACTAAACCGTAATAAACCGCTGTGAATCGGTCATGGTCAAGCAAAATCCTCTCCCGGGTGTTCACGATTTTGCTCAAAAAATCGCAACGCTGCCGTAGAAAGAACATCCGTGGACGTCCGTAGACGTCCGTAAAAACCATTTTTTGGTGTGAGGTACCCTTTAGGATGCCACCTTCCGATTGGCCACCTTCCGATTGCCACCTTCTGATTGGTGGGATACAAATTCAAAAATGTGGTTATTAGATGACAAAAACAAACAGCAACTTCTATTTGAATACGATCAAATCCTGTTGAAAACCATCTCGGTAAACAGATCACGTTCAACATTCCTCCCCCTCCTCCTCTTCCTTCAACAGAATCGACGCCGACTTCTTCGTAGTCTTTCTCCAGAGCAGCCATATCCTCGCGTGCCTCGGAGAACTCTCCCTCCTTCATTCCCTCTCCCATGTACCAGTGCACGAACGCACGCTTGGCGTACATGAGATCAAACTTATGGTCGAGACGTGCCCAGGCCTCGGCGATGGTGGTCGTGTTGCTGAGCAAGCAGACCACACGCTGGACCTTTGCGAGATCTCCACCAGGCACCGCTGTTGGATGCTGGTAGTTGATGCCAACCTTGAAGCCTGTGGGACACCAATCCACAAACTGAATGGTACGCTTCGTCTTAATCGCAGTGATGGTGGCATTCACATCCTTCGGGACAACATCTCCACGGTACAACAGGCAGCAAGCCATGTACTTTCCATGGCGAGGGTCACATTTCACCATCTGATTGGCAGGATCAAAGCAGGCGTTTGTTATCTCGGTCACAGACAGTTGCTCGTGGTAGGCCTTCTCTGCGGAGATGACGGGCGCATACGTGGTGAGCGGGAAGTGAATCCGTGGGTAAGGCACCAGGTTGGTCTGAAACTCCATCAGGTCAACATTGAGTGCACCGTCAAAACGCAGCAAGGCCGTGATGGAGGAAACGATCTGCCCAATGAGGCAGTTCAGATTTGGTGTAGCTCGGGCATTCAATGTCCAGGTTACGACGGCAAATATCGTAGATTGCCTCATTGTCCACCATGAACGGGCATGACGCAGAACGGAGACAATCCTTGCACCACCCAGGGACACGGTTGTTGGGGGATTGTGGAAGGTATGGGATGGTGGTGGGTATTGTGGGAGTGATGTTTGAGAAGTGGTGGTAGAGGGGGGTGTGGGTGGTGTAAGATAACTACCTCATTTGTTGGGCCAACGCTGTGGCATACACTAGCACGCTCTCATGCGATCTCATGGTGCTGTGTGGGGTGTCAAGACATGACATTAGATATGTATAACGTCTTTGACATCGAGTCAAACCATACACATTGGTTCTGCCGTGCCTGTGAAAAAGTGGCTATCCAAGCCACGAAAGCAGTATTTAGAAAGGATGATGGGGATGTCAACTCTATAAGTGACAAAGTATCTCACGAGGTCGAAAAGGTGGTGACAGAGCAGGTTGGAAAGATGCTTCAGAAATTTTAGGTAACCGTCAAGGGCATGATAGAAACTGGGGACAAAATAATCAGAAAAAGTTATGCTGATGCGGTGAGACTGAAGGATGATCAACCAAGTCAACTTGCTTCAAAATATTGACATTAGAGAACAGGTACAGTCACAGTTTATATCTCAAGACACCAGAATGCAGCCAGCTTTGGTCAGCATCCTGACTATGGAGGAAGTTGTCGATCGCAAGAGGCGTAAGAACAATCTCGTGTTGTATGATGATGCCGAGTCGAAAGCTTCAATAACTAGTGACAGAGAACTGGAGGATCAAAATTCTGTGAAAAAGAGAAAAAAGAGGGACATTCTATACTCTGCAAAGAACCTTAGAGGAATGGAGAAGTGGGCAGAGATATATGTGGCCCCAGACCTAACACCAAGTCAGCGGAATGATAGGAAAAAGCTTTGTGATTAAATCCAAAGGAGGAGGAGAGATTGAGAAGAAAACCTGATTATATTTCAGGGAAGAATCCAAGTGAACCTTGTGACACTTCAGTGACACCTTGTGGTTAGCAAGAATGTGACAGGAAAAAGGTGAACATGCCAGTAAACCTGAAGCACCAGTGTGTACAGACAGTAACTCAGCAGCAAATGGGGAGGCCGTTGGTCCATGCCCACAAGCAACAGAAGGTAGTGCTAGCCCTCGAGCACCTAGCAGTGTTTCATGCACACAAGCGTCAGGGAATGGGCCCAGCAATGAAGCTTTGGAAAACGTTTCCAGTCCCCATAGACTGGGTCAATTTTCAAAAAATCTTAACCCCGAAGGCAAATCGTGTTAATTTATGGCACACAGGTTTTTAGTGGTATTGAGGGGTGCTGAACTCAAATCTGCTGTATGCCCAGCTCAAAAATGGCCGACCATGCCTCAAAATTGAGAAATCCAAGATGGCCGCCACCGCCGGGCTGAAATGTATTTATGTACATATCTTTTTGACTAAACAAGGTAGAAACTTGAATGAAATGTGCTTTTGCAGGTTTTCATATATGGGAAATCCAATGCCATATTCAGTTTTGAAATAAAATGTGAATAAACTGCTTGAAACTCATATTTATTTCTAAAATAGTCGTTTTTAACGTTGAATAATTCGTCGACCAGATAAGATCCACAAGCCCCATCCCTCTCCTTCCCCACCAGGAACACAGACCGCCCATTTAAGTCCAGAGGCCCACTACATATGATTTAAATGTTGGCAGGAAACATATTAGGGATGCAATTCCCATTTTGGCGAAGCAAAGTAAGGTACCTCAAATAACACTGGAGCGCTTCGATGTAAACCAACATTTGACAAGCAATTTATTTATTTGTAACATGACAGCAATGGCAATAATTTTTACTTAATTGTGCATGAATTGCTGTGGCAAACCCCCCTGCGACTACAACCACTGGTTCATCTGTCGGGCTGTGTTCAATCAGATGGTTTGAAAGTAGTAGAGCGAGATCTGCTTTATTTTCATCGAGTGACATCAAGCTAAATCAGTCTGATGGGAGAGGAACTGATGTCTCGTTTTCTATTTTACGACGTACCGGTCGGTGGCGCTGCTTGCGTTTGATCCTTATGCCTGCTTTGATTGATTCGTCTTGATACCTGTTGAATACTACGTCGATCCTCTGGTATTTGCTCCAATCTTGAACACAGTGTTAGCAAAGGTGTCGGCATAGTCACCAAACGTTCTAATGTCAGTCGGCTTTCCAAGTGCCATCACGAGTGCTTGGCCATCAATGAGCAGGCAGCTGGGTTCATCGAGTGTAACATTTGCAGGGGTTTGGACTTGTTGCAACAGTATGTTTGCTAACACAGACTTGTTGGTGGAATGAAGACAACCACTAGTTGTGGCCAAAGATAGTGGGATGGTCATGAGTTCATGCTGGAGGATGTTTTCTAGGTTTACCTCACGCCCTGCTCTATAAGCTATTATGAGCCTTTGTAGAATGTTCCTGTCCACTTTGATAGTGTTTGCTTGCCCTTGGAAAGTTGCACGACTTTGTACAAAGAGGCAAATGTCTTGACCTTATTCTTTTGAATGGGTGATTTCAGATCCAGGTGCTGGTCACTATCTGGAGGCTCACGCAGACGTTTGTCCACGAAGACTTTCATTTGCACCTGTCCAAGGTGTTCTGCACTAAGCAGAGATTCTTGAATCACAGACGTGACCACATCCTTGTTGATTATGTTCTTCAATGTGTCACCGCCATCTTGAAACACACCATGCTGTTTCAACGATACAACTATGCTGCCTTCATCAGAGTCGTCTTTCTCCATCCTACTTTTCGTGCATTCATTGTGTGTGTACTCATCAACATCATCGTCCGTTGTCAGTCTCAGCATTGCTGTTGTCTGAGAAGCTATGACCGTTCTCAGATTATATGACAATGTCCATCTACTGAGTGCGGATGCTATTCTGGTGATACCTACTAAGCCTCCACTCTTCTTTCCTGTAGCGTTTAGCCATTCCGTGCTTTGGTCCTGCGATACCTGATTGAAGCGTCGATCGTTGTGTCTTACTACGAAGTGGCTTCCCAGAACTCGAGGAGGACTTCTGGTGGGAGAACCGACATCTCAGCCAGGTATACAGTAACCCATCTAGCGTAGTTAATATGATCGTACCTGAAGAGGAATGGCAGTGTAGCGGCTACCGCTGGGTTTTCACAATCGCCTTGCACCTATCAAGGACGCGGAGCGATCACCATGCCGGGCTCATCCAGGACGCCTGGGCAGGTCCGCGCTCAACTTGCCAGGCCTCGGTCGGGACGCTGGGCCACGCCCCCTCTCGCCTTTCCTGGGCAAACACTCCGGGATAATATGTATATATATATTGCTGCCCGATAAATGGGCTTTTCAGAGTGCCTGAGTGTTTGGTTTGATTAAAGCAACTCGGTTGAATTCCAGCTTTTTGTCGCGTCCATTCTTCCGATCGACGTGGGAACCCCAGCTCCTTCATTGGTGACCTACCGACATGGACACGGCAGTCGCCCTTAAACTGCCTACCTTCTGGGAGGCTCACGCGGCGGTTTGGTTTGCACAGGCGGATTCCCTGTTCGCCCTGCGAGGCATCATGGCCGACGACACCCGCTTCCACCATGTGGTAGCAGTGCTCGGTTCGGCCACCGCGGCCCGCGCCCTGAGCCTCCTCGAGAGCCCGCCAGCCGCTGACAAATACGGCGCGATTAAGAAGCTTCTCCTCGACGCTTTCGTCCTCCCATCGGCGGAACGCGCACGGCGCCTGCTCGACCTGCCCGAGCTCGGCGACACGCGCCCTTCCGAGCGAATGGACTACATGCTTTCACTGCTCGGCGAGCACTCTCCGGCATTCCTGTTCCGGGAGCTGTTCCTCCGTCAGCTGCCTAACCCGGTACACCTCGCCCTGGCAAGCACGATGATCACAGATCCCCGGGCCCTTGCCAGAGAAGCCGACAAGATCTCCGCCGCAGGACAGCGCATCGCAGCGGGGACATGGGACCCACCGCCGTCTGACGCAACACCCATGGCGCCCGAGCACCCGGCATGGTCGACGACCGAACTGCCGACGCAATTGGCGGCCGCTACACCAAGCCCACCACCTCCAGCACGACGACCGGGGCCTCCACCTGACCAAGCGTGGTGTTACTATCATGCCAGGTTCGGACAGAAGGCCCGGACATGCCGACCCCCGTGCACCTTCGGCAGGCCGGGAAACGGCCGGGCCGGCGTTCATTACCAGCCATGAGCGCCGGCCACACGGGCAACTTACTGTTCATCACGGATAAAGCATCCGGACGGCGCTTCCTGTGCGACACCGGCGCCCAACTGAGCGTCATACACGCCTCTGACCAGGACAGGCAATCCGCGGTTTGCGGCCCCTCCTTGGTTGCGGCCAACGGATCGACCATCCGCACCTTCGGCCCGCGCAATGTCACCCTCTGCTTCGGCGGCCAACGCTTTGCTTGGACGTTTGTAACCGCAAACGTGCCCATGGCTCTGCAAGGCGCCGACTTCCTCTGCGCACACGGACTGCTGGTGGGCGTCCAACGGCGTCGTTTAATCAACGCCGAAACCTTCAGCTCCCTGGTATGCACATTGAGCAGCTCCGCGCCGACCGAGCTGGCATGCGCCGTCCCGGCGGCGAACGAGTTTGCTCGCCTGCTCACGGAGTTCCCGGCCCTCACGCGGCCGACGTTTTCGGCCGTCGCAGTACGGCATGGGATCGAGCACCACATACCAACCACGGGCCCGCCGGTCTATGCCAGGGCCCGCCGCCTCGACCCAGCCAAGCTCGCCGTGGCGAAGGCCGAATTCGACGCGTTGGAGCACCTCGGCATCGTGCGGCGCTCCGATAGCGCGTGGGCCTCGCCACTGCACATCGTGCCAAAGACGGGGGGTGGATGGCGCCCGTGTGGCGACTACCGCCGTCTCAATGACGCTACCACCCCCGACAGGTACCCGATCCCGCATATCCAAGACTTCTCCGCCCGTCTGGCGGGACGGGTCATTTTTTCGAAAATTGATCTCATACGGGGATATCACCAGGTACCTGTCAGGGCGGCCGACGTCCCTAAAACAGCAGTCATCACGCCGTTCGGCTTATTCGAATTCTTGCGGATGCCATTTGGTCTCAAGAACGCGGCTCAGGCGTTCCAGCGCTTGATGGACGGCGTGCTGCGTGACCTGCCGTTCCTTTTCGTTTACCTGGACGACGTCCTCGTCGCCAGCACGTCCCAGGCCGAGCACCTCCTCCACCTCCGAACACTGTTTGGGCGCCTCAGCGAGCACGGCCTCATCGTCAACCCGGCCAAATGCCACTTCGGCACGACGGCCGTTGATTTTTTGGGCCACCACATCACCAAGAACGGGGCCGTGCCGCTGCCAACCAAGGTCGAGGCCATCACCACGTTCCCGCGTCCCCGCACCATAAAGGCCCTGCAGGAATTCCTGGGAATGGTGAATTTTTATCACCGCTTCGTGCCCCGCGCTGCTCAACTCATGCGGCCCCTCTACGAAGCCCTCCGGGGCAAGCCGGCCAAGCACGACATCGCCTGGTCCGCAGCAATGGATGCGGCCTTCCAAAGCTCAAAGCGGGCCCTCGCCGATGCAACACTGCTCGCTCACCCGGTGCTCAACGCTCCCATCGCCCTCACCACGGATGCCTCTGACTACGCGGTGGGCGCTGTACATGAGCAATGGGTGAACGGGGTTTGGCAGCCACTCGCTTTTTTCAGCCGGCAGCTCCGGCCGAACGAGCTCAAATACAGCACGTTTGACCGGGAGCTCCTCGGTCTACACCTGGCCGTCCGCCATTTCCGCCACCTCCTGGAGGGCCGACCTTTCACGGCGTTCGTCGACCACAAGCCGTTGGTTTACGCCATGGCCAAGGTCACGGAGCCGTGGTCGGCCCACCAACAGCGCCACCTCTCCGCCGTGTCGGAGTTTACCACGGACATCCGGCACATCGCCGGCAAAAACAACGCCGTGGCCGACTGTCTTTCCCGGGCCAGCGCGAACGCGGTCCACCTGGGCGTGGACTTTGTGCTTATGGCGGCGGACCAAACCACCGACACCACGGTGCAAGCCCTCCGGGCGGCGGACACGGGCCTCCGCCTGGCCGACATCCCCTTCGCGGACACTGTCCTGCTCTGCGACGTCTCCCAAGGCCAGCCTCGCCCCATCGTGCCCATCACCTGGCAACGCCGCATCTTCGCCTCCCTCCACGGCCTTTCCCACCCGGGCCGGAAAGCTTCCCAGAAGCTGGTGTCGGCGCGATTCGTCTGGCACGGCCTTCGTCGGGACGTCCGCGATTGGACCAGCACCTGCACGGCCTGCCAACGGGCCAAGGTCCACCGACACACCCAGGCCCCGCTGGCACCTTTCACCGTGCCCGAACGACGTTTCGACCACATCAACGTGGATCTGGTGCCCCCCCCCCCCGTCATGGGGGTTCACACACCTGCTCACCATGGTGGACAGGACCACCAGGTGGCCGGAGGCCGTTCCCCTCATCTCCACCACCACCGCCGACGTGGCGCAGGCTTTCATCGCCACCTGGGTCGCCCGCTTCGGCGCACCGGCGGACATCTCGTCAGACTGCGGACCACAGTTCACCTCCGAGCTGTGGGGCGCGGTCGCCCACAACCTGGGGGTCAAGCTCCACCGTACTACGGCCTACCACCCCCAAGCAAACGGGTTGTGCGAGCGATTCCACCGCTCCATGAAGGCCGCGCTCATGGCCGGCCTTCAAGACGGCGGTTGGGCCGACCGGCTGCCGTGGGTCCTTTTGGGCCTCCGCACGGCCCCCAAGGAGGACCTCCAGGCATCCACCACCGAGCTTGTCTATGGCCAGGCGCTACGCGTCCCGGGCGAATTCGTGCCCGACGCTACCAGTCCCTGGTCCGCAGCTCACCAGCGCTCGGACCTCCAGGAGGCCGCCCGACGGTTTGCCCCCGTGCCAACATCCCACCACGGTGACCCCCAGTCCTACGTCCCCCCAGCACTTCGCACAGCGGAGTATGTTTTTGTGCGTCACGACGCACATCAGGGGCCACTCCAGCCGCCGTACGACGGGCCCTTCCGGGTGCTGCGATGGGAAGACAAGTCGTTCGTCATCGACATCGGCGGCAGGTCGGACCGGATTGCGGTGGACCGCCTCAAGCCGGCGCACGTGGACGTCGACCACCCACCACGGGTGGCCCTTCCGCCGCGGCGAGGCCGCCCCCCGTCCACGGTGCCCCCCACTCGACCGCCCACCACCACACCGGACCCCCTCCCACGACCCGCCAGGGGTCGCTTCGGCCGGGTCATCAGGACCCCCCTCAAATTGACCCTGCCGGTGCAAGTCGATTCTGGGGGGACGTGTGTAGCGGCTACCGCTGGGTTTTCACAATCGCCTTGCACCTATCAAGGACGCGGAGCGATCACCATGCCGGGCTCGGCCAGGACGCCCGGGCAGGCCCGTGCTCAACTTGCCAGGCCTCGGTCGGGACGCCCGGGCAGGCTCGCCCTCAACTTGCCAGGCCGCAGCCAGGACGCTGGGCCACGCCCCCTCTCGCCTTTCCTGGGCAAACGCTCCGGGATAATATGTATATATATTGCTGCCCGATAAACGGGCTTGTCAGAGTGCCTGAGTGTTTGGTTTGATTAAAGCAACTCGGATGAATTCCAGCTTTTTGTCGCGTCCATTCTTCCGATCGACGTGGGAGCCCCAGCTCCTTCAGCAGCATACATTTGAACGCATATAGGTGGAGATCCCATGATCCATCACGTTGCGCTCTTATGAAGCAGAGTATGAAGCTGACCATAGTCATATAGTCCTACCAGAATTCAGCATTCGGATCATCAATTGCAAGAGCTGCAGCAAACTCTTTCATGGGTTGCTGAAATCTGTCGGTAGTCAGTTTGTCGACCATCTGTCCAATGTCATCGGCGTCTATGGATGTGCAGACATCTGAGAGTTCGGCTCTCAGTGCAACATCAACCCCATCCAGCTACGTATGGAGCTGTGGGAGGAGTAGTTGTCAAAGAGCCTCGTGGACACCTTGGATCAACCTGCTTGTGGATCTTATCTGATCGATGAATTACTCAACGTTACAAATGACTATTTTAGAAATAAATATGAGTTTCAAGCAGTTTATTCACATTTTATTTCAAAACTGAATATGGCATTGGATTCCGCATACATGAAAACCTACAAAAGCACATTTCATTCAAGTTTCTACCTTGTTTAGTCAAAAAGATATGTACATAAATACTGTTGCGGATATGGAATTTGGCCTCCATATCCGCTTGTAAATATTCCCCTATTTCCCCAATACTCCCCAACTATCCCCGATCCCCCATTCCCTAGTCCCATTGTCTGTAAACAACACTCTGTAGAACCGACCTTCCCCTTTTTCCCCCATTAAATGTCGTACCCAGGTCCACCGCATCTCACGTAGACAACTTTCGGACATCTTGCTAGTTATTCTTAGTCTATGTCAGTTAAGGACTCGTTTCCATTAATTCTGACTCTTCGTTGCACCAGAATGTGATTGTATGGCACCAGTAGTGAGTTTAGGACCTCCCCATACCTCCCCGCATCTCTTCCCAATGAAGAAACTACAACAACTACAACCACAGCGGGGGCGGCGCGGCCGCGGTGCGGGGAGTGTGCGTCCTCACACCGGCTTGGTTAGCCGCCATTGCCATGTGCGCCCACGGGGTTACCACGAAGGGGCTGGCTGTCAGCTCCTCGTCAAGGGCGGAGCCCGGTAACCCCCGCACCCAATAAGAAGCAACGGGCCGATTCCATCTGGGGCGGAGCTAACGAGCCGAGGGCGTGTCACTCCCCGCCGGATATACGCAGCCACTTACCGGACGTGACGTCAGATGCGCCCCCAGCTTGGAGAGAGAAGTCGCCACCTCCGAGCGCAGAGAGACCTCCCGCATCTCTAGACCGGACCGGGTCGATCCTGCCCTGAGCCCAGGTGCACCTGGAGCCATCGGTTCTGCCCTTCCTTGCCATCAATCCCTGTGTGAGTCAGTTTTGTCCTGTTTATCTGTCGTCTGTCGGGGCTACAATAAGACCGTAATTAAGTGCCTATCTTTCTGTGCTGTACCTCTTGTCCTTGTAATCTCAACGTTCCGCATATCCCATATTATAACCTCCTCCGGAGGTCTTGAGAACTGTACCCCTGGTGTCGTGTCATTTAATCCCAGCCGTTGTGTCCTTTTCCTTAATTGATTTAGCGTAGCGCGACGCGGCCAACGTCCGGGTGGAATCGGGTAAGTTTGTTAGGTCGCGGTCACCAACCGCTCGGTCTATAACATCTAACCGCGATCTGTAATAATACATTTCAGCCCGGCGGTGGCGGCCATTTTTGATTTCTCAATTTTTAGGAATTGACGGCCATTTTTGAGCTGGGCATACGGCAAATTTGAGTTCAGCACCCCTCAATACCCCTAAAAACATTGTGTGCCCTCAATGAACACGATTTGCCTTCAGCACTTTAAATAAGCACATTTTCAGAAAATTGACACAGTCTACCAAGCACGTGGGAAAGATTAGTCCGGTATTCATATAACTTCTTAATTTAAGACTACTTAACTGCTAAGTACCCCCACTTTGCTGAGAGGGGTTGTTAATCCTGATCATCTTGGTGCTCCATATGCAGGTCAGGGAGGATTGGCAAAATAAATTAAAAACACCTCACAGCCACAAAACACGAAATTAAAAACACCTCACAGCCACAAAACACGAAATTAAAAACACCTCACAGCAACAAAACACGAAATTAAAAACACCTCACATCCACAAAACATGAAATTAAAAACACCTCACAGCCACAAAACACGAAATTAAAAACACTTCACAGCCACAAAACACGAAATTAAAAACACATCACAGCCACAAAACACGAAATTAAAAACACCTCACATCCACAAAACATGAAATTAAAAACACCTCACATCCACAAAACATGAAATTAAAAACACCTCACAGCCACAAAACACGAAATTAAAAACACCTCACATCCACAAAACATGAAATTAAAAACACCTCACATCCAAAAAACATGAAATTAAAAACACCTCACAGCCACAAAACACGAAATTAAAAACACCTCACATCCACAAAACACGAAATTAAAAACACCTCACATCCACAAAACATGAAATTAAAAACACCTTACATCCACAAAACATGAAATTAAAAACACTTCACAGCCACAAAACACGAAATTAAAAACACCTCACAGCCACAAAACACGAAATTAAAAACACCTCACAGCCACAAAACATGAAATTAAAAACACCTCACAGCCACGAAACACGAAATTAAAAACACCTCACAGCCACAAAACACGAAATTAAAAACACCTCACAGCCACGAAACATGAAATTAAAAACACCTCACAGCCACAAAACACGAAACTAAAAACACCTCACAGCCACGAAACACGAAATTAAAAACACCTCACAGCCACGAAATTAAAAACACCTCACATCCACAAAACATTAAATTAAAAACACCTCACATCCACAAAACATGAAATTAAAAACACCTCACAGCAACAAAACACGAAATTAAAAACACCTCACAGCAACAAAACACGAAATTAAAAACACCTCACAGCCACAAAACACGAAATTAAAAACACCTCACAGCAACAAAACACTAAATTAAAAACACCTCACAGCCACAAAACACGAAATTAAAAACACCTCACAGCCACAAAACACGAAATTAAAAACACCTCACAGCCACAAAACACGAAATTAAAAACACCTCACAGCCACAAAACACGAAATTAAAAACACCTCACAGCCACGAAACACGAAATTAAAAACACCTCACAGCCACAAAACACGAAATTAAAAACACCTCACAGCCACGAAACACGAAATTAAAAACACCTCACAGCCACAAAACACGAAATTAAAAACACCTCACAGCCACAAAACACGAAATTAAAAACACCTCACAGCCACAAAACACGAAATTAAAAACACCTCACATCCACAAAACACGAAATTAAAAACACCTCACATCCACAAAACACTAAATTAAAAAGACTTCACATCCACAAAACACGAAATTAAAAACACCTCACAGACACAAAACACAAAATTAAAAACACCTCACATCCACAAAACCCGAAATTAAAAACACCTCACAGACACAAAACACGAAATTAAAAACACCTCACATCCACAAAACACAAAATTAAAAACACCTCACATCCACAAAACACGAAATTAAAAACACCTCACAGCCACAAAACACTAAATTAAAAACACCTCACATCCACAAAACACTAAATTAAAAACACTTCACATCCACAAAACACGAAATTAAAAACACCTCACAGCCACGAAACACGAAATTAAAAACACTTCACAGCCACAAAACACGAAATTAAAAACACCTCACAGCCACAAAACACGAAATTAAAAACACCTCACAGCCACAAAACACGAAATTAAAAACACCTCACATCCACAAACTACGAAATTAAAAACACCTCACAGCCACAAAACACGAAATTAAAAACACTTCACAGCCACAAATCACGAAATTAAAAACACCTCACAGCCACAAAACACGAAATTAAAAACACCTCACATCCACAAACTACGAAATTAAAAACACCTCACAGCCACAAAACACGAAATTAAAAACACCTCATAGCCACAAAACACGAATTTAAAAACACCTCACAGCCACAAAACACGAATTTAAAAACACCTCACAGCCACAAAACACGAAATTAAAAACACCTCACAGCCACAAAACACGAATTTAAAAACACCTCACAGCCACAAAACACGAAATTAAAAACACCTCACAGCCACGAAATTAAAAACACCTCACAGCCACGAAATTAAAAACACCTCACAGCCACGAAATTAAAAACACCTCACAGCCACGAAATTAAAAACACCTCACAGCCACAAAACACGAAATTAAAAACACCTCAGCCACGAAATTAAAAACACCTCAAAGCCACAAAACACTAAATTAGAGACACCTCACAGCCACAAATCAAGAAATTAAAAACACCTCACAGCCACAAAACACGAAATTAAAAACACCTCACAGCCACAAAACATGAAATTAAAAACACCTCACAGCCACAAAACACGAAATTAAAAACACCTCACATCCACAAAACACGAAATTAAAAACACCTCACAGCCACAAAACACGAAATTAAAAACACCTCACAGCCACAAAACACGAAATTAAAAACACTTGACAGCCACAAAACACGAAATTAAAAACACCTCACGGCCACAAAACACGAAATTAAAAACACCTCACATCCACAAAACACGAAATTAAAAACACTTCACAGCCACGAAACACTAAATTAAAAATACCTCACAGCCACAAAACACGAAATTAAAAACACCTCACAGCAACGAAATTAAAAACACTTCACAGCCACAAAACACGAAATTAAAAACACCTCACAGCCACAAAACACGAAATTAAAAACACCTCACAGCAACGAAATTAAAAACACCTCACAGCAACGAAATTAAAAACACCTCACAGCCACAAAACACGAAATTAAAAACACCTCACAGCCACAAAACATGAAATTAAAAACACCTCACAGCCACAAAACACGAAATTAAAAACACCTCACATCCACAAAACACGAAATTAAAAACACCTCACAGCCACAAAACATGAAATTAAAAACACCTCACAGCCACAAAACACGAAATTAAAAACACCTCACAGCCACAAAACACGAAATTAAAAACACCTCACAGCCACAAAACATGAAATTAAAAACACCTCACAGCCACAAAACACGAAATTAAAAACACCTCACATCCACAAAACACGAAATTAAAAACACCTCACAGCCACAAAACACGAAATTAAAAACACCTCACAGCCACAAAACACGAAATTAAAAACACTTGACAGCCACAAAACACGAAATTAAAAACACCTCACGGCCACAAAACACGAAATTAAAAACACCTCACAGCCACAAAACACGAAATTAAAAACACCTCACAGCCACAAAACACGAAATTAAAAACACCTCACAGCAACGAAATTAAAAACACCTCACAGCCACGAAACACGAAATTAAAAACACCTCACAGCAACGAAATTAAAAACACTTCACAGCCACGAAATTAAAAACACCTCACAGCCACAAAACACGAAATTAAAAACACCTCAGCCACGAAATTAAAAACACCTCAAAGCCACAAAACACTAAATTAGAGACACCTCACAGCCACAAATCAAGAAATTAAAAACACCTCACAGCCACAAAACACGAAATTAAAAACACCTCACAGCCACAAAACATGAAATTAAAAACACCTCACAGCCACAAAACACGAAATTAAAAACACCTCACATCCACAAAACACGAAATTAAAAACACCTCACAGCCACAAAACACGAAATTAAAAACACCTCACAGCCACAAAACACGAAATTAAAAACACTTGACAGCCACAAAACACGAAATTAAAAACACCTCACGGCCACAAAACACGAAATTAAAAACACCCCACAGCCACAAAACACGAAATTAAAAACACCTCACAGCCACAAAACACGAAATTAAAAACACCTCACAGCAACGAAATTAAAAACACCTCACAGCCACGAAACACGAAATTAAAAACACCTCACAGCAACGAAATTAAAAACACTTCACAGCCACAAAACACGAAATTAAAAACACCTCACAGCCACAAAACACGAAATTAAAAACACCTCACAACCACAAAACACGAAATTAAAAACACTTCACAGCCACGAAACACTAAATTAGAAACACCTCACAGCCACGAAACACTAAATTAAAAACACCTCACAGCCACGAAATTAAAAACACCTCAGCCACTAAACATGAAATTGAAAACACCTCACAGCCACAAAACACGAAATTAAAAACACCTCACAGCCACAAAACACTAAATTAGAAACACCTCGCAGCCACAAAACACTTAATTAAAAACACCTCACAGCTACGAAATTAAAAACACCTCACAGCCACAAAATTAAAAACACCTCACAGCCACAAAACACGAATTAAAAACACCTCACATCCACAAAACACGAAATTAAAAACACCTCACAGCCACAAAACACGAAATTAAAAACACTTGACAGCCACAAAACACAAAATTAAAAACACCTCACAGCCACAAAACACTAAATTAAAAACACTTCACAGCCACAAAACACAAAATTAGAAACACCTCACAGCCACAAAACACGAAATTAAAAACACCTCACAGCCACAAAACACGAAATTAAAAACACCTCACAGCCACAAAACACGAAATTAAAAACACCTCACAACCACAAAACACGAAATTAAAAACACCTCACAGCCACGAAACACGAAATTAAAAACACCTCACAGCCACAAAACACGAAATTAAAAACACCTCACAGCCACGAAACACGAAATTAAAAACACCTCACAGCCACAAAACACGAAATTAAAAACACCTCACATCCACAAAACACAAAATTAAAAACACCTCACAGCCACAAAACACGAAATTAAAAACACCTCACAGCCACGAAATTAAAAAGACCTCACAGCCACAAAACACGAAATTAAAAACACCTCACAGCTACGAAATTAAAAACACCTCACAGCCACGACATTAAAAACACCTCACAGCCACGACATTAAAAACACCTCACAGCCACGAAATTAAAAACACCTCACAGCCACAAAATTAAAAACACCTCACAGCCACGACATTAAAAACACCTCACAGCCACGAAACACGAAATTAAAAACACCTCACAGCCACGAAATTAAAAACACCTCACAGCCACAAAACACGAAATTAAAAACACCTCACAGCCACAAAACACGAAATTAAAAACACCTCACAGCTACGAAATTAAAAACACCTCACAGCCACAAAATTAAAAACACCTCACAGCCACAAAATTAAAAACACCTCACAGCCACGACATTAAAAACACCTCACAGCCACGAAATTAAAAACACCTCACAGCCACAAAACACGAAATTAAAAACACCTCACAGCCACGAAATTAAAAACACCTCACAGCCACAAAACACGAAATTAAAAACACCTCACAGCCACAAAACACGAAATTAAAAACACCTCACAGCTACGAAATTAAAAACACCTCACAGCTATGACATTAAAAACACCTCACAGCCACGACATTAAAAACACCTCACAGCCACGACATTAAAAACACCTCACAGCCACGACATTAAAAATACCTCACAGCCACAAAACACGAAATTAAAAACACCTCACAGCCACGAAATTAAAAACACCTCACAGCCACAAAACACGAAATTAAAAACACCTCACAGCTACGAAATTAAAAACACCTCACAGCCACGACATTAAAAACACCTCACAGCCAGGACATTAAAAACACCTCACAGCCACGAAATTAAAAACACCTCACAGCCACAAAACACGAAATTAAAAACACCTCACAGCTACGAAATTAAAAACACCTCAGCCACAAAATTAAAAACACCTCACAGCCACAAAATTTAAAACACCTCACAGCAACGAAACATGAAATTAAAAACACTTCACAGCCTCGAAACACGAAATTAAAAACACTTCACAGCCACGAAACACAAAATTAAAAACACCTCACAGCCACAAAATTAAAAACACCTCACAGCCATGAAACACGAAATTAAAAACACCTCACAGCCACAAAACACGAAATTAAAAACACTTCACAGCCACAAAACACGAAATTAAAAACAACTCACAGCCACAAAACACGATATTAAAAACACTTCACAGCCACAAAACACGAAATTAAAAACACTTCACAGCTACGAAACACGAAATTTAAAACACCTCACAGCCACAAAACACGAATTAAAAACACCTCACATCCACAAAACACGAAATTAAAAACACCTCACAGCCACAAAACACGAATTAAAAACACCTCACATCCACAAAACACGAAATTAAAAACACCTGACAGCCACAAAACACGAAATTAAAAACACCTCACAGCCACAAAACACAAAATTAAAAACACCTCACAGCCACAAAACACTAAATTAAAAACACCTCACAGCCACGAAACACGAAATTAAAAACACCTCACAGCCACAAAACACGAAATTAAAAACACCTCACAGCCACAAAACACGAAATTAAAAACACCTCACAGCCACAAAACACGAAATTAAAAACACCTCACAGCCACAAAACACGAAATTAAAAACACCTCACAGCCACAAAACACGAAATTAAAAACACCTCACAGCCACAAAACACGAAATTAAAAACACCTCACAGCCACAAAACACGAAATTAAAAACACCTCACAACCACAAAACACGCAATTAAAAACACCTCACAGCCACGAAACACGAAATTAAAAACACCTCACAGCCACAAAACACGAAATTAAAAACACCTCACAGCCACAAAACACGAAATTAAAAACACCTCACAGCCACAAAACACGAAATTAAAAACACCTCACATCCACAAAACAGAAAATTAAAAACACCTCACAGCCACAAAACACGAAATTAAAAACACCTCACAGCAACAAAACACGAAATTAAAAACACCTCACAGCCACGAAACACGAAATTAAAAACACCTCACAGCCACGAAACACGAAATTAAAAACACCTCACAGCCACAAAACACGAAATTAAAAACACCTCACATCCACAAAACACAAAATTAAAAACACCTCACAGCCACAAAACACGAAATTAAAAACACCTCACAGCCACGAAATTAAAAACACCTCACAGCCACAAAACACGAAATTAAAAACACCTCACAGCTACGAAATTAAAAACACCTCACAGCCACGACATTAAAAACACCTCACAGCCACGAAATTAAAAACACCTCAGCCACAAAATTAAAAACACCTCACAGCCACAAAATTAAAAACACCTCACAGCCACGAAACACGAAATTAAAAACACCTCACAGCTACGAAATTAAAAACACCTCACAGCCACGACATTAAAAACACCTCACAGCCACGAAACACGAAATTAAAAACACCTCACAGCTACGAAATTAAAAACACCTCACAGCCACGACATTAAAAACACCTCACAGCCATGTGATTTAAAAACACCTCACCACCACGTCATTTTACACCTCACCACCACATATTTCAAAATACCTCACCACCACGTGATTCAAAACCACCACCACGTTATTAAAAACACTTCACAACCACGGAAACAAAAGTTTCAGGGAGTAGTTCAGTGACAACAGGCACTGCCCAGATATGTAGATATATAGATAAATAAACCTGAAAATCGCAGAGCCAGAATTATTTTTTGGTCTGGGGAGCCCAAGCAAGGTTTCTTCTTCTTCAGCCACTCACAACCCTGGGTGAATATGCGATCTTTTAAAAAAAAGTTCGAATTTTGCCAGATCTGTTTTATTCGTTTGTTAATATACCTCAGCCATTGACAAATCTGGAATTATAATTTTATTTGAGGTTCAAATTAACCCGGGAGATTGTGTCAAACGATGCCTGCAAGTCTGCACATGTGATAAATAATTAATCGTCCACAGTGGACGACTCTTCTTCTTCACGCAATAACAACTTCCAGCTAACAGACCGTACAACCAATCATCTTCAAAATTTGCAAACTTGTTACTCTTCATGACTTCTATTACAGTATGAAGTTTCACGTCGATCAATGAAGTGGTTCAAGAGATATAAATGTTTTAATTATTCGCGTTCGATTAACGATATCTGCCAAACCACGTGACCTATCGCAAATTCCAAAAGGGCATTTTAGGAGACTGATATGCTGAACAGATTTGTGAAGTTTCCCCTCGATTGGATCACAAATGAGGGAGGAGCTAGGTTTTAAATGTTTGTGCTTAAAAACGTCATAACTCTGAAACCATGTGATGCATGACGTCATGCTCGCTGACTTTTTTGTTCGTCATCGTTATGCGATTATGCCTGCAAAGATTGGCCTCGATCTGTTCAGGCGTTTTGGAGAAAATTGGATTTTAGTGTTTTTCACTGAAATCAATATGACGGCCGAACCACGTGACATGTGACGTCATAATTACCATTAAAATATTCTGCAGACCGATTCCCTCCTATGGTAAAAATTTGCTCTCAATCGGTCCAATTATTGCAGAGAAAATGTTTTTTAAAGGAAAACAGAAAAAAAATTCACAAAATAATTCCCCAAAAAACTTCCTGGATCCGGAATAATTTCCGGAGCTTCACCAAAAACTAATCAATTCTTCCTTATCCCAAGTGTAATCATCCCACCAACTTTCATCCAAATCCGTTCAGAACTTTTCCAGATATCTTGTTCACAAACACACGAACACACACGCACACACACACACACACACACACACACACACACACACACACACACACACACACACACACACACACGGACACGATCGAATGCATTACTCCCTGGCGGGAGTAACAAACAGAGGTGAAAAAAACGAAATATCAATATTATTTTATCATCCCTATTTGTTTGTATCAAATCCCTTGTATATACCGTTTAAAAATCTCAAACCTGGATCAGGAGAAGCCACAGGAATCCCTGCATGGAGCCATGGAATATCGACTCTCTGTGCCCCTTGAGCCCCATCCTGAAGGTGAAGGAGACCTGATTGATGAGAAATATCTGTGTAGACAGGTGAAAAAGAAAGTTACAACTTGGCACAGTGAACGTTGCCTTGTGATGTGAAGTAAAGGGAAGTGCTCAGATTAAGTAGTAATTCCACCCTGAAGCTCACAAGGCGGGTTTTACTTCTAATAGGGCGTTTTGAATGAATTAAAGAGGTGTGTGCAGGCACAGTCATCACATATTTTGAATACATACCTGTGGGGCATATTAGCTTCAGGCAGTGTAATCTGCTTCTGATTAAGTATCCCCTCCAGTGTCATGGCAGGTATTGCAAAGATAGCCAGGGTGCTGCATACCATGTCCTACTCTTCAAAATGGACTGTTCTTGTATTTTAAGGCCATCTGTGAATGCCAATGGATGGGACAGCCACAATAATGTGCTCCATAATATATGTCGTATTCATTGGTGCAACACATTTCCTCCAAATTACCAGGATGGTGGTTTGTAGTTGGGCTGGAAATGGAAGTTGGGCTGGCTGTCCTAGAGTCTCAGGGAGAGGCTGTCAGGCCGCATGCCCGGGAGGTCACCACATCGGGCCGTCATTGACAGTCCGTGGTGCCGCCGCCAATGCGCGGCCTACAACACCTCCCCCTAGTGGACCTCATGATGCACCATGCTCGGCGCTCAGGAGTAACCACATCCGACCCCCGGAGGTCTCAACCCCCTTCAGGGTCCGGCGACGCTGTAGGCCCAAGACACCCCCTCGGGCGGCGCCCCAAAGGACCAGGGACACCACACTCCACCAGACCCCCCGTGGAGCCCGGGTCATACCACAACACCCATGGTCGGACCAGACGTCCAAAACTCACACGCGCAGCCCCCCCACACCTCCCCCCCCCCCAGCTGCCTGGCATAATCCAATTTTGAAAGGGGCAAATTTTCCATGAGGCCACCCCAATGACCTCCCTTGGTCCGAATTCCACAGCTCGGGGACAGACTCCTTCCAAGGCTGCGCAAAATTAAATTCCTATTTGAATTTAAATTTAAATTTAATTTTAAAAATCTTGGCCTGGTGTACCCAACCAAGAAAGAAACCGGATTGAAATCTGAGTAATCCCCTTCACAAAATGATTGCAGCAAAACTTGTTTTTATGTCACATTGTTGCACTTACTTAATGCTTAATACATTGTTGTGCATTTCAGGGAAAATACAAAAACCCATTTTGCATTTGTTAATCTTTCTTGTAATACTCGATTTTATTCAAATATTATTACCTCCCCACCTAAGGTTGCCTACCACGAGTGTTGCCTACCACGAGTTCAAAACACCCCTGCTGTTTGTCTGTGAAGAGGATATCGCAAAAACTTGTGGAAGGATTCAGACGAAATTTGGGGGAGATGTTCGGTATGTGAGAAGGACTAAATGATTACATTTTGGTGATGATCCAGATCCGGGTACTCTCATTTATTCAGTGATTCTTCACGGTTGAGAGATGGGGCTAAAATAGATTTAAAGCACGATATTTCAAAAAGTTATGGACGGATTCGGATGAAACAATGTGGGTGAGTTGGTTAGGCAACAAGAACACAACACAACAGGCATTTTAGGGTCATTTTCCCTGCTAGAGCGGGGGTTAGCCTAGGTGACAAGAAGAAGCCAATTATATTCTAGTTCAGGTCCGAATCCAGATCTGGACTATCAGTGGGATACAAAACGTAAACGTTTAAGCCTGGTGGAGGTTTACACTCTACCGAGTGCATTGCTAGTTACTTCCGCCACCAAATGTGGACAAAGCTTATGTTTTCCACCCCTGTTTGTTTGTCAACGGGATATTTCTAAAGGTTATGGCCGGAGTCGGACAAAATTTGGTGCAGAGGTTGACTATTTGACCAGGACGAAATGATTAGATTTTGGTGAAGATCCGAATCCGGAGATGGAATTTTAAAGTGATTCTTCAACATTGAGTGAAAGGACAAAAAAACGATATATCGGATGACATCTCAAAAAGTTGTGGAAGACTTATGACAAAACTTGGTGGATGAGTTGGGTCACTGACAAGAACAAGCGATTAGCTTTGGGTTGAGGTCCGAATTCATATCCGACCTATCAGTGGGATACAAAACATAAACTGTTCACCTGCTGAGTTATGAACTCTACCGAGTAACATTGTACTTCAAATATGCTTTAATCAAATCAACCCAACGTGTTTTAAATTTCAATTTTCAACGATTTCCTTATTTTAACAATTTTAAAATTAAATATATTATATATTTGTGTCAACTCAAAATACAATGCTGTCATTTTTGAACTTTAAAAAAATTTTTAAACAGGATGTTTTGCATGAATTCAAGAGGTGTGTGCAGGCACAGTCATAATTATCATGATTACGTTGAAAGGGCAACATCATTTTCTAACTGCAGTTTCTCACGCTTTTTGTTGTATTTGCCATGAGTTACACTGAGCATAACCAACACGCAAATTTGAATATTTGATGGGAATACATGAGGGAGACAGTGATGTTCCATTTGACCCGTGGCTTTGCATGGTAATGGCGGAGATAGTGATTTACAATTGATTATGTAATGATGCCATTGAAATACTAAATGTGAAACTATTATGCAGAAATTACATAGTTTGGTCAATTTTTACCCCACACACACACACACACAACACAAAGCGGGGTTAAGCAATTAACAATTGGAACACTCTCTCTGTCTGTTTGTCTATTTCTCAGATTGAGGAACAACTTCATTTCAATTTAGTTTTCTATTTTGAACACTGTACAACATGAATCGGAACAGAAGTCGGAACACAAACCTGCAGTTTCGCGATACTTTGGTTATGAATTTGGCAAATTTTACAGAGCCTCGTCCCAAGCGCACATGCGAAGTTTCACATCAACTATCTTCCCAACAATCCTGTGTTTGACTTCATCTAGTCAGGCAGATAGGTGTAACAATTGTGGGTTTATACGTACAAGCATGAAATTTGGCACAGTCATAGATAATAGTCTAATGAATAATTCCAGATATGGACCCACCGCGAAAACGTCCTATGGTAGCCGTGGCGGCCATTTTACAAAATGGCCGCTTTTAGTCTAGTGGCTAGATAGGGGTCTCGTGCACCCCCCCGAAATATACTTCTCATTGGTGTCTATAGTGCATTCCCGCACGCGACACCAGTCATCTTGCCCCATGTGACCATGAGGAGGCTGATACACGAATGATGATACATCTCGCGGATGCAGTCCGTGATGGATTTCAGAAAATTCTTCTGCGTACGGTGGATACAGATATAGTGGTATTGGCTGTGGCAGCAACAACCAAACTCAAAATCCAGGAGCTTTGCGTGGCCTTTGGGACAGGCCAGCACTTCAGGTATATTCCAGCACATGAAATTGCAGCATTCCTCAGACCAGATAAGTCACAGGCCCTCCCGATGTTCCATGCATACACAGGGTGTGACACAGTCTCGTCATTTAATACACGGGGCAAGAATACAGCCTGGGATACCTGGAAAGTAATTGACGCCAGCGTTAGTTCATCTCTCCACGGGGACAGCAGACATCTCTGATGACGTTGTAGCAGTGCTCGAGCGGTTCACCATTCTTCTCTACGATCGCACCAGCAATCTCGTCAACATAGACGAAGCTCGACAGGCACTCTTCACGAAGAAAGGACGAGCCATGCAAGCTATTCCCCCTACCAGAGGAGCCCTGGTACAACAAATCAAGAGGGCTGTGTACACGGGTGGCCACTGCTGGGGAAACATGCTCAAGGTTGTTATGGATCTGCCCTCACCTGGGGATTGGGGATGGATCGATCCCCACAACTGGAAACCCCTGTGGTCCATGCTTCCTGAAGCCAGCATTTCATCAAGGGAGCTGATTTGTTGTAAATGCAAAAAGGGTTGCAAGGGACGATGCAAGTGCAAACAAGTTAGCTTGAAATGTACCGCTTTGTGCCAGTGTGGTGGAGAAAATTGTGACGTATAAACAAGATCAAACTGGAACTATCTAGTAATATAAGTTCCCGTTACAGTGCTCGGTGGGTTAATTGACATTGCTGGCAACACAAATGCAAATTGTGGTCATTTGGAGAATACAATTATGGCATATATGTGTATCTAGAGTCATTTCATTAGAACATAAAGAAGCATTTGTGTCGTCCGGTAAAAATTAATCGCGGTCAAAACGGCCATTTTGTAAAATGGCCGCCATGGCTACCATAGGACGTTTTCGCGGTGGGTCCGTATCTGGAATTATTCATTAGATTATTATCTATGACTGTGCCAAATTTCATGCTTGTATGTCTAAACCCACAATTCTTATGATGGATACACCTATCTGCCTGACTAATCAGGCAGAGCACATCGTGATGAAATGTGTCATCTTACAACCCTCTCTAATATCTGATAGCACCTGACCATTTGTTCTTCACTGTCATCATTGGGAGTTGCATCGCACTACGTATTATCATCATCATTTTGGAATGTATCGAGAAGAATCTTCCTTTGATGATTATTTTGCTGATAGGATGCCATTACATAACTAAGTGACCAGTAGTGTATATATGTTGCTTCTGGGACACTCTCATTTTCCCATTGACTTACATGTTAATTTTTCCCCTCCCTCATTGCCCCTAAACACCTCTATTTCTCTCACCCTGTTCTTTACGAACCTTCTAACCTTTTGACATGTTATCCTTATTCATTAGACCACTTAAACAATGGTCCTTCTGTGTGAACCTGTGATCCTTCTGACCTTATGGACCTTTTAACCTTTTACTCTTAATATCATCTGGTGAATCATCTTTGACCCACTCAAACAACGACCCTACAAATATTTGTTTATGTGTGGGAAATAATTTAATTCTCCTACAACTCTCCTCACCGTCTAATACATTAACAAAAAATATGTTTGAGTTTGGTTCTTTATCAAGATATTTTAACTGAGCTAAAATAAAATGATAAACCTCCCTCAATGTTATTGTCTGAGCGCCTCCAGTGCCGCCCACTTTTTGGTAAGCTCCGCCCACTTTTGGTAAGCTCCGCCCACATTTTACTAGGCCCGCCCACTTTTTTACTAGGCTCCGCCCACTTTTGCTAAGCCCCGCCCACTTCTGCTAAGCCCCACCCACTTTGTTAAGTCCCACCCACTTTATAAACTCTTCAGCATTGTATCATTTCCAGGTAATACATTACATCATTTTCAGGGAATTTCCATCACATCATTTCCAGTTAAGACACGCCCAGGTTTGCCCAGGGAATTTCCACAGGAAATGACACACACCCAGCCCTTCTTATAAAAGGCACCGACCACACAGGCTTTTTCAAACACGCTTTCTGCTTCACTTGAGAATGGACTACTATGCCGAAATGGAATGGGATAACTTTGCTATTCCTTGGAGTCCTACTACCTGTGTAGAACTCAACCTTCAGATTGATGAACTGGACTCGAACCTCTTATCAATGGAGGTAAGTTTGTTTATTTATTTATTTATTTATTTAATTAATTAATTATTTAATTTTTTTTTTTTTTTTTTTTTTTTTTTAGATTAGACTCGTGTAAGAGTTAACAAAGTTTATTTTAATATTCATAGAGCTTGATTTATACAAATAAAAATATTGTATTAAATTAATACATTGTTATTTTCTTTCACAGGAAATTGTATCTGAGATACGAAATGAAAATTCTGCTTTTAACACAACTTGGGATGAAGTTATTTTTTTGTTTGAAGACTTTTTGAACAACCAAGACCCCCAGAACGAGTTCTACCTTGATGATCCAGCCAAAGAGTTATACCTTGTAGATCCACAAAATCCTGAAAAAGAGTTTTACCATGATGATACTTGTTGTGAGTTATCAAAACAAAACCCACTGAACAAGTTCTACCTTGATGAGTCAGAATACAAGTCATACATTGGAGACCCACAAATTTCTGAAAATTGGGAAACGGGAATTCTCCCTGATGGTCCGCAGTTATACTATGTGAGACACATCATAGAAACCCTAAAAAATTGGGCAAGGAGAGTTCTCCCTGATGGTCCGCAGTTATACTATGTGAGACACATCATAGAAACCCTAAAAAATTGGGAAACGGGAATTCTCCCTGATGGTCCGCAGTTATACTATGTGAGACACATCATAGAAACCCTAAAAAATTGGGCAAGGAGAGTTCTCCCTGATGGTCCGCAGTTATACTATGTGAGACACATCATAGAAACCCTAAAAAATTGGGAAAGGGAAGTTTTCCCTGATGGTCCGCAGTTATACTATGTGAGACTTATCACGGAAACCCCCAATATTTCTGAAAATTGTGGTTCTACCTTGGAGACTTGGAAAGATGGTTATATTTTTGGAGACTCGGAATGGGGGTTTTGTTTTGATGACTCGGAATGTGATACCTATCTTGGAGGCTCAACAGGAATGTGGTTATACCTTGGGAACTTGGAAAGTTGGTTTTATTTTGGAGACTCTACCTGTGGGGTTCCTCTTGGAGACTCTTTGGATTCTAAAGCAATGAACAATGTTCTTTGTTTAATGACGCTTGATTTAAGCAATATCAAGAAAGTTCGAGGAAGAAAATGCTGGAAAATTCTTTCTTCCCATTTCTACTTCTTCAAACTTGAAAGCCTTGAAAGACAGAATTGGAGGAATAGAAAAAAAATAAAAAAAAATACGTATTTAAAAAAAAGAAGAAAAGAAAGATTATGTTAGGGTTTGGGTGGGATTTTGAATGTGAGGGTTAGGGATGGGGTTGGGTTAGGGATGGGGTTGGGTTAGGGTTGGGATTTTGAATGTGAGGGTTAGGGTTGGGGTTGGGTTAGGGATGGGATTGGGTTAGGGTTGGGATTTTGAATGTGAGGGTTAGGGATGGGTTGGGTTAGGGATGGGGTTGGGTTAGGGTTGGGTTAGGGATGGGGTTGGGTTAGGGATGGGATTGGGTTAGGGTGGGATTTTGAATGTGAGGGTTAGGGATGGGGTTGGGTTAGGGATGGGGTTGGGTTCGGGTTGGGATTTTGAATGTGAGGGTTAGGGTTGGGGTTGGGTTAGGGATGGGATTGGGTTAGGGTTGGGATTTTGAATGTGAGGGTTAGGGATGGGTTGGGTTAGGGATGGGGTTGGGTTAGGGTTGGGTTAGGGATGGGGTTGGGGTAGAGATGGGAATGGGTATGGGATTGGGTTGGGTTAGGGATGGGGTTGGGTTAGGGATGGGGTTGGGTTAGGAATGGGTTGGGTTAGGGATGGGGTTGGGTTAGGGATGGGTTTGGGTTTGGGTTAGGGATGGGTTTGGGTTAGGGATGGGGTTGGGTTAGGGATGGGGTTGGGTTAGGGTTTGTATATTATTATGACTCACTCACACATACACACACACACAAAAGTTAAGCCCCAACTGGAAAGTTGAGGGATTCTGTGTTTGGGGTTCACAGATTTAAAAACGTATCCCCATTATACACACACAAAAGTTAAGCCCCAACTGAAACGTTGTGGGATTCTGTGTTTGGGGTTCACAGATTTAAAAACGTATCCCCATTATACACACACAAAAGTTAAGCCCCAACTAAAAAGTTGTGGGATTCTGTGTTTGGGGTTCACAGATTTAAAAACATATCCCCATTATACACACACAAAAGTTAAGCCCCAACTAAAAAGTTGTGGGATTCTGTGTTTGGGGTTCACAGATTTAAAAACGTATCCCCATTATACACACACAAAAGTTAAGCCCCAACTGAAACGTTGTGGGATTCTGTGTTTGGGGTTCACAGATTTAAAAACGTATCCCCATTATACACACACAAAAGTTAAGCCCCAACTAAAAAGTTGTGGGATTCTGTGTTTGGGGTTCACAGATTTAAAAACCTATCCCCATTACATTTTATTTATTTATTTATTATTTTCAAGGGTATTATCTGCTTACTTGTGTTTTTTGTAATTCGTGTGAGTAAAATGAACCCAAGATTTCTTCTCCATTTAAATCATATAATTTGTAGGTCCAAGGGACTGTATCCATTACATCAATGATTTTAAATAATTCACGAGTCCATTTTTGTGTATAACCTTTCTCAAAATGACTTTTCCATTTGTATATTCTTACAATATCACCAACTTTAAACTTGGGCTTTCTCAAATTAATCTCCTTTTCATATTCTAATTTTGTAAATGTTTCTGATGGTTTTGATTTTGTTGATGAATGAACTGTATTATTGTAATTATCTACAATATCCTGATTTAAATACACCCATTTTTGAGAACAGAGTTGTGTGAATTTTTTATATAATTTCTCTTTTAAAGTACGATTAAAACGCTCAATAACAACTGCCTTTCCTTCATTAAAGGTGCTGTATAATTTAATACCCTTCCCCTTAAGAAATTTCATGAATATTTTGTTATAGAACTCTGTTCCCTCATCAGTCCATAACTTCTTTGGTTTCCTTTTATCCCGATCAAATATTAGCTTAAAGGCTAACATTAAAGTATCACCCCTTTTATTTTTTAAAGGGACAACCCAGGCAAATCTACTCCTCAAATCAATAACGGTTAAAGCATACCTGTATCCCCTGTCATTATTCAATTCAATTAAATCAGCGGACCATATGTGGTCGGTGTATTTAGAATAAACCTTCCTTCTTTTAAACTTTGTGATTATAGGTTTGTGTAATTCTTCAGCCAAAAGCTCCTCAGTCTTGATGACATCATTAGAGCCTAATAGTTTTTTGAGGAATAACCAAGACCAAGTTTCAATTTAGCATTTATCAAATTTCTCACAATAAACCTATCAACTTTCTCTCTCAACATTGGATTTTGTATCAAAGACAAATTATACAACATTTCGCTGTCGGCTTTATGTTTTTCAGTCAACGTAGTGGTTTTCCCATAAGCAATATCATGCTTCATACACACTTCGTCAACCCTATTTGTAGGTTTAGACCAAGGTTTAGGATTGTCAGCCTCATCTAATCTTTTATCCAAGTTTGTTCCTGGACCACAGAAAGAATACCCTGGAAGGTGTAATTCCCCTGGAATTCCAGTTGTTGTAAATTTACTTCCTGACAGAAACTTTTGTATGTCTCCTCCTCTTTTAGGAGAGATGAATTGGCACTTTTTAGAGTCACACACTTGACATATTCCTTTTTGATAAACTCTATTATTTTTAGCTTTAACATAAGAGATATTTTTAGATTTAGTTTTCTTTTTACAATTGAGACAATAACTCATATTTATTTATCAGAAAAATTCCGACAGAGTATCAAAACCTTTTTGGTTTTCAACATATACATTTCAATCTTAATTTTTAAAACATAAAGAATCCTAAGGAATGCCTTCACTCTCTCCTCCATTTATTTACAAATAAAAACTAACTAAAGTCAATGACACCAACATCATCAATCACATAATCTTTTCCTTCTTCTTCTTCTTCTTCACCACTTTCTCGTTTAAATCTCCTCCCTGAAATTGAAGACATTGACGTTGTTATTTTTGAAACCATTATCTTCATAAGAGTTGTTAATTCTTTAATTTCCTCTTCGGTGCATTGAGATTGATTTATTTGCTGTAATACACTCAATCTTTTACGAATCTCACTGATTTCCATCTTTTTATATTTTTCCTCCCTCTCTCTTTGCTCCCTTTCCTCCCTCTCCTCCTTCTCCTTTTTCTCCCTTTCCTCCTTCTCCTTTTTCTCTCTTTCCTCCTTCTCTTCTTTAACTCCTTCCTCATTTATCTTAGCAATTTTTGATATCAATATTTTCACAGCATTCATTCTTTCTTTATTTTCCTCTTCGGTGAGTTGAGATTGATCTTCTTGCTGTAATACATCCACTCTTTTTTGAATCGCTCTGATTTCCATCTCCCTCTCCTCCCTCTCTCTTTGTTCCCTCTCCTCCTTCTCTCTTTTCTCTCTTTTCTCCTTCTCTTCTTCAACTCCTTCCTCATCCCTTGCTACCCTTGAGTTTAAACCCCAAATAATATTATACATATACTCATCTGGATTTTGAGATATTCTTGTATCTATAATTATTTTTCTCATAATAGGATACCAATAAGATTTGTTGACGATTTCTAAAAGAGTTTTATATTTCATAACTTTGAGAAGTTCATTTTTATTTAATACTTTAAACAAGTCTCTATTTGTGGGTTTAACAATATCAGTATAAGGCCAGTTTTTTATGACAAAATTCCCATGTATATGCTCCAAATCATAAGGTATGTAATACCGAGCACCCTTTTCTTGTAGGTATCCTTGAATACAAAAATTATAATTCTCTTGTAGTCTTCTTCCTGCCATTTATGTATCAGAAATATATGTGAGATTAATATTATGACAGGTAATACCACCCCATCTTCCCACTACCAAATCGGTTTGTATTCCTCGGCTTTCTATCCTTATCTCGTGACCTTCCTTCTTTGTCATGCTAACCATCGCTATACTATCATATATTTTCTTTTCTTAAAACCATGTATTTGTTGTTTATTAATTGTACTTCCACATAAATCCATATCCTCACCAAGTGGATAATATTCTTCTTTATGAGACTGATTCAAATCATGTAGGTCTTCTATGTTTATTGAAAAAGACCAATTATACCCTAAATCAGGCATATCGTACCCCCATTTATTAATTCACATATTAACTATATGTCCTTCTTTATAAAATTCAATTGTAAGCAGGTAGTTAAATTCAATGAGGAAAGGTGTATGGTCAGTATAACCAGGTGTTGTGGTTGTAAATTTTACTTGTTTAACAAAACGTGCTGTTTTCTTTAAAAATATATATTGTGATAAATCACTAAATCTAATTAAGTCATTTGCATCTGTAGGGTTTGGATAATTGATTAATTTATAAGTATTCTTCATATTAATATTTTTACTTACACTATATTTTTGTCGTTCAGCCTGTGCCTTTGTATAATAATTTGATAAATCAATATCCTGAGAGGATTTTCCAAAGATAGAACCATCTTTTCCAACATAAGTCATTTATATTAGATTAAAAATGATATCATAAAAATTTTCATTATTGTTGAGTTGAAATAATACATATAAACATAATTGACCACAACATTTAGAATTAATTTCTTGAACTTGAAATGTTTGATAAACACCATTCTGTAAGAATTGTATTACTTCAACAGGTGGTGGCATACCATAACTATCAAAATAATATTTATCCTGACTATTATGAATACAAACCCAATGAGAACCATTCTGTGTGTCTAAATTCATAATAATATTCTTTGTATTCTTATTTATATGTATTAATTCATCTCTCATACAAATAACCACATTATCAATTTTTAGTGTTTTACAATACTTAGTAAGTTCTATTTTTGACGTTGTATTCTTTCCAAATTGTTTAAACCATTTATCCATTTATTTATGAGAAAGATACAATCCATTACCCCGTTTAGTTAGTTTAACACCCGCTTGAGCGATAGAGGAAAGCATATCTCTAACCAACAATCTAGCTTTATCAGGTAGACTTTCAAGTTTTTGAGCAAAATCTACAATTACACCACTTCCACTAATTTGTTTCTCCAACTCCTTGTTATGTCTTTCCAATTCTTTTTGAGCTTTTAGTTGTGCCTTCCTTTCGTTAGCAGTTTTTACCGCTGCTGAAATACCACCAGTCAATGCTCCCGCCACACTTAAACCAGCAAATAAAGGAATTAGAAACGGGAGAAATCCTCCTCTTGACTCGTCTATTGAATATTTCTTTAACATAGGTTTTGTCATTTTAATTTTAAGTGAACCAGTATCATTTAGTGTTTTTACTTGTGTGTGTGTGAGTAAAACATCAATTCTTACAGCTCCTTTTCTTTGAACTGTATTAACATTAATAATACAAGGCTTTTGATTTTGAATACAAGATGTTAATTTATTGAGATTGATTTGATTAACATATACCCCAACCATTTATTTATGAGAAAAAACCTATGTGATATTAATCATAACACCATTATCTGTATTAATCTGTAATTCTGTTTCCTCCAAAAGCAAACAATATGCATTAACCTCTTCACTCTCCCCTCTTTCAATGTATAGAGAAGTATCCACTCGATTAGACTTTATAGTTTCCTTTTGAGAACTCAGGTCAATTGCGTAGATTGTATAAAGTTTTTGAAACGCAACCATATCCAAAATAGGATCATTATTACCATTACTTTCACACACCTTTTGGTAGGACTTGTAGGCTTCCGCATAATCATTTTTTTCCCAATCAATTTCCAATCTATCTCGCGGATAAAATGTGCCATCAAGATAAACCCGAAGTTGTTTCAGCTTAGCATTATCACTCAGCGCATTATTCTTATTAGTACCGTCCTCTCCATCTGGTTTTTAAAAAATGAGCCAGAGGTATCGTGGCTTTCCTTGAAGAACACCCAAATTCCAAGTGTAGGTAGTGTGTTCCAGTTTAACGTGTTGACATCTTCTTTTAAGGTATGATACATTTAGCGGTTTCTTTGAGTTAAGTCTTCTATTTAACATCTCTTCCGTTTTAAGATTAGGAGTATATTCACTGATATACCAACACAAATCATTAATAACAAATTTATTGTTGTCTCCAAAAGCATTTTCAACCCCAAAAAGCAACCTATTTACATTATCATTCCTTTGTAGTTCAAATCTAATTTTAAGACCATACAAAACTTTGTCATAATCACAAAATCCAAATATACCTTTCAGAGGTACTGCTACGGTAAAACTATTCTCTGGTTTTGTGTCATCATTATATATTGCCTTCCTTTGACTATAACCAGGGTCTGTGTTTGTACCCGTTGACATATCAGGAATAAAACCTTCAACAGCTCCCTTACCCATTCTATCACCAAACGAATATAGTGTAAATTTCATCATTTCAGATGTAGCAGAGACATAATCAACCGCTTCAACCTCTTGTGTTCCAATATACAAGCGAACACTATCAAACATTTTCCAGAAGAAATCATTTACGAGTGTAGCATTAGTATTATTCGCAGCCTTAGTGAATTTAAATTTACACAGCAAGAAACTATCAGCTATATTCAAGTAAGTTTGTTGATTATTTATTTCAAAACTTTTTGTTCCGTTTGAATTCCAGTCTGTTCCTGTTATAGCATTTACCTTAAAATAGTCTTCCTTTTTTGTGGAGTTTGAAATGATAATTGTATCATCCAAATCATAGATACTATCAATCGCTTCCATACTTGTATTTATATAGCATTAAAATTGTTGAAACCCTGACCCAAGTATTTTAATGATTTTTTGTCGTTCTTGTGAAGATAGTTGAGTTTTACCTTTTTTTATTTCTTTGATTGCTTGTAATTTATGAGACTCCTTTTGAGCATCTTTTATACTCTTTATAGCACCCGCAACGGAGCCCACGGCAGAAGCAGTTGAACCAATTAGGTCTTTATGTTTAAGGATGGGTGAACCAATACCCATTAGAGTATCAATTATCCCATCTCCTTTATTTCGAAATTGATGACCTACACCTCGTTGTCTCTTAGGTTTATAGTATCCTTTACCCACATACCTTGTATAGTATGGTGAAAGGTACATGCCCTCCCCTGTAATTACTTTATATTTTCCCAACTCGTGTTTTCTCACAATAACCATTATTTATTTATTGAAAAACTTCACGTAGGTGAATTCTGATGGATATAATTTCTTCATTAAAGGAGATCATACGATTATCTTGATCGGTTATCCTAAAATTTACTCTGTATATGGTTTTTCCTGACACAGGTAAATAGACAAGATTTTTTGGTTCCATATTGAATTTATAACCAATCGGAGTTGAGTATGCACTGAATGAAAATATTGTATTTGTTCTTATTCCATCGTTATAAGCACCATCAATCAAATCACAATTAATTAATACTGAATTTATACCGGAGGATATTTGGATAACATTATCACTGTAAAACGTCCCGTTATTTTCAATCTTTTTTGAAGAGAAACCCAATAGCTCTCTAAACGAATTTTCAATCGTGAAATCAACGTTATAATTATTTTTTAGTTTAATAGTTGATTTTGAAGTGTGTTTTTGAATATCTATTACAATATTTTTTGGTTCATCACCTTTTTCTTTCATAAGGCGAGAGACTTCTGAAGATATTTGAGAAATCTCGTAAGCTCCAGGTGAAACGGTTATAGTTTTATATCCACTTCCTGGATTATAACTAAACTTGTTGTTTTTCTCTGTGATATTAAAAAGGGTATTGTAAGTTTCCATTGACAACAAAGATGCCTCATATGAGGTAAGGGGGTCAAGTTGTAGTGGGTAAGGGAATGAAGCTGTGTAATCGCTCGTTGTGAAATTAAGATGAAGAATTGTGCTTCTCATCTTATTTAATATGTAATAAAATATCTTTGTATTGACATTTATTAATTATTTTCATGTTCATCAACTGATCTAAAATGGCTGAGGATTCATTAAAACAATTGTTGTTTCCAGCCTTCTTACTACCTAACAACAATAATAGCCTATTAACTAATTGTGATGGGTCATTTGGAAGAAAACTAACACCCGAACCAAGCTTACTTAAAGCATCAATAATATGTTTCTCCTTCTCATTCTTCTTACTTTTACCAGCAACAGAAACTCCATAATCAAGTGCATTTAGCAACTCAATATATACCCTATCTTCCTCTCTTTCCATATCAAGTGGTTCCTCAAAATATTTTGAACCGCTGAATCCGGGGTTTGTTAGAAGAAACATTAATCTTGGAGTTAATTTAACATTTGGTTGAGTAGAACTCAAGAACATCAATTCATCATTAAATATCAATACCTTTTCTTCCACAAGATGAAACACTGCTGGTTCTTCTGTTGGAATGAGACCTGCTCTGGTTTTTGAACCCGCCGAATATTCATTGTTTTGAAGAGCTTCCACAACATAATTAGGTGGTTGATTTACCTCCTCAAGTTTCCGAAATAATCCTTCATCATCATATTGTAATTTTCCAAGTTTTTGTTTTGTTATCTGACTAAAATCTTTGAGCATTTGAAGTTTTTTCGGAGTAAATTCTACCGTGGGAACTGTAGGGTGTTGAGTTTTTAAAAGCGGTTTAAAAAATTTCTCTTGTTTTCTTTCAAAGGCTTCTTCACCAGTTAGTTTCTGTCTCCGTTTCTTCTTTATCTCTTCCTGTTGCTTTACAACTTTTGAAACCAACTCTTGATGTTCCTTAAACTTTCTTGCTCTTTCTTCGGCATTCATTTAGTATTGAAAAATATCATTTAATGAATTGTAAAGGTCAATGGGAAAATTTGCCTTTTCTTCATCATTATAGTAAATGTGTTGAAATAAATCTTTTTCTTTAAATATTTCATCAAATTCTTTATTGGTATTAATACGAGTTGTTATTTCTTCTTCACTAATACTTGTATCTCTGCTTTTCATACGTTTGCGTTGAGTCTCCTCATCGATATCAAAACCGAATGATAAAATCTTAACTCCATCACCACACAATTGTTTAATAATTTGTCTCATTCCTTCAGGATTAGTTTCTAAAATCCCAAGACCATTAGATTTTACTTTATTTAACTCACTCTTACAATGTGAATATTTTGTAGAACCAAGAGAGACCTCCTCAAATATTTGACCTTCGTTCCTCAATCGCATATGTTCCTCCATTGAAATGTAGTAATAATGTTTCCCTTCTACTTCTCCTGGTCGCTTTGCTCTGGTTGTAGTACTCACAAAACGAATCATAGGGTGTTTTTAAAAAAAACTTACAATCTTTTCATTTTTACTATTCAAGAGTTTAGATTTATGAAAGTTCTTTCCAGAAGCAGATTTACCCACAAGGTTAATAATAATTGTTGTCATTTATATATGTAATTATGTTTAAAATAAAAATACATCCTTTAATATCTCATCTTGTTTCACAACAATATATTTATATTTTCCAATCGTGTGTTTCATATAATTTTCAAATTCTTTTTTACTACATAACGTAGAGCAATTATCTCTCCAAAAATTATTTACATCTATTGAATTTAACTTAAATAAACTAAAAGTATTAGCATTGTTTCTTATTGAGCGTCGAGGGAGTTGAAAATATGACTGACGAAGATAAATACAATTACAAGAAGAATGTCTCCCTCTTGTATAGTAGCTATCCATTACTGTTTGGTTTCTCTCATTAACACAATCATCAAAGATGACGAGGTTCTTTTTTGATTTATCTAAATCTTGAGGTGAAGGTATATCATCCGTATTATCACTGAGAATACAAGTTATGGGTTTTGGTTTAGGTTTCTGTGTATCACAAAATAGTTGTATTATATCCTCAATGTTATAATCATTTAGTTTGTTTTGAAGTTTAAATAAACCGATAATGTCTTCCTTTTTAAGACCTGCATTAAAACCCTGTGAGAGTAGTTGATACTCGGGTTGAAAACTTGACTTCGTAAAAATTATTAAATTATCATAATCTAAAAAGTTGGGGGTAAGGAGCATCTTTAAAAGCAAACAGGTTTTTCCACATCCGCTTGAACCAACTATTAGACATCTCAATGAATTTGGAATGTTTTTATGGTTATTAAATTTTATCTTATTTTCCCAAACGGGTAAAAAATCATTCATTTATATATTTGGAAAACAAGTCATCCAACTTTTTTGGAGCTATTTTAGAAACTCTATATTTTATCCTGAGTTCGGGTTTAATTTCAAAATAATTCATTATTTTATTTATGTAGTATCTTGTATTAACATTTCCATTAAAATTATTTTGAATAATAAATATCATTAAACCCTTATACATTTCCTCAATACAAAGAGTCTCTTTCCTTGTAAGAAATGGTGTATTATCACCATAATGCTTAACATTAATCTCTCTTATTAATCTTGTAAAGTAATTCATTTTTGGTTCTAATTTAAAAGAGTTATATGTTTTTTAATATTTCTTATTATCATTAATTAGAATATAATCACAGAATAAACATTGTTTATATGAATCCTCATCATTAAGCCCCACTCTATCACAAGCCGGACAATTCTCTAATTTATCATATGGAGAGTCTGGAAATTCTAAATATCCTTCAGAACTTATCATATTTATGTGGTAAGTTTTTACTTAAACTAAATGCAAGTTTATTCATTAATAAATACAATGTTTCAAAGCACAAAAGACAAATTTCAATCAATCTCTACTTCGGTGAAAGATATAGAAAAATATGTCAAAGATGTTAAATTGAACAAAGATAAATATGGAAATTTTTGGGTAAAACCAGTTATGGAAAATAACATGAGCCCCTCTATTTCATTTAAAGGAAGAGCTCTAACTATACCTGGAAAGACATCCATTAAAGTAAATCTAACAAAAGTTTCTCCTCTACTCCTGGCAATTTATTCAAAGCTTGAAAAAGTGATTGACCACGATACTTTGAAAAAGAATGATAAGACCATCAACAATACTCGTGGAGAAATTTGTATTTACTTTAATAATCCAAAGGGTGTAGATCTAAGTAAAATGAATGATGTTAATATTTCTGGTGAAATGTCATTTCGTTCTATGATAGTTAGAGATTATTTAAAGATAACTTTTGATATTAAAAATGTAGAGATTGAATCCGTTAATGAAAGAAAGTATATTGGTATAGATGGAAAGGTTTTTTCTGCTAATTAAATATGAGTCATTACAGCAGTGAAGATTTTACTATTTCATTGAACTCGGACTGGTGTTGGGCTAGCGGCTAGGGTGCCGGCTTAGCATCCTAGGATCCTGGGTTCGAATCCCGGTCAATCGCTGAATTAACGCCAGGGGGGTTGACTCAGCCTGTCATTCCTTCCGAGGTCGGCTAATTGAGTACCAGTTCACTGGTAATTCCCTGCTTGTCGTTAAAGGCGGCAAAAAGGGTTGGCGTCAGGAAGGGCATCCGGCCGTAAAACATTGCTTCAAAAAGGGGACCGAAAAACAACAACAACCACAGTTCCCGAAAAAGGCCAACCCCCGCTTGTGGGGAAAAATGGCCTCTAAAGGTGGTTTTTTGGTTTTTTATTGAACTCGGACGATAGTGATGATAGTATTTCATTGAACTCGGACGATGGTGATGATAGTATTTCATTGAACACAGATGATAGTTATGATACTAATAGTTTGTGCTCAAATGATAGTTATGAGAGTAGCTTTATTGATGACTCTGAGTATGATTCTGAGTATTCATGTGATAGTTATGACTTAGATGATTCTGAGTGAAAAAGTGTTTTAGTTTAAGCACAGCGATATATATAAAACGGAGCTGTAAAGCTCAAAAGTGTTTTATTTTAAGCACAGTGATATATATAAAACACCACGTTTTCTCATGCTATAAATATGGTTTATTGTGATACTTGCGAGAAGGAAGTAAAATATTATAAACAACATATTCTCACCGCAAAACATACATACAACATTCTTAACAAACTTTCCCCTCTTCCACCTAAAACAAAACATTGTAAGGTCTGTAAAACAACCATCCTCAAGAAGGGGTTTAAAGCCCATCTTAAAACTAACAAACACTTGTCAAAATTGTTTACTATTAAAAATACTGATGGTGCTTTCAAAAGACATATCAGGTTTCGAATCTTTAACTTCAAACCTCCCGAACCAAAGTCTATAGTTGATGCTGTAGAAATAGTCAAACCTGCTGTTCAAACATTGATTGAAAAAACACTAAAAGAAATGAAACCACTTAAATTTTATATGGGGGTAAAATTAGAAATGACAAAGGATAAAGGAGTTATAGATACACCATACATGAGAACTGAGCCACACTTTATATCTTCATATCAAGATTTTAAAACATCAGGAGTCTATGATGAACTTATTAAACAAGAGCAAGATGCGGATAATTCAATCGTAGGAAGTGGATTCAATATAGGAAAAATTATTTACATAGACATTCATATTCTTAAATCAGATCCTCTAAAAGCTTCTTCTTACATTGATTTACCCAGTGTTATCAAAAATAGAAAAGCAGTTATCAATATCAAAAATAAAGACAATAAATGTTTTCTCTGGTCTATTTTAGCACACTTACATCCTCCACATTTTCATGATGAAAGAGTATCTCATTATAAACTAGAACGGGCACTCGGTAGAGCGCATACCTTCGCCGCAGCTACTGTTCTGTACTTGGCATGGGAGTGTAGGGAACAGAACAACAAAAATACGATTTTGACCTTTTCGTGACCTTGACCTTGACCTTTGACCCGATTGCTCCCAAAATCTAATCAAATGTGTCCCGTATAATAACCAATCATCCCACCAAATTTCATGCAATTCGGTTGAATACTTTTTGAGTTATGCGATTAACATACACACACACACACAGACATACAAATAAATACACAGCGATCAAAACATAACCTTCTGCTTTTGCGAAGGTAAAAATATGAGAATACATTAAATACGAAAGATCTAAAGTTTCCGATGACTTTAAATGATATTCCTAAATTTGAAAAGTTGAATAATTTATCAGTTAATGTTTATGGTCTAACAGAAACAAACAACATTCAGGTTTTAAAGCTTTCTGACAATTGTAAACAAACAAAGTGGAAGACGCAAGGCGGCCATCTTGGATTTTGACGTGGCGACCCAATTTTCAATAGCGTGCTTCCTTATGCCTAGATACACCCACACACCCGATTAGAAGTTCGTACTTCGCTTATTTTTCAATATATTCCTCTCACAATGTTCAGACATACATGGTGTCAGACATATATGGCGGCGGCCATCTTGGATTTTGACGTGAGTTGCACCCTCACACCAAATTCGAATGCCGTCCTTCGCTTACGCACGCACGCACGCTCGCACACCCGCACGCACGGACGGACGGACGGACGGACACACGGACGGAGGGGAAAACCATAGTCCTCCTTTCGCTCCGCGGTGCGACGGGGACAAAAAAGCAGCTTGTGTTCTCCAACTGGAAGTCAAACCCAACTGAGTGTAGTCCGGCAACCACGATGTATTAGTCCTTTTAAGAGCCAGAGGCCAACTTCAAGCTCACCTTTGATCAAACCTCTTCAGTCTTTCCCCTCCTTCAAAGCCTGGTGGGTTCTGGTGACGTCTGTCTCTGGTACAAAATCCCGTTCTCCACCTTGCCACCAAAAGGATGGAATGATGTTTGGCACTGCTCTGGAAAGAGCTGAATGTCTTTACTGAAAATGTCAAGGTCCCCAATATCTTCCTTCAGCTACCCAACCTTTTCCCTGTAAGATAGTGCTCTCTGTAGCGGGTGGAGATGCCTACCACGAGTGTTGATGAGTTCACAGTCAATTTTGACACCTATTACGCAACTGATCCTGCGACATTGGCATTATCATCCTCAATATCTGTGCTTCGACTCAATCCTCTTCTCTTTCTTCAACGTGTCATTCTCATATGATTTCCTGCCTTCAGCAAAGAAAATTTAAAATGTCAACAATTCACACAAAGGACTGCCTGACAGACAAGAACAAGCCGATTAGCTTTTGGTTGATAGTCCGGTCATTAAATAGTTGATGTTCAACAAAATTTGTACAAAAGGTTTCTCGATGGGTTTCACCTCTTTGATACCTCTACTTTAAACAAAAAAAAAGTTGACCAAAATATGACATGGGGAACTACCTGAAAATAGGCCAAATCCAAGATGGCCGCCATCAAAATTAACCAAAGTGGAAAAAATTTCAAATATGGAATTGATCAAGATAAAAACATGTATGATGAGTCTATGCATATCAGCATATACATATACATGTTATGGAATGTAATTTTTAAGTTCAATATTACATAAAATGCAAAATGGCCACCAAGATTTGATGAAAAATGCAAAATTAGAATATCTACATGTACATAACTAACGGCATTAGAAAGTGGTTAGAAATCTCTATCAATTAGCATATTCAAACCCCTGACATCTATATATTCAATGTTGATGACAAAATTATAATGTCAATGGAACTCTAAAACATGTTCTTATTCACTTTAATTGTTGGATTAAGGTTAATACTAGCATGCCTCTCTGCACCTACAATGTCTTATCTCAAATTTGCACAGTGCATCACTATTAGTCAGTGGTGTCACTGGAATCATGAATTTGCCCATTTGTACATGTTATCCCTTCACAGTGACCACACACCAAGTTACATTTGAGTCCATGTTTCATGCAGGAGCATGTGTTTTTGGCACACATTCCAGTACAGTTGCATTTAATGATCTTGAGTAGAGATGCAGGTGCAGCAAGTTGATCCATTCTGTGTGGCTTCAAGATAGACTCATGCTGGGTCTTGCAGAGCACCCAGCCCCATTCTGTCGCCTCCATGTTGTTGCCTAGCCAGGCCTGCACTTGGAGGTAGACCCGCTGGCTGTGGAATCTGGCAGCATCTGATGTCGGTGGAAGACGTTCAGGGGGCAGATAGCCGGAGCTTGAAGCAACCTTCTCGGTGAACGTCGATGCACGTTCAAAATTCAAATCTGAACCATGCTTACAACCATAAATGGATGCAATGGCCTGATTACCAGATAGCTCAAGTTCCTCGCGATTAATATCTGCCACCATGAACAACTCTGCGAATTCCTTGAGGCCATGGTATTTACCCACAGCTGACATTTTTCCTATGCCATAGGGCTTCGATGTCATATCACATCCAGACAGTGCATGGATAAAGAGCAGGGAATGACTGAGGTCAGGGTCAAGTCCCTTCTGCAGGATGGATATATCGATGAGCTCATGCTGGGTCTTGCAGACTTGTCAGCCAATCTCAAATCTCGAATCTCTTGCAGACAATCTCAAATGCTGCCATCTTGGACATCCTCTTTGGTCGTCCAAGTGTACAATTCATTGGATTGGTCGGCTTTGAAGATAGATGGTCTCATGTTTGCTGGGCGTGATGTGGTGTTGCAGCAGAATGAGAAGGTCAGTGTCATCCCCTACAACTACCACATGCAGTGTCAGAGCAATTGTGCAGTCATTGCAATGTCATAATCAGCATCTCCAGATGAGTGACTGACTTGAATGCCTTCTTTCTTCTCCATCTCAGATCCCAGGAGATGAAGGAATTTCTGTTTGTTTCTTGTGTTTGCCAAAAATGGCTTTTTCGTCATTTTGAGCAACATATCTGGAGTTCACCTTCAGTCGGGGTACCTTCTGTGTTACTTTTAAGGCAGGGCTAAATGTGCCTATCTGACCCATGACATGGATTGTGTCACTGCCATCAAGCGTTCTGCTGGCATGGTCGACATTATCAGCCTGGTATTGCAGGAATGTGTCGGCAATCTCATCAAATAGGTCAACACCCTGAGTGGTTGCTGCATTTTGTCTATACTTGGATGCTTCAGCGATGTTGAGCAAAAGCCGAGTTTGCTAATCATGTCCACTAGATCACGGTGGCCATATTGGTGTTCTAGTGTGACACTGAGCCCAACTTGTGGAGGAGGTAGAAAAGAACGTGGACATGTTGATTGCATTATTGCCTGGCCAAATGATGCAGTATGGAGCTTAGAGTTTCGACTCTTGATGATGGTTTCTCGGAGGATACGTAATGAATGTGGGAGATAATCAAGATTTCTGTAAATAGATGTCATCTGATCAGAGTCTGGATATTCATCGTCGTGTTTGTCCATACCTTTTATCTCTGAACGAATGTATTCTCCCACAATTTTGATCAAGTCATCCATGTTGGATTGGTCGGCTTTTGCAGCATTTACATGTGCCTCTTGTATGATATTGTTCACATTCGATGAAAGAGTTACAATGTTAGACTGTTGCCTAATTGTAGTTATGGACCCCTTGTTCCCATAGTAATTCACCAGCTCCCGTTTGAGCTGAGCTGTCTTGTACAATTCATCATCGCTCAGCCCACTTCTTAATTTCATAATGGAAAGTAAATTATCTAATGTAATAGTCTCATCATCATTCTCTTCTAAGTATGCAATGGCAATCTCAAATGCTGCCATCTTGGACATCCTCTTTGGTCGTCCAAGTTTCTGTTTCTTCGGTGGAGCCGCCTCCTGTTTAGTGTATGCTGCAGGAATATTCCTCCCTAAGCAAAAGTGCGTTTCACATTCATGGTGATAGATGGCTTCCTCAGCTGGTAGGTCATGTATATGCACAATACGTGCCTGTACCATCCTGGCCCAGTCATCGTGTCTCTGGGCACATTGTGATGCAATGTTTTTCTGGAAGTCGAGCGTCATCACATGGCTGAACTGAAGTACACGTCTATCTGGATGTTTGTATGCAGCATCCTGGTGAACAGAAATACCACACAGAAAACAGTCAGTTTTGAAAGTGAATTATGTAATATGTGATCGAAGTGTTTTCTGAGCTGTATCTGTAGATGCACCAAGTTTTTGATCTGCCTTGATTGCTTTTGGGTTAATATGCTTACTTCGATACTCTTTGTGTACAACAAGGCAGCAGTTTTCAGTGTATATGATGTCTGGAACATCTAATTTGCGCAGTCTATTGGCATTAGTAATACCAACACAGCCTTTTTCTGTCAACTTTGCATAACCCTGAGGCTTGTCCAGGTTAATTGCCTACAGGCACAGCACACAGGTAGCCATCTCTTTCTTGTCTACAGTTGACGCAATCGGTTGAAATCAGTCACCTGAAAATAAGTAAACAGATGCTGCATGATTAATATTAATAAAATTGTAAATAATTTCATATTTTCTATATAATTCTATATATTAATTTATAATTAATAAATAATTTTAGCCATTATTAGGCAAACATTTTGTATTTGATTAAAATTTTTATTTCTTTTTGCAACAGTCTACAATCTCTATGTTATGATATCAATCAGCACATATAAACAATACATTCCAATGCATTTATCTTTTCAGGTTGATATAAATAGACCAATCATACATGTTTTTATCTTGACCAATTCCATATTTATGAAATTTTTCCACTTTGGTAAATTTTGATGGCGGCCATCTTGGATTTGGCCTATTTTCAGGTAGTTCCCCATGTCATATATTGGTAAACTTTTTTTTATTTTTACGTAGAGGTATCAAAGAGGTGAAACCCATCGAGAAACCTTTTGTTCAAATTTTGTTGAACATGCAGTAATAATTGTTGTTTAATGACTGGACTATGAGGTCCGAATCCAGATCCGACCTATCAGTGGGATACAAAACGTAAACTGTTCACCTGGCGGGGGTATGCGCTCCACCGAGTGCCGTTCTAGTTCAAATATGTTTTAGTCAAATCAACCAAATGTGTTTTCATTTTCCATTTTCAACGATTTGCTAATTTTAACAATTTTAAAATAAAATATATTTCATATTTGTGTCAATTCAAAATACAATGCTATCATTTTTGAACTATTTTTCATTAGAGCTGTTTCATAAGATGCATATCTCAATAATAAATAATTGAAGTGATACAGTAATACACAATGAACTTTGGTACAGGAGGAGACCATTGGACCCATCATGCATGTGCCACACTAACTCCAGAATCCCTCACACATCCATACACAAGCTACCTACCAGTCCTCCCAATATCCTCATTCCTCTATATCTCCAATTTATTCTGGTGCCTATGTAATTCCAATTTAAACTTATCCACCTCCTCATCTGCCACGAGCTTTCCAGGAGGAAAATTCCATAAATTAACCACTCGACAGCTGAAAGACCCTGCCTTAAAACTGTTCCTAAGCCCAATACTTACAGACTTGGCATTTAATATGGAATATTTTTTTTGTGGGGGTGAACTTACTTTTCAAGATGTCTTAGAACCAAAAGTTCATTGGAATTATGTTGAAATTATTCTAGATTTTGTTAATGTGACCTTTAAAAGAAACAAAAACCACATTTGACATTTCGAAACAAATAAATTGATCCTTGAAAGTGATGTAAACTGATATCGAACTCAATTCATGGACAGTACTATGTTAAACTTCTGTACGTTTTCCAGAAGTATCTCTTTATTTTGCACATTAGCCAAAATTTTTTTTAACAAAAACAAAAGTTAAATTGCGAATGGGATTACGGACAGTAAAATTACAGTTCAGTACTTCGTGTAACCCCCACGAGCATTCAGGAGAGCACGTACACGTTGAGGCATGCTGTTCACGATATTTGCCAAGGTTTGGACAGGAATCGCTTGCCATGCAGTGACAATAGCCTGCTGCAATTCACGCACAGAGGTCGGCTGCTGGTCCAAGTGGTCGATTTGACGCGTTAATTCTGCCCACAAGTTCTCTATCGGATTCATATCCGGGGACATGGCATGCCACTCCATATGCTCGACACCACGGTCAGCAAGAAAGTGTTGGATCATGCGAGCACGATGAGGCTGTGCATTGTCATCTTGGAAGACAACGTTTCCTCGAAAGGCTGCACGAGCAAATGGAAGCAATATTTCTTCCAGAATGACCCTGCACTTGAACTGGTTCAGGTTTCCATTCAGAACAACCAGGTCAGTTTTGCCCCTTGCTTGAAAAGCAGCCCAAACGGTCGCTCTTTCACGAGCCTCGATTCAGCATACAAAAAAACAAACAAACAAAAAAAAACCCCACCACCTCCAGGTTGGACTCTTGGCACTATACAATCTTTGTTGTAGGCTTCATGCACTTATCTGCGCACTCGTGCACGGCCATCTTGACGATAGACCAGAAATCTAGACTCGTCTGATTCCAGTGTCCTGGCTGCCATTGACGGTGCTCTCTGGCCCACTGCAACCGGCGCTGGCGGTGTTGTCTGGTCAGGCATGGCTTTCTCAGGGGACGCCTGGCACGATAGCCTGCTTGAACCAGTCGTTGGTTGACTAGCCTTCTGGATACAGGCACATTTGTCAGTTTCTGCCACTCAGCCCTAAGCCGATTAGCTGACTTGGTACGGCCAATGCGGACTAACCGGTGCAGCTGGCGATCATCCCTCCTTGTGGTTCTGCGGGGACGTCCTGGCCTCGGTATTGGAGTAGGCACACCCCTCTGAGGATTTCGTTTCAGGATCTTTGACACCTGACCTTTAGTGATGCCATACTGCCAAGCAATAGCACGCTGTTTCATGCCGTAATTTCGTAAAGCCACCACTCCATGACAAACAGCATTGTCGAGTTGACGGACCATCTCCAGAGGAAGTGGCAATAACTTATGGAGATGTGCAGCAGTTGTTTTACACTAATACAGAATGCAACAACCCTTGTATACCCGACTGTGAAGCCAATCATCAAATGCACCTGCCCATACATTTTGCCACGCCACCTGTGATATAATCCTGTTGTTGACTTCTTGTCAGACAGATAATCAGTGACATGTTTCTTTTAACAAATGAATCACCAAAGTGTAAAATAAACTCACCAGATTGAAATACTGAGTTAAGAAAGTAAACCCGTCAAGAAAAAAAAAAATTCCATATTAAATGCCAAGTCTGTATGTAGTACTTACATCTTTCCTGCAAGACACCCTCCCACTCACAGGCACACTCTTTGCTTCCTGTCACTAAGCCAGTTTCCAATCCAGTTAGCTACTCTACCAGCCATTCCACAGGCCCTCACCCAAGCTAACAACCTACTATTTGGTGCTGTCTGAAAGTCGAGATGTGCTTCATCCACTGCACTCCCCTCAAGCAACCAGTGAGAAACTGCTTCTCAGTTCACACCAGTAAATTTGTTAAACATGACCTCCCTTTAGTAAATCTGTGCTGACTGATTTTTAATAGCTTGAAATGATTCCAATGATTCCCTATCTATTCCTTAATGAATGTCTTCAACACATTTACCTACAACTGAGGCCAAACTAACAGGTTTATAGTTCCTCGATTCTCCTCTGGTCCTGCTTTCAGAAACGATGTTACATATTTGCTTCTTTCCAAGCCTCTTCCGTCTGTGTAACGGATTTCCTGTGTATGTTGTGTCAATCCTATCGGTCTATTCCTTCAAGAATGCTGTCCTTTGTCAGCTCATGCTATGTCCTATCCCGGCCCCAGCTCTCTTCTCCTGCCAATAACACTCCCCCCTAACCCGCCCCTCACCCCCACTCCTCACCCCACCATCACTCCTTTCCTTTCTGCAACTCATCCACTCATGTACAGTATGATGTCTTTGTCCCTTTGTTCTTATTTTTCCCTTGGCAGTCTGTGAATCTACTCTTCTCTTTTGTTTAGCTACTCCGTGAGCCTAGATTACGGGATACAAAAAAAAAATTTTTTAAAGCAATTGTTACTCATTTTACTCGTGTTTGAATTGAAAATTTATAGAATATATATATAATTTCTGGTTATTGCATATCACTTTGGAATCATTTTGACTTGGAGCTGTTTTATACGATGAACAGGAATTCTCCAATATGGATAACCATTCCACCCAATGACAAATTGTTTTCAGAGACTCATCCTGATTCATGGGACACAGACAAGGCCAGAACAGGAAGGGACAAATTGACACAGCAAGCTGGATCCAGATGGAGAAAAGGAATTCTTTCGTTGTGACGTATCAGGCAGTCGGCATCAATGGATGAGGAGTAGCACACTGTGAAAGATTAGACACAGGACAAATCAATAATGATCCCACCATTGGTGAGTGGTTCACCTCAAGTTGTTCAACTGAGTCTCCTCGAGCGACACCATAGTTTTTGAAGGGAAGATGATCTTGTGATTGGTTGTTTACTTCATTTCACATCGATTAAAAAAATTGGGCTGACATGCCGAACAACAAACATTGATGGAAGGGTGTGGGGTGGAGTTGGGAGAGGGGAGGGAGAGTTGGATTAGGGCAGTGGTTCTTCACCTTTTTAAAGGCGCTGAACCCTAACGAAACCCGCTGAACCCTAAATGAACCCTAACGAAACCGAACACTCGCGGAACCCCTCAAATTTGACAAAAAAAAAATTAAGAAGAATTGCATCTTAATGCGTTTTCTGTTCTTCTTTTCGGGAGGCGATCTGGGAAATGCGTGGTTTTGTTTTGGCAAGGGCCACCCTCAAATCATTTTCGCATGCAAGCCTGCTCCTTTTCTTTGTTTTAATGTCCACCAGTTTCCAAAATGCATGCTCACAGAGATACGTTGTAACAAACGGCATGAGGATCTCAAGGGCAATTTTAGCGATGTGAGGATACCCTTCCATTTGGCGGCACCAAAACATTGAGAGCGTTGTTGTGCCGAAGAGTTGTTGTTGAGCCTGGCTCTGCTGAAGTTCGATGAGGTCGTCGAGGTATTGGTCGTTGACATCTGCCGTTGCAACGTCGAAAGTAAACAGCTGCCACACCCATGCTGGGTATTGCTCTTGGTCGGGGAAGTTGCCGTCGAATGCCTTTCCCAGCTCATCCAAGTGTGTGGCAATCGCTTGCTTCATCTCCCCCAGTACAGCAGTGCCTCCAACGTCAGACTAATCTTCGATCCCACTCACGCACTCGTCCAGTAGCGAAAAGTTTGCGAAGTTGTCGTTCTCTGTTCGCCGCCTCCACAACGGTAACTTCTTTTGGAAAGCGCTCATCTTTTCTTCAGATTCGATGACATTCACTCCACCACCCTGCATCTGGCAATTGAGATGATTGAGTGCGTCAAAGATGTCAGCCAAGTACGCCAAGGCGAGGATGAACTCTGACTCTTGGAAGTGCGTTGCATGGCAATGCTGGTGTTCTCGCAAAAACAGGGCTAATTCTACATGCAAGGCAAAAACACGCTCACTACCTTCCCTCGTGATAACCATCGAACGTTAGAGTGGTAGAGAAGGACTTCGAATTCAGAGCCGATTTCATTGCACAGCTTTTTGAAGATGCGATGATTCAGAGCATGGCTTCGCACGTAATTCACAGTTTCAACGACGATTTTCAGAACATTGGCCAGTTTTTGGAGGCAGTGTTTTTTATGCCAGCGCTTGTCTGTGCAGGACGCAGTGGGTGACGATGATGTGTGGTGCATCGGCCTTCACCAGTGCTCCAAAACCGGAGTTGAATCCCAGCATGGCTGGAGCTCCGTCCGAGCAAACTGCAGACACCATGTTCCACGAGAGGCCGTTGCTTCTGAAGAAGTCGTCCACAAGCTTCTTCATGTCAGCTGGCTTCGGCATTGTTGTGAGAGGCTTGCAGAACAGAAAGTCTTCCTTGATCTCGTCTCCTTTGACATAACGCACAAATAAGATAAGCTGGCTCAAATTCGAAACGTCGATGGCCTCGTTGAGTTTAAGGCTGAATTTCGTCGGGCTCGCGACTAAATCTGCAACTACCTGGGCGAGGATGTCGTCGCTCATGTCGTTGATTCTACATCTGATGGTGTCATTTGAGAGTGGAACGAGAGATAACTTGTTTTCAGCAGCTTTTCCCACATGATGTTGGCCATCTTCAACGCGGCCGGTTAGATGAGTTTCTCGCCAACGGTGTGCGGTTTGCCCTGCTTTGCGATCAGGTATGCAACTTCATACAACGCGGTGAGGATCAGTTTGTCAATTGGAACGAAGCCGAGAGTGGGCAAGGTAGCACTTGCGTCGAATCGGACTCTCTTCAATTTGAATTCATCCAGCGTTGCGTCTTTGTACTGCCCCTCGTCGTGCAGTTTTTTGAAATGATCCCGTAGTTTTGCTGGTGCTTGGCTGGAGTTGCTCAACTTGACATTGCAAAGTATGCATTGAGGACGCTGACTTCCGTCCTGTTCCGTCAAACATGTGAACCCGTACCACACGTAATCCTCCGACCACTTCCTTTTTTTGCTCGACATACTGCAAAAAAAAAAAAAAGTAACAGACTGATCTTAATTGAGTTGGGGCAATTACTTATATGACAAAAATTTAAAAAGGAACTCGCTTAAATATTGTTGTGGATTTGAGAATTGTTGGAAATATCACCCTCTGTCAATTGTAAGTAGTGTCATGATCATTGTAAATACCTCCGTTTAAGTGTAAAGATCATAGGTCGTCCCCTTAGTTAATCCATCGCAAGCACGTAGGCCACCATATACCCTTCTAAATAGTTATTTCCTTATTATGTGTATTAGTTTAAGGCTGTGTTTCCCATTAGTTGACTCTGCATTGCACCAAATTGAAATAAGATAGATCCCCTTTCAATTCCCTCAAAGCCTCTATTGCCAACTGCATTGCCGCCATTACGCACGTGGTCAAGCCTCGGAGAAGAAGGGGGAGGAGCTACATTATGGGCGTGTCCCGCACCTCGTCATCAGGAGGTGGAGCCAGGAAGCCCTTGCGCCCAACCAGGACTCGGTGGGCACGGCTTGGTAAGGTGTGGTCATGGCTTGGTAGGGCGTGGCATATATAGCCCGCGGCGCGACGCCCTGACCAAGAGACGATTTGAGGAAGGAGACGACCAAGGAAGCCCCCACCAGCTCCAAGTGACCTCGGACTCGTTTCTCGAGTTCACCCCACCGCAGCGGAATCCACCGCAGCTCTTAACCACGGCAGCTTTGAGCGTTGACGGTAGTTGCGGCCACGAATAACGCCGCCGTGCGGATACGATTGGGGAGGGTCGGCGGCTGCTCACCTCGAGCCGCGTGATCATACCAACCACCCGCATCGTTCCCACCTTGTGATCCCACCTCCTCGTCCGTCCAGCCATCCACCTCCTGCCATTCATTCCTATCATCATTCCCCGTGTAAGTCTGATTGTCGTTCGTCCTTTATGTTGTCTGGGTTAAAAGTTAAGCCTGTTTAGATAAGTTAATTTTTGCACTGTCTTACTCCTTCTGTCTTTATTTTCGTATCTTTCCTTCTCCTTGGTTCCTTTGATTGTGTAAATATTAGTAATAAATTATATTTGTTCTTCCTAACTTGCCTTCTTTCCTTTACATCCGTTCATCCTTGTCTTTTCCCAATTGAATACCTGTGGCACGATTTGGCCAATGACTACGAATCGGGTCTAGTTTCTGCTAATGGTTCGTGCCGCGGCTGCTAATCCGCTCGACAATTAACATCTTGTCCGCGGTCGCGAACGGGGTTGCTCACCTGCCTCCCCAGGAGGGAGCTTGGGCAACTTCAGGACTCACGTCGGTCAGTCATAGACAAGGGTATTAATTCCCCCTTGGTAATGGGAAAAGGGCCGACGGTGAGACCCGCAACAATTGGTGTCAGGAGCGAGATTCGGATCCGAAGTGCTCTTAGCGCACTCAAAATTACGAGTGGCCCAAGATTTTATTTTATTTAACATCCTAAATTTAAAATCATGCCATGGATAGTCAAGGCGATCGGGTGCCGGTGGGAGAGGAAGAAGGGGTAGAGTCGACGCAGGACCCCAGGGAAATGTATATGGAGGAGGAGAGCAATGAGGATGTGGTAGCGGAGGTCTCAGGCACACGAGATGGCGGCGCCTCGCATGAGGTGGGAGGCGCACAAAATGGCGGCTCGCATATGGCTGCGGCGGCCGCGCCCGCTGCACAAATAGGGGGAATTGATGTGCGGGACCTCATGGTGCAGATTAATGCAGCCATACTAATGGGGAATATAGGATTGGAAAACAGAATGGGGGAGCGATTGGGAAATCAAATAGGGGGGCTAGAAGCTAAATTTGAGGGTTTAGACAATAAATTTGGGGGATTAGAAAACCAAATCGGGGAATTGAGAAATGATATGGGAAGCCAAATTCGGGGGCTCGAAGGTAAATTGGGGGGCCAACTAGACATGGGTAATCATGGGTAATCAAATTTGGGAAATGAAGGAGGGGTTAACGGGGTTGGAAAACAGAATGGCTGCCCAGGAGAACCAGATGGAAGGGGTGAAGAATGGGTTAGGGGGGTTAGAAAACACCATGGAAGGCAAATTGAAGGAAATAGGGGAGCAATCCGCCCGGGAAATTAAACAAATGGGAGATCAGATAGAGGAGGTGAAAATCGGGTTGGAAACTAAATTGGATGCCCAGAGGAATGATTTGGAACAGATGAGGGCAGCATCTACCAAAGAGATGGGAGAAATGGGGGAGGATCTCAGACGAGGTGTGGGTGAGGAAGTCGCGGGGGTACGCGAGGAGGTAAAGCGAGGTGAGGAGCGTATGGAGAAAGAGGTGAGAAATAGTACGGCTAGGTTACAGGGGGGAATAGATGATCTGACGAGGGGAGTAAAGCAGCTGACGGTGGGACAAAAGGAATTAGTGGAGCAAGTGGAAAAGAACACTGCAATAATCGGGGGGTTAAAGGCGACACAGAAGGAGATAAAGAAAGAACTCATAGCGACGAAGAGGGAATGTCAGATGGTACATGAGGGGTTGACCAAGAGGTTGGACGAGGTAACAGAAGCAATGGAGACAAAAGAACGGGAAGTGAGGACGCACATAGAAACGACCAAGGTGGCCTTAGAGGAAGAAATTGAGGGGGCGCACCGGGAAGTAAAAGAGGTGAAGCAAAAATTAGAGGATGTGGAAGAGGGGGTAAGTGAAATTAAGAAGAGACGGAGGGAAACTAAGAGAGAGATAAAGGAGGAGGTGATGGAATATGTACAAGGTCTGTGCTCAAATCGTGATTATGTGCTTACTGACCAAATAAAGAGTTTGCAGGTGGCGGAGGAGGAGCGAAGACGAGGTGCCCAGGTGAGTGGCGATATACTCGGAAATGTATATGGTGTGAGGGAAGATTCAGTCGGCTTGGGTGTTGGTTTAGACCCGGGTGTTCGTGAGGGACCAATGGTGAGGTGTATGACTGGTCCGGAGTGTATGGATAGAGGAGGTGTGCAAGGAGGTCCGAATATGGCTATGGGGAGTGAGAGGGGTATTGGTGAGCAAGGGTGTGCGGGTATGGAGTGGGTAGCGGGTTGCGGAAGGGCGACCCAGGCATCGACACCAAGAGGGGTAGTGTTTGGAGGGACGGGGGATGCACGGGAGCCCCCCAGGAATAGTGTACTGTGGGGGCCCGAATGGTTTGGTCCCGCGCTGATGCCGAAAGGAGTGATGTGCGGTCCGGCCTTCGGGCGCCCACAAGGTCCCACTCACGCCGTATGACGGCAAGAGTGATCTGAGGGCGTACCTGTCGCAGTTTGAATACGTGTGTAGAGGCAACGGTTGGAATCCAGACGAAGGTGGAGTGCACCTTGTGGGAGCACTGCGTGGTGCGGCGGCGGAGGTGCTGACAGCTTTACCACCGGGTGCTCTCACACTGCCAGCTCTCCGCGCGGCCTTAATTAATCGTTTCGGCATCGAACAGCAAAGCGAGCTTGTTAAAGCTCAGCTTGCTCAGCGAAAACGCAAGCCCCAGGAGACCATCGGGGAACTTGCCCATGACATTCGCCGCGCAGGAGGGATCGCACATGCGGACATGGCAGCGAGTTCCCAGGAAAGCCTGGCGCTGGATCACTTTATCCAGGCTCTTCCGGATCTGGAGCTCCGACAACAGCTCGCCATGTGGCTCCCGCAGATCATGAGTCAGGCGGCCGATGCTGCAGCCCGTTGGGAAGCAGCGAGGCCGCTGGCCCAGGGAGGCGAGCACCACGCAGTGGCGGTGCGTCAGGTAGGGCCCATGATGGGTGGCGGCCCCCCTAGGGGGCCCACCCCAAAAGGGGGCCCTGACCTGGAGAGCATGGTCCAGAGGCTGGTGGATCGGTGCCTGGCGGGACCTGGACCATGGCAGGCGGCCCCAGCGGTGGCGCCCGGTAGTCCACGGCAAAGTACACCAATTCGGACATTCAGGGGGGGGGGGGGGGAATTTGGAATACCGGAGGCAAGCACCTTACCAGGTGAGGTGCTATAATTGTGCTCGGCTGGGTCACCGTGCGTGGTTGTGTCGAGCTCCGCGCCGGGACGGTCCCCGCCAGCCGATGCCCTCAACTCCCCCCCGTATCGATCGGCCTAGCCGACCTCAGACACCCCCCCCCCCCCCCCGCCAGAGCCCGGGAAACTAGAACGTGCCGGGCATGCAGGGCGGTGTTCGGCAGTAGGGGATGGAGAGGAGCCCTCCTTGACGCGACAGGTACAGAGTGGAATGGAGGTGTGTGTGAGGAAAGAGTGTGCGCCGAGGAGTGAGTGTGCTGTCGAGAGTGAGTTGGCATGGGTGTGGGAGAGCTCATTGAAGCGCGTGAGTGGGTGGATGCAAGAGTGCACCCCCATGAGTGGTACGGAGTACGTACCGAGGGAGAGTGCGCAAGACGGTGCGCGAGGTGTGTTAAGGAAGTGTGCGAATGACGAGTGTGCGTGAGAGGTGTGGTGTGTAACAGGGAGTGCGGTGGTGGAATGGACGGAGTGTGTGGGATGCACTGGAGGCGCCGAGACGCCGGGTTTTGTGAGTGTGAAAAGGGTTGCGTATGCGAGTAAGGCATCGACGTTAAACGGGGCAGCGTTTAGGGCAACGGTTAGCCGACGCGAGCACTCGGGGCACGGTGCGTTTTGTTGGATGCGAGGCCCGGCGTGGGTCGGTGTTGCGTCGCTTCTCTTCGAAGCGTCGTGGCCGATTCGGGCCTGGCCCCGCACGGTTGAGTCCGGGCCTCGCCGGGCAAGGCGACCGGTCCGGTTCAGGAGCAGGTAGGAGGGATCGGAACGGTGCCCCCTGGCGGGGGCGGGGTTCCGACCGGGCGAGATTGAGCCATCGGGCCGGGGACCGGAAGGTTCCACGCCGAGATGGTGCGTGGAATCTCTGCCCGACCAAACCGCCTCCCTTGAACCGAATGCCGGACGGATTCAACCTGCAGGCGACCAAACTACCCGAATTCATTGCTCGGCTTTGCGAAGCCGAGTTTTAATGATGTAAAGACGCACCGAGGCTCAAGTTAAAGGACATTTGGTAGGGATAGGGAATTTGTGATTGGCAAAATTTGATTGGCAGATTGATGATTGGTAGAATGATTGGCAGTGATTGGCAAATTTTGATTGGTTGGAATTTGATGGAAAAATTGGTAGTGAGAGATGTCCGATGTGGAGGGATGGCAAATCCACCATCCCTCGCATTATGGGGCACATGAGCTATAGTTTTATGGGGTTTATGGCAATGAAAAATCGCCCGGGAGGGTTAGGATAATGTATAGGGACCTAGAGATGACCATAGGTAACTGTAGATTTAAGTAGCGACATTGGACAGGTAGTCGGGGACATAGAGAGGTTAGAATGGATGATAATGACGAGGGAGCGCAATAGTATAAGGGGCAACTGGGAAGCGCGAGTTTCAGAGGGGAGTAGGTAGATCAGATGGTGCCGTGTGTGTGTGTTGAAAGTGTATTTAGAAGTGTATTGTGAAAAGTGTGAGGTGATTTTTTTTTTTTTTTTTTTTTTTGTATACAAGATCGAGGCTCGTGAAAGAGCCAACATTAATCACACAAAAAGACAAACCGACACACAAAACACAAAAAACAAGGGGAGCGGCAGACAGGATGGGGAGAGAGGGGGAAGGACACAAAAGAGAGGGGGAAGAGGGGGAAGGACACAAACACAACATTTGAGAGCAGGGACATCGGGAGGACTTGGGGGGAGGTGGGAGAAGATTAAAACATATGAACACTGCAAGGACTCTGGGGTGAATTACCGGGGGTAGAAAAGATCAAGGTTTTCGATGGGGGACGATAAGAGATGGTGGTGAACAGCTGTTTTAAAGACCTGGAGGGAGGAGTGGGATTGAAGGGAGTGGGGGAGTTTGTTCCAGAGGCGGGAGAAAAGGGGAATGAAAGAGTGAAGGTGAGCAGAGAGCCTAGACTTTGGCAGTTTAACCATAAGAGGGTTGCAGGCAGATCTTGTGCGACCTGAAGGAATATTGGGGGGACAGAGCACAGAGAGAGCTGGGGGAGCAAGGCCGGAGAGGAGTCGGTAGAAGACAGAAAGACCACCAACCTGCCTGCGGTGAGTGAGTGAAAGGCCCTCGGCGTTGACTACATCGCAGGAGATTCCAATGATTCTGAAAGCTTTGGCCTCAACAGCGTGAAGTCGAGCAAGGTGTGAGGCAGGAGCACCAGCCCAGAGGGGGGAACAGTATTCCATTGAGCTGCGGATGAAAGCCTTGTATGTGGTGAGGAGCTCAGGTGTGCCAAGGAAGGACTTCGCACGACGGAGGATGCCCAGTTGGCGACTGGCTTTGGAGGCCAGCTTGGAAATGTGGTTTTCCCAAAAAAGATCATGGCAGATAGTGAGACCCAAAAGCTTGAGCGACAGAACTTCTTGGAGAGGATTGTTGAGAAAGTAGATGGGAGGGTTGTCAAGTCGGTCCTTTCGGAGAGACATTGTAAGAGTGTGAGATTTGTCAGGATTGAAAGACATGTTCCACTTGTTTGACCAGTCTGTGATTTTGTCCAGGTCTGCAGAGAGTGAGGAGGCTGCAGACTGCCGATCTGAGGGATGAGGAATGGAGCGACAGAGAGTAGAGTCGTCAGCAAAGAGATAGAGAGGATTTTCAAGAGAGTCAGAGAGATCATTGATGAAGACCAGAAAAAGCACAGGGCCCAGAACACTACCTTGGGGAACTCCAGCCTGAACAGGAAGAGGAGATGAGAGAAACCCATTCAGGGCCACACGTTGACTACGACCAGAGAGGAAGTCCGCCAGCCATGCATGGAGATTTCCATGGATACCAAAGGAGGAGAGTTTGGAGAGCAGAGCAGGGTGCCAGACCGTATCGAAGGCACGTGAAATGTCAAGGGAGACAGCTCTAATTTCCTGTTTGGCATTGAGGACCTCCATCCATTGTTGAGAAAGCAGAAGCAGCATGTCCAGAGTAGAGTGACCAGGTCTGAAACCAAATTGATGATCAGAGATCAAGCCATTGGAGAAGAGGAAAGATTTAATATCTGAAGCAATGATGGATTCCATGACTTTGCTGATAATTGGGAGAAGGCTGATTGGTCTGTAGTTGCTGGGATCTGTTTTTGCATCTTTTTTTGTGCAAAGCGGTGATGTTGGCTGATTTCCAAGCAGATGGCAGATGACCTTGAGCAAAAGAGAGGGTGAAGAGAACAGAAAGAGGGAGTGAAAGAGCAGAAGAACATGATTTTAGGACCCATGGGCTGATGCCGTCAGGACCAGTTGCAGAATCAGAGTCGAGGGTTGACAGAAACTTTTCCACCTTGTCAGGAGGAAAGGACACAGAGTCCAGGAGCAGCTGGGTATGACTGGGTACGGTGGGTACAGAGAGGGATGGGTTTGGGACACAAGATTTAGAGGCAAACACAGAGTTGAAGCATTCAGCTTTTTCACGTGCGGAGTCAGCCGTTAAGCCGTTTGAGGTGAGGGAGGGGATGGAGGGGGTATAAACACCAGAAACAGATTTGACCAGACGCCACCAGGATTTGGAAGAGGGAGACAGATAAGAGAGTTCGGTCTTGAGAATGGTGAGATATTGTTTCCTGGCTCTCCTGAGGGTGGACACACACTTGTTTCGGGCTTTGTGAAAGGAAATGAGATTTCCTTCCGTTGGATTTGCTTTCCAGGAGACGAAAGCAAGTTGTTTCAGGGCAACAGCCTCACCACAAGATTCCGTGTACCATGGACGGGAGGAAGGGTATGACAACTGAAGACGAGATGGTATAAATCTGTGCATGAGAGAGAGCAATTTACTTTGAAAGAATTCCCAGGATGAGTTGATGTCAGAGGCGGTAGAGATGGGAGACCAGTCCAGATGATTGATGGCTGCTTGAAGACCGTGCCAGTTGGCCTGAGTGAAATGCCAGACTCGTCGACGCTGAGGAGGCTCTCTGAGAATGGTCAGAGAGATGTCCACTTTGACAAGCACATGATCAGATGAGCCGATTGGAGCAGAAGAAGAGCAGCAGACATTTTCAGGGAAGTTTGTCATAACCAAATCCAGAAGAGAAGATGCTCCGTTGACTGAGATCCGGGTCGGGAAATTGACAGATTGTGTCAGTCCCAGTGAGTCGCAGAAGTCCTTTGCTGAAGAGCCATGGCTGGTGAGAGAGGTACCCACACCCAGCCAACCGGCATGGTGACAATTGAAATCACCACATATGAGGAAGAGAGAGTTGGGATGGGTAGATAGAAGTTGGTCCATATTATCAGACAGTGAGATGTAGATGGAGTCATCGCTGATTGGTGGACGGTACAACACACATATGAACAAGAGGTGGGAGCGAAGGGGAAGCCGTCGCCAGAGGTATTCCTGGGGGTGAGGTGGAGAGAGGGCAGTGGAGGGCGAGTGAGGAAGAGAGTTTTTTGTAAAGATAGCAACCCCACCTCCAGGACGAGGCTCAGGTCTATCATACCGGAGGAGGGAGTAACCTGGGAGAGATACCAATGCATCAGAGACATCATGAAGGAGGAAAGTTTCTGTTAAGCAGATCACATCTGGTTTGTCAGAAGCAACCTGTATGGAGAGGTCAGTCACGTTTGAGCGAAGGCCCCGGATGTTTGAGGTCCATACCGTTAATGAAGAGGAAGGGGGAGCATCGGGTCCAGAACAGGGGGGGGGGGAGGGGTAGGGTAAGAATGTGGAAGAGGAGGAAGAGGTAGGGAAAGCTGTTGAAGGTGTGTCAGAGATTTCAGAATAGCTTGGAGAAAGGGAAGAATGGGGTGGACAAAAGGTTTGATGGAGATTGGGTGAGGCACAGTGAGGTGTTATTTGAGGAGGGGGAAGAGCAAGGCAGAAGGTTTGGGGAGATGAAGGTGAAAGTTGGAAGGAGGAAGAAGCAGGGAGGATGCTTTGAGGAGGAGGGGTGAGAGGGGAGTCTAGGAGGGGAGGAGCGAGGGAGAGTCTTGGAGGGGAGGGGTGTGGGAAGAGTTTAGGAGGGAGGGGAGGGAAGGGGCAAGGGGGGAGATTTGAAAGGGATGGGTGATGGGGAGGATTTGGAGGGGAGGGGTGAGATTGGATTTTGAAAAGTGTACGATTCATGGAAAACGAACATTTTTTGCAAAATGAGTTTGAGACCTTCGAGTCAAAAATACGTTTGAGGACACTGGAGGAGGGATGGAGTTCTGGATAGTTTAGGGAATGTAGAAAGGAGGAACTGTAAGAGATGGTATTATATATATTTTTTGGAATGAATAGATTTGGTGAGCAAGACGAAAGCATCCTTTTGTAGGAAAAGAAGAAAAGGGTGTTATAATATATGAGAGAAAATAGTTGTTCAGGGGAGAGATTATACATTTCTAACCGCGTGATCGCGAACGAAGAACGAACGAACAAAAAGAACAACAAATAAACGAATAAGACCTGGGAAGGAAATGTTTTTTTTTTTTTTTTTTTTTTTTTTTTTTTTGTGAGTACAGATATTAAACAAGGAGGTACGGGGTGAACGACTGGTACGAAACAGAGAACGAAAATAATTTCAGCGCATTCGACGAATCGCTGAGAGAAAAACAAACCACAAGGTCGGAGACGGTACGGTAGTCTAAGCCTACGAGTACTAGGCCGCAGAATACTCGATACCATTAACCGACGATTGTGTATACATGTACGAAAAATTAGCACCGAAAATTTTCCAAAAGATACGCTATAGGTACATACACCGAAAGATAGATACAGTCTCGACAAAAACACAATTGAGAAATATCACTTAGCTTCGAAAGCGTGAGCGCATGGAGCAGCTTCGAAAAGATGTGACCTCGCCGTGATTGTGAGTTGTATTGAGCGTGGAAGTGTATGGAGCAGTGCATGAGGAACAATTGTGGTTGTGCATTGTATTGAATGATTGAAGAAGCCTGGGAGGAAGGAGGGTGCAGGTGGCACCAGGTGTGATTGCACAGGTGTGCAAGTGAACAGGTGGATGGAGCAGTGTATGAGTGAGTAATAGTGATTGAGTGTTGTGTTGAGCAAATGGTCCTGGAGGAAGGAGGGGGAAGGAAGCACCAGGAGTGATGGCACAGGTGTGCAAATACAGGTGTATGGTGAGCATGGTTGTATGGAATAAATGGTCTGGAATATATGGAGTATGGAATGGATGGTGTGGAGTGAGTATGGTGGAAACTGTGGAGTGGAGTGGATGGTGCGAAGGTGTGTATGGGGAGGATGGACCCCATCACGAATACCCGGGGAGGGTAGTTTAAGAGTGAGGTAGAGGGAGTTGGTAAATTGTGGTTGGATATTGGCATCTGTGGTGCGTGTGGAAGAATGGTGTTTGGATGGATGCATTAGTGACGTGGAAATGGCTGGACGTGTGGCCTGTTAGTGTGTGTAGTTAAATGGGCACTCCGCCACTGTTAGGATGTTGGCCAGGTGAGGCCGCAGGTGGGCTCTGGGAGCCGTTAGAGTTGTGGATGGGGCCCGAGGATCCAGAGGACGGACCCGGGTAGCCCAGTGCCAGAGAGGGCACCGAGTGGGGAGAGCGCCAGAGGGCCTTCCCCAGTTAGATAGGTTAGGGTAAGGAGCAGTTAAGCTCGGAGGCAACTGCAGTGGTGGGGGTGTGCAGGTGGGTAGACCTGCTGGGAGAGCCACACGGCCCAGACCTGAAATTGTGCAAAGGCACAGGGAGTTGAATCGGGGGAGTGAGACCCCAAATTGAGGAAGCACCACAGTTTGGTCAATGGGAATTTGGTTCTTAAAACCGCATAGAGTAAGATTGCCAATGGATTGGCAGGGAAAGACCCCAGGTAGTGTAAAGTGTGTTAATGTCATTTAGAAGGTAGATAGGATTGGAATCTCCTCGCACCATCTACATCCACTCCCCTGAGGTGACAGAACGCCACACCGTGCCATGTTATTGTTTTTTTTTGTGCAAATGTTTGGAATGTGAGACACATCATGACGTGGGTGAGACATTGTGCTTTGTTGTTCCATCTCTCCCTCCTTATGAGGATTGATGATGAATTGGTGATGGCAAATTTTGGATTAGTGGGATTGTGACGAATTTGGTATTAGGGGAAATATGGTGAGGACGAGACGGTAGCGACGGATTTGTAAAGGTGTAGATTTTTGTACATACGGGGGTAAGGGGCAAGGGTAGTACAGGTGACGGGTGGGGTGACGTACGATAGGGACGAGCTTTTCTCCGCTCGGTCTCCAGGCGCACCTCACCTTGCATTGCCTTTATTGATGTGTACCCTTGCGCCCTTACCCCTCGCTAACCTGCCCTCTCTGTCTTCCTTCCCCGACCCATGGATCATGCTCTCTGGGCATCGAGGGGAGCATGCGGGAGTCCGCCATTGTGTGCCCGAACCCCCGCAACCAGCTGCCTGCATCGATGCACCACTTATGGACCACATGTCTGTGGCTGAGCACCACTCATGGACCCCACGGGTTGGGGCAGGGCCCCTCTGCTGGAACCGGCCACGGTGGCCCAAGATCTTGCTTGCGGACCCGGTGAGGTGGCACCAAGCCCACAGGTGAACCACTCATAGTCGGCCCCTGTGGGCCATAAATAAAAACGGACACGTTTTGTGCTTTTTTTATGACCAAATAGGCCGCCCGTAAGAAGATGAGAATGACAACATCAAGAAGAACAACGGCCAGCAGAGGGAGCCGAAGAGCAAGACCACCAGCAAGGGGTTTGTTTTTTTATTATGAACTGTGGTGACTGTGCACTCCGGTGCGTTTTGGTGCTTTATGGTGCTCTTTGTTGGTGCTGGTGTGTCGATGCAGCACAGGCTGTCTCCCCAGCACCCCCAAAAGAACAATCACAGGTCCTGGGTTGCGTTTTGTAAATACAATTAGCGTCACTTGTAAATAATGCTCCCCACCGTTCATGTGTAGTTTGAGAACCATTCCGCAATTCGGTTATCCTGTGGGCGTGAATCTGTTAGATAGGGTGCAATGCAGCAGGGGGACATACTTATTTGTGTTTTAAAACTGTCGCACTCAGGGTCAGGTTAATTATAGAGGGAACTACACCTACGTGTCACACTAAGTAAAGTTTTATAGGCCCGGGACGTGCCTGGCGGATGAGGGTGCAGTGTTGCGGATTTGAGAATTGTTGTAAATATCACCCTCTGTCAATTGTAAGTAGTGTCATGATCGTTGTAAATACCTCCGTTTAAGTGTAAAGATCATAGGTCGTCCCCTTAGTTAATCCATCGTGAGCACGTAGGCCACCATATACCCTTCTAAATAGTTATTTCCTTGTTATGTGTATTAGTTTAAGGCTGTGTTTCCCATTAGTTGACTGCATTGCACCGAATTGAAATAAGATAGATCCCCTTTCAATTCCCTCAAAGCCTCTATTGCCAACTGCATTGCCACCATTATGCACGTGGTCAAGCCTCAGAGAAGAAGGGGGAGGAGCTACATTACGCGCATGGCCCGCACCTCGTCATCAGGAGGTGGAGCCAGGAAGCCCTTGCGCCCAACCAGGACTCGGTGGGCACAGCTTGGTAAGGTGTGGTCATGGCTTGGTAGGGCGTGGCATATATAGCCCGTGGCGCGACGCTCCGACCAAGAGACGATTTGAGGAAGGAGATGACCAAGGAAGCCCCCACCAGCTCCAAGTGACCTCGGACCCGTTTCTCGAGTTCACCCCACCGCAGCGGAATCCACCGCAGCTTTTGACCACGGCAGCTTTGAGCGTTGACGGCAGTTGCGGCCGCGAAGAATGCCGCCATGCGGATACGATTGGGGAGGGTCGGCAGCTGCTCACCTTGAGCCATGCGATCATACCAACCACCCGCATCCTTCCCGCCTTGTGATCCCACCTCCTCGTCCGTCCAGCCATCCACCTCCTGCCATTCATTCCTATCATCATTCGCCGTGTAAGTCTGATTGTCGTCCGTCCTTTATGTTGTCTGGGGTATAAGTTAAGCCTGTTTAGATAAGTTAATATTTGCACTGTGTCTTACTCCTTCTGTCTTTATTTTCGTATCTTTCCTTCTCCTTGGTTCCTTTGATTGTGTAAATATTAGTAATAAATTATATTTGTTCTTCCTACCTTGCCTTCTTTCCTTTACATCCGTTCGTCCTTGTCTTTTCCCAATTGAATACCTGTGGCACGATTTGGCCAACGACTACGAATCGGGTCTAGTTTCTGCTAATGGTTCGTGCCGCGGCTGCTAATCCACTCGGCAATTAACATCTTGTCCGCGGTCGCGAACGGGGTTGCTCACCTGCCTCCCCAGGAGGGAGCTGGGCAACTTCAGGACTCACGTCAGTCAGTCATAGACAAGGGGATTAATTCCCCCTTGGTAAGGGGAAAAGGGCCGACGGTGAGATCCGCAACAATATAATCAGTACCCCTCTGAAAACTGAGAAATTTTAACGAAGAAAACATAACTTATAGTTGCGATGACGGGATTTATTATCTACTCAACTCTGTGTCACCTCAAATCCCATTATAATATTACATAGAAAACTGTGAATTGTTAGTTTAGAATTGCGACCAAAGGAGTTATATCACCTCCACCTAATTTTCTGAGTAATTCAATCATATTTTATAATCACCATCCACTTTTGACTTTAATATAACTCTGAACCCGCCCTGCATATCCACAAACATTTCCAACTTACTTTTCAATTAATCAGTAACTCCAAAGTAAGGCGTGACCAATGACGCATGGCACATGGCAAGCTAATCGAGGCTATTCACTGGAATTTCCGAACACCTGCAACGTCCAAAATCCAGTAAGTAAGTAAGCAAGTAAGCACCATCAACAGAATAATTAGCAAGTTGCTCATTGATTCAACTTACTGCAGTCAGTGTGAAACAACTTATCTTAAACACAGACCAGAGAAACCATGAATGGGATGGGAATACAATTACAAATAACATTCCCATTCGTTCGTAACATACATAGCAAAATAATAATAATATTAATAATAATAAGCGTAATTACACATAGATTCAAAATTGATACAAAACTAAAAACAAAGAAAAAACAAATTGCAATGCGTTTCGGAGGACCTCCACCGAACCCCTGAGACTGGCTCACTGAACCCCTGGGGTTCGGTCGAACCCAGGTTAAGAACCACGGGATTAGGGGGTTCTCCCTCATGTTTTATTTATTTATTCGTATACAGCACATGGCTGCTTGGCTGCATCATTTTATGGTGGCATGGCTTTGTCACTGATGCAATACCCCCCTTACCAGCTAGCTGATACTGATTTAGCCAACCTCGGAAGGATGACAAGCTGAGTTGACCCGCCTGGTGTTAATTCAACGGCAGGACAGAGGCTTGAACTCAAGACCATGGGATCTTAAGCCAGCCACCTCAAATGTTAAACCAACCCCAGGCTTCTCCCTCACGTTAATGGCACCCCAGAACGACAGGCCCTGGAGCACTACTCAAACAAATAGAAAATACCAGCTAAGTACCCGACTTTGCCTGGGGAAATTCAATGAATTATGATTGAAATATTTATTGCAAATTGGGGAATGTTGTCCTCATGGTTTAGTATGAATTACCAATCTTGGGCGTTGCAAAATGTTTCTCTTAATGCGATAACACCGGGTACAGCAGATCCCTGAACTCGTCGACTGAAAACTTTTCTTGATCCAGCCCAAGTGTAGTACTTGGACACATTACAATACAGCAGCATTTTGGCGAAGTCATCTTGCTGGCAGAGAAGAAAAAAGGCCACGAGCTGTTAATGGTTGTTGTAGTTGTTGGCTGGATTGTATCGAAATGCTTCACCTTCTAAGGGTGCCCAACATGCTGCCCTGGAGTCTGCTTGTCTTACACGTTGATCCTCAATCCAAACCTGTGTCTGCTCTTGAGTCTCAAGTGACCTGTCGACTGCCATTCTCTTTGCATCTGATTTGTTTCTTCCCATGAGGGGTCTTTTTCGTGGCATTTCACAGTACTGTGTATATATAAAGCAAGTAATGAAGGATTGGATATTTCTTAACAGGTGTTCCCTTTAAAGATGACTAATTCAGAATCGAAAATATCTGGTAGCACAGAGGCAGATGACGTACATGCAAAGTTCATTTTCTTGACCTGGAAATGTAAAATAAATACATAAATATAAAATAAAAATTAAATACAATTGCTCAATTTGTCAAGGGAATCAACAGTTTCCGTTAATGGCTTTCAAACATATTATTTGGTGTTTAGTTGGAATCTCCCTTACAATAATTCACGGACCGGTGCTTGTTTGTGTGTTTGTCGCACTACTCCTATAGTTCTGGGCCGATTACATCCAGACTTACAACATAGCACCAGCATGACCCCAATTGGTTAGGGGGTGGTGGAGGGCAGGGGGGGGGGGCAGGGGGCAGGTGGAGAGAAGAGAGGGGTCATGCAGGATTGGCACCCGGGTCATGCAAATTGTTTGGGAATGCTAACCCTAACAACTCAGAAACAGACAGACAAACAAACAGACAGACAGAACCACAAACACAACCGACCAATATACTTGAAAAATCTTCGATTTCGCAAGTACAAATGTCATAACCAATGTTCCTTGTGAAATTTGCCACATTTTGGTACCCAGGTTGATATACTTTGGATGAAGTATGGTCACTGTAATGACGTTTTAACATTGACCTTGAGTCAAGGTCACTAAAGGTCAACAGAAAAAAATGGCAACATCATTTTTCCGATTCCTAGGACCCAGTAGAATACATTTATAGTGGTTGCCCAAAATTAACATGAACTGCACACAAACTTGAAATTGAGTACATAGGCCCCTACCCCCCCCCCCCCCCCCCACTAATATCGAAATGTGCATATATATATATCACTAACGGTAAAAAGTTTTAGAACACCTCAATTTTTCCAGTTTTTATTGAAATTTACGCAGTTGAATGTCTCAATGTACTCTGAAATTAAGCATAGAACAAATAAACAATTGGAGATAAAAAAAGAAATCATAGAATCATTTTGTTTAACAAAATTTAATTTAAATTTTTGACTCAGCAAAGTAGCCTCCTTTTGCAGATATAACCGCCGAACACACTCGTGGCATTCTTTCGACAATGGAAATCTAATATTGTTCGGAAGTTCTTCCCAACAATGTTGCAGAAGTTCCCACAAATTAGTTGCGCTTGTAGGTTGCTTTGCTTTCACCTTCTGTCCAGTTCATCCCAAACCAGCTCGATGGGGTTTAAGTCTGGAGACTGTGCTGGCCTTTCCATGATTTGAAGCCTCCAGTCTTGTTATTTTCCTCGAAGGTAGTTTTGACATAGCCTGGAGGTGTGTTTAGGGTAATTATCTTGCTGTAGGATGAACCCCTGACCAACTAAGCGTATACAACAACAACAACATGCATTTTAAGGCCATGTTCCCTGCTAGAGCGGGGGTTAGCCTTGCGGTCCCCATGACAATCTTCTCCATTTTGCCCTATTTTCTGCATCTCTCCTTGTTAACCCCCTTGCCCGCATTTCTTCTTCCACCATCTTTAGCCAAGTCTTTCTCGGTCTTCCCCGTCCTCTACTTCCTTCTACATTAACTTCCATCACTCTTCTCAACCAGTCACTTTCATCCTTCCTCAATACATGACCAAACCATCTCAACCTGTTCCTCTTCACAGCATCAATCACAGGCAATATTCCCATCATCTTTCGCAATTCATCATTTGTCTTCCTCTCTCTCAACGATACTCCGCACATCCATCGAACCATTCGCATTTCCACCCTTTCCAGCCTTCGTTGCTGCTCTACGTTCATTACCCATGTCTCGCTCCCATAAATCATAACACTTCTCACACATGCAGCATACACCTTTCCCTTCAGCTTCAGCGACACTCTCCTCCTCATCAGCACGCCACTCAGTTCCCGAAACTTCTTCCATGCACATCTCACTCGAGCAACCGTTGCCGAGTCTGATCCACCTTCTCCATTCAGCATGTCTCCGAGGTAGCAAAATGTTTTCACACCTTCCAGCTTCACGCCGTCTCCAAGATCCAACTCAACATTTCCTCCATCTGCAGCTCCCTCTGTGCACACCTTACATTTGAATGTAGCTGCCACACTGGTTAATGACCCTCTCAGACCACTACATTTTTGATGAACCCACTCAGCACACATTGTACATTGAATGGAGTTCACTCCGACACCCTTCCTGCACACAGCACACGGCCACTTCCCAGTTCTTTCCACCTCACCACATGCTTTACCACTTGCCATCACCTTTGTCTTTCCGATATTCACCTTCAGACCTTTTGTCTCCATACATTCCTTCCACTTGTTCATCTTTTCCTTCAGTCCATCCATACTTTCCGCAATCAACACCAGATCATCTGCATACAACAACTCCCACGGTAAACCCTCCTTTACGGTCTGAGCCAGCACCTCCATCACAGCTACAAATAGTAGTGGACTTAGTACCGACCCCTGATGCACTCCCACCTTCACCTCAAACTCACCACTGTTCCCGTCCTTCGTCCTTACAGCTGTGCGTGCTCTTTTGTACATTGCCATCACTACTCTGATCAACCATTCCTCCACTCCTAACTTCCTCAATGCCCATGTCAATACTTTGCGTGGAACCCTATCGAATGCTTTCTCCAGATCAACAAACCCAAAAAACAACTTCTTCCTCTTATCCATGTACTTCTCCTGCAACTGCCTCACAATGAAAAGCGCATCTGTCGTTCCTCTTCCTGGCATAAATCCAAACTGCATTTCGTCGATCTTCACTTTCTTCCTTATCCTCCTCTCCAACACCCTTTCCAATACCTTCATTCCATGCTCCAATAACTTTAGCGCTCGGTACGAGCCACACTCCAGAGGGTCACCTTTCCCCTTGAATAGAGGGACGAGGGTACTCATTTCCCAATCCACTGGAATGCGGCCTTCTTTCACCACCAGGTTACAGATCTCTGTCATTCTCTTCACACCCCAACTTCCTGCTGCCTTCAACATATCTCCCACAACTCCCGTCGGCCCTCCCGCTTTTCCACTCTTCATTGCTTTTATCGCTTCCTCAACTTCCTTCTCAGTTATCTTCTCTGCCGGTCCTAAAACTGGGTTACTCTCTATGTTGCCATCCCATTCATTCTCTGTATTCAACAGCATTTCCATATATCTTTTCCATCTTCCTTTAATTCCATCTGGGTCGACAACGATTTGTCCCACTTCATCCTTCAAGCAACTCCCCCCATCACATCACACCTCTCTTTCGCTATCTGCTTTGCAATCCTGAATACTGCTTTCCGAGCCTCTTCCGAATCCAAGCGTTCTCCGAACATTTTCCTACATGCCTCCTGCGCCTTTGCTACCTCTTTCTTTGCAGCCTTCCTGGCTGCCTTATAACTTTCATGCTCTGCTGTTTCTGCTCCCGTACCCTTCGCCTTCTGCCACTGTTTGAACTTCTTCCTCTTCTCGTCAATCCTCTTTCCAACCTCAACATCCCACCACCATGTTTCCGAGTGCCTCGGTGGTCCTTTTGTCCATCCACATACCTCACCAACGGCTCCCAACAGACTAGCTTTCATTGACATCCAACCACTTTCAAGCTCAACCACATCATCCTCTACCCTACTCAGCCTCTCTTTTAATGCCTCCCTTACTGTCACCTCTTTCAACCTCCACACCTTCATTCTCGGTTGGTACTTCACCCACCGAGCTCTCCTCGCACCTTTCACCCTTATGTCGCAGACAACCAAGTGGTGCTGTGAAACAGCCTCCTCCCCCGGGATCACCTTTGTGTCCCGGAGGTGCCCCCTATCTCGCCGACGCACCATCAGGTAGTCAACGGTTGTCGTCGACCCACCTGACGTGTATGTAACAAGCTTATTGTCCTCTTTGTGGAACTGAGTATTACAAATCAACAAATCAGCTCCATCAGCAAACTCCAAAATCCTTTCACCTTCTCCATTTCTCACACCATATCCGTAACCCCCATGAACTCCCTCAAAACCATCCATACTCCTTCCCACATGTCCATTCAGGTCTCCTCCCACCACAACAACTTCCTCATCTTTCACGTTTTCCATCAGCTTCTCTATCGCACACCAGAACTTGTCCTTCTCTTCATCGCTTCGACCAACCTGCGGAGCATATCCCGAGATGACGTTCACCAAGAGCTTTCCAATCATCATTTTCACCATCATCAACCTATCACTCACTCTAGTCACACTCACCACACTGTCTACAAACTCCTCAGAAAACAGGACACCAACACCATTCACGCCCTCCGGGCACCCTTGCCACACAAACTTGTATTTCTGTCCCTGCCTACCCTTCACCATTCTCACACCACTTCCCTTCCATCTCGTCTCTTGCACACAACATATGTCCACTCTTCTTCTGACCAATACTTCCACCACTTCTCCTGATCTCCCTGTCATTGTCCCCACATTCCATGTCCCAAACCTCAGAAACCGATCTCCACTTCGGGCTGCACCCTGCCCATATGTACTTGTGATGGTCATGGTTCTCTTTTTGAGGCAATGTTTTTATGGCCGGATGCCCTTCCTGACGCCAACCCTCTTAGTCGTCTCTTACGACACGCAGGGATACGGTGTACCTATTCTGACCAGGGTACACACTGGGAAACGTTTAAAACATGTAAATTCTGGGGGGGGGGGGGGGCGTCAGCATCACAGCTGCGGTTTAAACATATTCCAACAATTTCCAAACAGAACGATGAAAAAACAATCGGGGAAAAGTCTCCAAGCGAGAACGTGGATTTGAGAAAGAAGGAGCAGAGGCGGAAGAAAACGAGATACAGGGGGCGGGGCACAAGCCGAGACGAGGAGGAGAGCGAACAAGCACGTGTCCGGGAGGAGAGAAAGAATCAATATAGAATTATTTGTCTCGGGAGGTGAGGTGAGGGGGAGAAAATAAAATAAAAGAAACAAGCAATACAGCGAAGGAAATAACCCAAACCGAGTATATAAGCGTATACCAGAGGGTATTGCATGGCGCTGCAAAATGCTGTGGTAGCCCATTTGGTTCAAGGTGCCAGTCACTCTGTGCAAGTTGCTGACTCTGGAACCAGCAAAAGAGCCCCAGACCATCACGCTTCCTCCTCCATGTTTGACAGTTGGTGTCACACACTGAGGTACCATCCTTTCACCTACTCGACGGCGTACAAAAACCCTGCGTGATGAACCAAAGATTTCAAATTTTGATTAATTTGTCCATAAAACCTTCTTCCAGTCTTCAGTAGTCCAATGGCGGTGCTTCATGGCCCAGGCAAGCATCTTTTTCTTATTTTGCCATCTTAGCAATGGCTTTCTTACTCCCACTCGACCTGTCAAACCTGCAGCTCGAAGTCTTCTCTTCACAGTTGAAACTGAGACTTGCTTACTTCGACCAGTTTTAAGCTGTGCTTGAAGCTGTTGTCCTGTGAGCCGCCTATCACGCAAGCTGTTGACTCTCAGAAACTTGTCTTCTGATTCTGTTGTGGCTTTGGGTCTGCCAGACCTCTTCCTGTCAGAGTTTCCTCCAGTTTCCAATATACTACTTCCTGCAGTGCAATATTGTCCAAGTAATGCTTCAGAGGGTGTAATAAGTCTGTTCCAATACTGCATTATACAGACAGGGGGTTTGTAATAAAGCAATCAGCAGAGGTTGGGACACCTGTAGGAATTGTTTGCATCAACTTTCAAGGCTTAATTTACTTACTTTGCTGCAGAACAGCTGTAAGTTGTTAAACCATTACTTGTTCCCTGAAGAAGGCCTTTTTTTACAATATAACTGTGCAATTTATATTATTTTCCCGTTTTTGCTAACCTAAACTTTTTTTTTAACCTCGAGCAGTTTACTGCTTACCTTTGTACCATTTCAGGTTATTCACTGGACTTGAATTGATTAAATTTCAATAAAAACTGGAAAAATTGAGGTGTTCTAAAACTTTTGACCGGTGGTGTGTGTGTGTATATATATATATATATATATATATATATATATATATATATATATATATATATATATATATATATATATATATATATATATATATATATGTCGAGGCCCCGACTTTGTGAAGGCGGGGGTATACACCCTTCTAGATGTGGGGTATCTCTGGATCACTCCTGATCACTCCTGGGCTGTTTCTGTGCCAAGGGCTTCCGTGCCGTGTTTCCGTGCCACAATAGATCTGTAAGGGTCAATACAACAACAACAACAACAACAACAACAACAACAGAAGGGATGGTATATGGGTGATGCGCAGTGTTCAGCTTGCACCAGACCTAACACTGAATTTAGACCAAAAAGTTCAATTTTTGTCTCGTCTGACCATAAGACGTTTCTCCAAGTGCCGGCAGTATCATACCGATGTTTTTTTCTCAAACTCCAGATTAACTTTTATTTGCGTCTTTTTCAGTAATGGCTTCTTTCTTGCCACCTGTCTGCTTTGTGACAGGAACGGGATATTGTTGATTGATGAACACTGATCCCCATCCCGACATCGAGCCTTTGCAGATCTTTCAATGGCATTGGCGGATGATAACATGGAGAAGGCTAAATAAATTTTTTCTCAAAAGGTCAAAGGTCAGCAGGACCTAAGTTCATCAATTCTCATCCAATTGACCTGAAATTTAAATTTTCCATTTGAGTTTTGTCATCAAATTTTCAAAGAAAGCTTTACTATGAGAATATGTAAAAGGTAAATTCATAATTTGGTGAAAAGGTCAAAGGTCAGCATCACATAAAATTGTCAATTTTCACCAGATTGACCTGAAATTTAAATAATTTGCATATTGGGTCACAGAATTGGTTCACTAATCAAAATATAGGAGTCCATTAGGTTTTTTTTAGATCAAAATGTCAAAGGTCAAGGTTGCATAAAATCGTCAATTTTCATCCAATTGACCTGAAATTTTAAGAACTTGTGTATTGGGTCACAGAATTGGTTCAACAATCCAACGCTCGAAGCTGTTAATTTTTTTAGATCGAAAGCTGAAAGGTCAAGGCCGCATAAAATCATCAACTTTCATTTGGTATTTTTGTTAAACTGTTTTCGTTATTTTGAGCATACCATTTTGACCAAAGAAGAAGATGACCGAATACAAACGATGCGGATGGGCTTTGCATTTTCAGATGCTTTCTCGTTTGATTTCAGGGTGGCCACAACATTGGCCCTATCACTGCGCTTTGAAATCCTGGGCGAGGAGAGCTTGTAGAGCACGAAGAACGTAAGTTAGTGGAGTAGGCAAGTGCTGGCGTTCTTCAACTGCTCCGCATGAACGTTATCAGGTCCACCTGGTTTCCTACATTTAAGGCTTTCCAGGCCAAACTTGAATTCCTCTGTAATGAAGTCTAGAGGCAATCCTGCTTGTTGTTTGCTTATCCCCAGTATCTCTTACCACACTCCAGTATGTTTTACCATCCACAAATACTTCTCCTGTGTCATGCATTCCAAGATCGCCCCGAGCTTCTTATGTTTCCTGTCTTGACAATTCTTCCCCATCCCCAGCTTCATACATTTTATTAGGTTAAGCTGTATCTGCCAATGCATCTGCCTCTCATCTGCCAATCTTTTGCCCAATGTAATAAAAATATTTCATGATTTTGGACTTTTTAAACACAAGGAAACAGGAAGTTGAAGTGGAGACAATGATTCATTCTTGCTGCTCAACATAGACAACATGACTGAGCCTTTGTAAAAATGCCAAAAATGTTGTTTTACAACAACTAACAGCACTTGCTGGTTTCCTACATTTAAGGCTTTCCAGGCCAAACTTGAATTCCTCTGTAATGAAGTCTAGAGGCAATCCTGCTTGTTGTTTGCTTATCCCCAGTATCTCTTACCACACTCCAGTATGTTTTATATGAGAACCTTATCAATGTGTTAATTTCTTGTTCTCAAGGAATTGTGTACAATGCAGTGGCTTCTTACCTTTTTTAAAGGTTATTTAACAATTGAAATCATTTTGAGCCACATGGAACTGATTGTATTTGGGGTTTTATTGATTGATATAAGGTTCTCATGCTGGAAGTGAATGGATTTTTCCCCTTTGCTCCTGAACAAATTGAATAGGTATCACTGTTTAGGTGACCTGGAAATAAAAAGAGGGACACGTTTGTACAATTGGGACAGCTGTTTGAAAAGTTCCAAATCATTTTGGACCAACCTTGTAGTGTCCCAAGTAACCTCAGGCAAAGTTTGACATAGTTTGACTCATTTAACAAATTTAACTGAAGCATTTAACTCTAATTTATCCATAAGGTAATGTTGTACCTTGATGTGGAATATGTTCAAGTCACCTGCACCTGTTGCTGGGTATGTTTGTCCACAATGCCCATTGTTTCTGTTGCAAGGCCAATGTTGACTTGACAAGTTCGCCAAACCAGCCTGAGTAACAGTTTGACAAAATTGTCCAATTTCACCATAACATTTTTTCTGACCCATTTAACCTCAAGTTTAGCAAATATTTTGTACCTTGAATGTGGATGAGGTTAAATTTACCATTGATTATGTAATGATGCCATTTAAATACTAAATGTGAAGCTATTCTGCAGAAATTAAATAGTTTGGTCAATTTTTACCCCCCACACAGCGCAAAGCGGGGTTAAGCAATTAACAATATTGGAACACTCTCTCTGTCTGTTCGTCTATTTCTCAGATTGAGGAACGACTTCATTTCAATTTTATTTTATATTTTGAACACTGTACAACATGAATCGGAACAGAAGTCGGGACACAAACCTGCAGTTTCGCTGTACTTTGGCTATGAATTTGGCAAATTTTACAGAGCCTCGTCCCAAGCGCACATGCGAAGTTTCACATAAACTATCTTCCCAACAATCCTGTGTTTGACTTCATCAGGCATAACACATCGTGATGAATTGTGTCATCTTACAACCCTCTCTAATATCTGATAGCACCTGACCTTTTGTTCTTCACTGTCATCATTGGGAGTTGCATCACACTACGTATTATCATCATCATTTTGGAATGTATCGAGAAGAATCTTCCTTTGATGATTATTTTGCTGAAAGGATGCCATTACCTAACTAAGTGATCTATCTACTCCTTTCTTCAGCAAAAAGGCCCCACCCCCACCATGCCTGTGTAGATCATCTTCTTGACATGATTATGGGGTTGTTTCTCCTTACCCAAGTCTCATTTGGCCATGTCCCTCCCATCTGACTTCACTTGTCACATGATGTCAAAGTCATAATTTCTCATCTCTCTTAATGCTCGAATTGAGCATTTCTCTCGACTTCTCTCAGTGTCCTCACATTTCAGGTTCCATTCTTGAATCTCTTTTGTGGTCGGAAGAATGCTTCTTTCATGCCTCTACCTTCCACTCGGCTTTCAATGGAGCCAGTCTCCTGAATCTCTTGCTGAGCAATGTCTTGCTGAGACCTTTTAGCTGATGACGATTTCATGATTTCCTCTTGAAGTTTCTGTGATTGGGTATTTTTTTCGGGAATGCATTAGAAGTTCAGAGTACAACCCTCCCTCCTCCTTTGTGATCTGGTGCTTGGGACCCAGCAATGGCAGAGTTCTTCCTCATCTGCAGAAACATATCTGTGTAAAAGTTTGCATCTTGGTGGACTTTTTTGAGGATTTGTGTTGTATTAAACCGATGGAGTGTGTGGGTCATCCCTGCATAGGAAGTCTACAGAGTTCCTGATTCAACGATTTATTTTCCGAGCATTGTCAACAAGTCATTATAAACTCAAGTCGCAATTGTAAGTCACAAGTGTTACGTGTTCCTCCCCGACCTCAGGAAATGAAATGTTTCAAGTTTCAAGTTTCAAGAAATGTTTCAAGTAGATGAAAACCACAACCACGGAAGTGCCGAATCCGTAACACAAGTAAGTCGCAAGTCCCCAGATACCAAGTCCCAAATACGGGTCTCAAGTCAAATTTGTCAGGTCAGAGTGAAGTCACGTGCATGTTGCAAACATTTTTGATTCCAGTGCGACTCGAGTTGCCGACTCTGCGTGATACCTCATCGAATACATTCCGAAAGTCGAGAGGGGATGAGTTGGAATATAGTGCTCCCTCATGGTCAAGACATTCCAGTATTACAATCCCATGAAGTATCACTTAAGTAAATATTAAAAATACAAAAGACAAGTCAGGAGACGACGATGGTTCAAGAGCGAGCCGTATTCGATGACAAAAGACGGATTATAACCGAAACAGGCCCGGACTGGGGGATCGAGGGACCACGTGGCAGGTGGCAGATGGCAGGTCCTTCAAAGGTCAAAGGTCGAAAATTCTGAAATTTTTTGGAAAACTTGTATTTCATGATGTATGTGATAATATAAAATCATGTACGACATTTCACCCTTTCAGGAAGTGGACAATGTAATAAAACCATCAAAAATCGACGACCTTGACCTTGGGGCGAAAATGAAAAATCGAGCTCCTTGGGGCTAGACACATGACATTGGCCTAACCACATACCGAAACCCCTGTCAGACTCCACCAAACCCCTCGGAGAAGATGTAGCTTGAACTCGATTACCCCCTAAAAAGCCATCTTTTTCGGGCGTGGCTCCGCCCACAATGGGCGCAATACGCCCACTCTAGGCAGGACACAACGAGATCATGATATCAACCTCCCACCCAAGTTTCATCAAGATCGGATGATATCATCGGGTAGTTATGCTGCAGACAGACAGACAGACACACAGACAGACACACACCCATGACGAATATAGTGGTCACTCTGTTTGATAACTCGTGAACCAATACATTCCATCTGAAAAAGTTCACCTGCATGATTATAACTACAACTAGAAAGCATCTGAAAGTGTAAAGCCTGTCCGCATCCAATTTGTATTCGGACTTCTTCTTCCGTATGCTAAACATCACAAACACAGCGAAGAAAATACAAAATAATGACGATTTTAGGTGATCTTGTCCTTGTGACGTCAAGAGCAATATGCTTCAGTGACCAAATATGCAAACGTTGCCCAAATTTAAAGTCAATCAGATGCAAATTGACGATTTTATGCAACATTGCCCTTTGAACTTTTGATCTAAAAACAAAGCAAATGGCTTCTCGCTTTTGATTGGTGAACTAATTCAGACCCAATATGCAAATTCTTAAAAATTCAGGTCAATCAGATGAAAATTTACGATTTTATGTTATGCTGACCTTTGACCTTTTGCCCATTTTGTCTTCTTCCTATTCTCATAGTAAATATTTGTCGAAAATTGGATGACAAAAGCTCAAATGGTAAAAAACAGTTATGGCCTGGACAAAGACAGAAACATAAAGGTGTTTTCAAAATCCCGTCTCGCACTGCGGGGGACAGGTAAATTAACAAACTGTCGATAATATAAACAGAGTTTAACAGACAAATTAACAAACTGTCGATAACAGAGTTTAACAGGAAAATTAACAAACTGTCTATAAGAGTTTAACAGGCAAATTAACAAACTGTCTATATAAACAGAGTTTAACAGGCAAATTAACAAACTGTCGATAATAGAGTTTAACAGGCAAATTAACAAACTGTCTATATAAACAGAGTTTAACAGGCAAATTAACAAACTGTCGATAACAGAGTTTAACAGGCAAATTAACAAACTGTCTATATAAACAGAGTTTAACAGGCAAATTAACAAACTGTCTATATAAACAGAGTTTAATAGGCAAATTAACAAACTGTCTATATAAACAGAGTTTAACAGGCAAATTAACAAACTGTCTATATAAACAGAGTTTAATAGGCAAATTAACAAACTGTCTATATAAACAGAGTTTAACAGGCAAATTAACAAACTGTCTATATAAACAGAGTTTAACAGGCAAATTAACAAACTGTCGATAACAGAGTTTAACAGGAAAATTAACAAACTGTCGATAACAGAGTTCAACAGGCAAATTACCAACCTGTTGATTACAGAGTTTAACAGGCAAATTAAGAAACTGTCGATAATAGTGTTTAACAGGAAAATTAACAAACTGTTGATAACAGAGTTTAACAGGCAAATTAACAAACTGTCGATGATAGTGTTTAACAGGAAAATAAACAAACTGTCGATAATAGTGTTTAACAGGAAAATTAACAAACTGTTGATAACAGAGTTTAACAGGCAAATTAACAAACTGTCGATAATAGTGTTTAACAGGAAAATTAACAAACTGTTGATAACAGAGTTTAACAGGCAAATTAACAAACTGTCGATAATAGTGTTTAACAGGAAAATTAACAAACTGTCGATAATAGTGTTTAACAGGAAAATTAACAAACTGTTGATAACAGAGTTTAACAGGCAAATTAACAAACTGTCGATAATAGTGTTTAACAGGCAAATTAACAAACTGTCGATAATAGTGTTTAACAGGAAAATTAACAAACTGTTGATAACAGAGTTTAACAGGCAAATTAACAAACTATCTATAATCGTGTTTAACTACTTGTTCCACAATCACTGAATGTTGTGGATACAGCAAATTAATATATTTTTCAACACGAGTTCTTCACTAATATTTGAAGTGAGGAACGATTTTCCAGTCTCGTGTGATGTATTTTGGGGAATGAAAATTAATGAGAAACTTCATGTTAAAGTAACAACACTGTTGATCGACAAGTGTACATAATTATCTTCTTTGCAAGCAAATTATTTTTAAATATGCTCTCTGTACACCATTTGTCTTTCTTGGGTTAAATTTATGAAGCAATGAAATTGATGATTTATTCTAAAAACAACAACCATTTGTTGGTTCAAACAACAACCAAAAAACAACAACCAACAACCAACAACAACCAACCAAAAACAACAACCAAACACAACAACCAACAACAACCACAACAACCACTTAATCCTGATAATAATGAAAATAATTTTCTGATGATTTGCTTTGCTATTACAAAATGAATGCAGCAAAACTTGTTTTTATGTCACATTGTTGTGCTTGCTTAATGCTCAATACATTGTTGTGCATTTCGGGGAAAATACAAACACCCATTTGCATTTGTTAACATTTCTTGTAATACTCGATTTTAGTCAAATATTATTTCCTCTTCCAACTTCATATTATTAAGCATGGCTTGCAGACTTCCTCTCTGGTCGTAGTCAACGTGTGGCCCTGAATGGGTTTCTCTCATATCCCCTTCCTGTTCAGACTGGAGTTCCCCAAGGCAGTGTTCTGGGCCCTGTGCTATTTCTGGTCTTCATCAATGATCTCTCCGACTCTCTGGAAAATCCTCTCTATCTCTTTGCTGATGACTCCACTCTCTGCCGCTCCATTCCTCATCCCTCAGATCGGCAGTCTGCAGCCTCCTCACTCTCTGCAGACCTGGACAAAATCACAGACTGGTCAAACAAGTGGAACATGTCTTTCAATCCTGACAAATCTCACACTCTTACTATGTCTTTCTGAACAATCCTTTCCAAGAAGTTCTGCCACTCAAGCTTTTGGGTCTCACTATCTGCCCTGATCTTGCCTGGGAAAACCACATTTCCAAGATGGCCTCCAAAGCCAGTCGCCGACTGGGCATCGTGCGAAGCCCTTCCTTGGCACACCTGAGCTCCTCATCACATACAAGGCTTTCATCCGCAGCTCAATGGAAAACTGCTCTCCCCTCTGGGCTGGTGCTCCTGCCTCACACCTAGCTCGTCTTCACGCTGTTGAAACCAAAGCGTTCAGAATCATTGGAATCTCCCGTGATGAAGCTAACTCCGAGGGCCTTTCACTCACTCACCGCAGGCAGGTTGGTGGTCTTTCTGTCTTCTACCGACTCCTCACCAGCCTAGCTCCCCCTGCTCTGTCTGTGCTCTGTCCCCCAAATATTCCTACATGACGCACAAGATCTGCCAGCAACCCTCTTCTGGTTAAACTGCCGAAATCACGACTCTCTGCTCACGTTCACTCTTTCATTCCTCTTTTCTCCCGCCTCTGGAACAAACTCCCACACTCCCTTCAATCCCACTCCTCCCTCCAGGTCTTTAAAACAGCTGTTCACCACCATCTCTTATCTTCCCCCATCCAAAACCTTGATCTTTTCTACCCCCACTAATTCACCCCAGATCCACCTTGTTTGAAATTCCAACTTCTTTCCTGGAAATCCTGGCAGTGTCCATATGTTTATACCTCTCCCACCCCCCCCCCCCTTCACATGCCTCCCCCCCAAAGCCCTCTCCCTCCCACAGATCTCTCGATGTCTCCATGTCTCTCGGTCCCTGCTCTCAAATGTTGTGTTTGTGTCCTTCCCCCTCTCTCCCCATCTTGTCTACCGCTCCCGATGTTATTTGTTTTATGTGTCTGTTTGTCTTTCTGTGTGATTAATGTTCGCTCTTTCACGAGCCTCGATCTTGTATACAAAAAAAAAAAAAAAAAAAAAAAAAAATGAACCAAGGAACCAATATGAACAGAGGATCGGTACTTTAATTGTGTAAAGTGAACCAAGGTACCAATATGAACAGAGGATCGGTACTTTAATTGTGTAAAATGAACCAAGGTACCAATATGAACAGCGGATCGGTACTTTCATTGTGTAAAATGAACGAAGGGACCAATATGAACAGAGGATCGGTCCTTTCATTGTGCAAAATGAACCAAGGTACCAATATGAACAGAGGATCGGTACTTTAATTGTGTAAAATGAACTAAGGTACCAATATGAACAGAGGATCGGTACTTTAATTGTGCAAAATGAACCAAGGTACCAATATGAACAGAGGATCGGTACTTTAATTGTGTAAAATGAACTAAGGTACCAATATGAACAGATGATCGGTACTTTAATTGTGTAAAGTGAACCAAGGTACCAATATGAACAGAGGATCGGTACTTTAATTGTGTAAAATGAACTAAGGTACCAATATGAACAGAGGATCGGTCCTTTCATTGTGTAAAATGAACTAAGGTATCAATATGAACAGAGGATCGGTACTTTAATTGTGTAAAGTGAACCAAGGTACCAATATGAACAGAGGATCGGTACTTTAATTCTGTAAAATGAACTAAGGTATCAATATGAACAGAGAATCGGTCCTTTAATTGTGTAAAGTGAACCAAGGTACCAATATGAACAGAGGATCGGTACTTTAATTGTGTAAAATGAACTAAGGTACCAATATGAACAGAGGATCGGTCCGTTCATTGTGTAAAATGAACCAATGTACCAATATGATGAGAGGATCGGTACTTTAATTGTGTAAAATGAACCAATGTACCAATATGAACAGAGGATCGGTACTTTCATTGTTTAAAATGAACTAAGGTATCAATATGAACAGAGGATCGGTACTTTCATTGTTTAAAATGAACTAAGGTATCAATATGAACAGAGGATCGGTACTTTCATTGTTTAAAATGAACCAAGGTATCAATATGAACAGAGGATCGGTACTTTCATTGTGTAAAATGAACCAATGTACCAATATGAAGAGAGGATCGGTACTTTCATTGTGTAAAATAAACTCAGGTATCAATATGAACAGAGGATCTGTACTTTCATTGTGTAAAATGAACCAAGGTATCAATATGAACAGAGGATCTGTACTTTCATTGTGTAAAATGAACCAAGGTACCAATATGAACAGAGGATCGGTCTTTTAATTGTGTAAAATAAACTCAGGTATCAATATGAACAGAGGATCTGTACTTTCATTGTGTAAAATGAACCAAGGTATCAATATGAACAGAGGATCTGTACTTTCATTGTGTAAAATGAACCAAGGTACCAATATGAACAGAGGATCGGTCTTTTAATTGTGTAAAATGTACCAAGGTACCAATATGAACAGAGGATCGGTACTTTAATTGTGTAAAATGAACCAATGTACCAATATGAACAGAGGATCGGTACTTTCATTGTGTAAAATGAACCAATGTACCAATATGAACAGAGGATCGGTACTTTCATTGTTTAAAATGAACTAAGGTATCAATATGAACAGAGGATCGGTACTTTCATTGTTTAAAATGAACCAAGGTACCAATATGAACAGAGGATCGGTACTTTCATTGTGTAAAATGAACCAAGGTATCAATGTGAACAGAGGATCGGTACTTTCATTGTGTAAAATGAACCAAGGTACCAATATGAACAGAGGATCGGTACTTTCATTGTGTAAAATGAACCAAGGTACCGATATGAACAGAGGATCGGTCCTTTCATTGTGTAAAATGAACCAAGGTACCAATATGAACAGAGGATCGGTACTTTAATTGTGTAAAGTGAACCAAGGTACCAATATGAACAGAGGATCGGTACTTTAATTCTGTAAAATGAGCTAAGGTATCAATATGAACAGAGGATCGGTCCTTTAATTGTGTAAAGTGAACCAAGGTACCAATATGAACAGAGGATCGGTACTTTCATTGTGTAAAATGAACCAAGGTATCAATATGAACAGAGGATCGGTCCTTTCATTGTGTAAAATGAACTAAGGTATCAATATGAACAGAGGACAGGTACTTTAATTGTGTAAAATGAACTAAGGTACCAATATGAACAGAGGATTGGTCCTTTCATTGTGTAAAATGAACCAATGTACCAATATGAACAGAGGATCGGTACTTTAATTGTGTAAAATGAACTAAGGTACCAATATGAACATAGGATTGGTCCTTTCATTGTGTAAAGTGAACCAAGGTACCAATATGAACAGAGGATTGGTCCTTTCATTGTGCAAAATGAACTAAGGTATCAATATGAACAGAGGATCGGTACTTTAATTCTGTAAAATGAACTAAGGTATCAATATGAACAGAGGATCGGTACTTTCATCTATCTATAATTCCAGTAATCTCTGTGTGTGTGTGTGTGTGTGTGTGTGTGTGTGTGTGTGTGTGTGTGTGTGTGTGTGTGTGTGTGTCTGTGTGTCTGTGTGTTTGTCTGTGACCGCTGTTTCTCGATAACTACCGGTCCGATATACTTGAAACTTGCCAGGTATATTGCTGGGGACCCGAGGATGTGCCTTTTCAAGGTTTGAAATTAATCGGACAAGTATTTACCGAGTTATGGCGATTTATTTACCAAACTAATCACAGGACACGTTGCGGGGTAGGCCAGCCAATCACAGAACACGTTGTTGCGTAGGCGTGGCCGATGTGAGAGCGAGCCGAGCCGAGCGCGTGCGCCATTACGGTTCGTAATTCGATTTCTTCCGGAGAAAATAATAATTGCTCAATTTCTTATGCGCATTATTTCTCCCAATTCAGTAAGAGCGGAGGGCGGAAGCGAAGAGCGTTGTTTTTTTTGTTTTTTTCCCCACGCACGATCACGCGAAAGCGAAGAGCCTTTTTTTTTTTTTTTTTTAATTCAGTTGCCGGACGGTGAAGCGTGCCGTGTTGTTTTTGCCTCGCGGTTTGGAATGTTTTCTCTTCTCTTTCTACTTTTCCTTGCGACTTGGCACTGTGTTATTGTTAGATCTATCTATTCCGATTTTTTTTTTTTTTTTGGCAAGGAACGGGCACCCACATACGGGCACGTCCTAGTTGTGTAAAATGAACTAAGGTATCAATATGAACAGAGGATCGGTCCTTTAATTGTGTAAAGTGAACCAAGGTACCAATATGAACAGAGGATTGGTCCTTTCATTGTGTAAAATGAACCAATGTACCAATATGAACAGAGGATCGGTCCGTTCATTGTGTAAAATGAACCAATGTACCAATATTAAGAGAGGATCGGTACTTTAATTGTGTAAAATGAACCAAGGTACCAATACGAACAGAGGATCTGTACTTTCATTGTGTAAAATGAACCAATGTACCAATATGAACAGAGGATCGGTCCTTTAATTGTGTAAAATGAACTCAGGTATCAATATGAACAGAGGATCGGTACTTTCATTGTGTAAAATGAACCAAGGTACCAATATGAACAGAGGATCGGTACTTTCATTGTGTAAAATGAACCAATGTACCAATATGAACAGAGGATCGGTCCATTCATTGTGTAAAATGAACCAATGTACCAATATGAAGAGAGGATCGGTACTTTAATTGTGTAAAATGAACCAAGGTACCAATATGAACAGAGGATCGGTACTTTCATTGTGTAAAGTGAACTAAGGTATCAATATGAACAGAGGATTGGTCCTTTAATTGTGTAAAGTGAACCAAGGTACCAATATGAACAGAGGATCGGTACTTTCATTGTGTAAAATGAACCAATGTACCAATATGAACAGAGGATCGGTCCTTTAATTGTGTAAAATGAACTCAGGTATCAATATGAACAGAGGATCGGTACTTTTATTGTGTAAAATGAACCAAGGTACCAATATGAACAGAGGATCGGTCCGTTCATTGTGTAAAATGAACCAATGTACCAATATGAAGAGAGGATCGGTACTTTAATTGTGTAAAATGAACCAAGGTACCAATATGAACAGAGGATCGGTACTTTCATCTATCTATAATTCCACTAATCTCTGTGTGTATGTTTGTTTGTCTGTGACCGCTGTTTCTCGACAACCACGGGTCCGATATACTTTAAACTTGCCAGGTATATTGCTGGGGACCCGAGGATGTGCCTTTTCAAGGTTTCATATTAATCGGACAAGTAGTTACCGAGCTATGTCCAAAAAACGATTCAACCAATCAGAGAGCAGCGAGTTATCACGTGTGCCGAACGTGGCGAACAGACTCTGCCTCGGACGGCACATTTGAGAGCGTATTCATTTATTTCACGTTGGCAAACTATGTTGCCGCTATGTTGGCGTTAAACTATGTTTTAAAACTAATTAAAACTAATTTGCGATTCTTTCGCTTTCCTGCGCGTTTGTGCACGCTATGGCGATTTCTTTACCAAACTCCGCAAGCCGTTCGCTTTGGACCAAACCATTTCATGTAAATAGAGGGGGGGGGGGGGGGGGGGATTGTCACCATACTCGCAAGCCGTTCGCTTTGGACCAAACCATTTCATGTAAATAGAGGGGGGGGGATATAATTTTAGATATAGATATAGTACGGGCATGCCCTAGTCTATCTATAATTCCACTAATCTCTGTGTGTGTGTGTGTGTGTGTGTCTGTGTGTTTGTTTGTCTGTGACCGCTGTTTCTCGACAACCACGGGTCCGATATACTTGCAACTTGCCAGGTATATTGCTGGGGACCCGAGGATGTGCCTTTTCAAGGTTTGAAATTAATCGGACAAGTAGTTACCGAGCTATGTCCAAAAAACGATTCAACCAATCAGAGAGCAGCGAGCTATCACGTGTGCCGAACGTGGCGAACAGACTCTGCCTCGGACGGCACATTTGAGAGCGTATTCATTTATTTCACGTTGGCAAACTATGTTGGCGCTATGTTGGCGTTAAACTATGTTTTAAAACTAATTAAAACTAATTTGCGATTCATCGTAACTGCGATATGCGACCCTCCGGAGCTCCTGTGAGAGCGTGCGCCATTACGGATAGTAATTGAATTAAAAACATGATGCGTGATGTGAGATGCGTGATGTGAGAGCGTACGGGTACGGCTATGGCGATTTAGCCATTCGCCGTTCGCTTTGGCTTTGCGAATGGACCAAACCGTTTCATGTAAATAGAGGGGGGGGATTGTCACCGTACTCGCAAGCCGTTCGCTTTGGCTTTGCGAATGGACCAAACCATTTCATGTAAATAGAGGGGGGGGGGGGATATAATTTTAGATATATATATAGTACGGGCATGCCCTAGTTGTGTAAAATGAACCAATGTACCAATATGAACAGAGGATCGGTCCTTTAATTGTGTAGAATGAACTCAGGTATCAATATGAACAGAGGATCGGTACTTTCATTGTGTAAAATGAACCAAGGTACCAATATGAAAAGAGGATCGGTCCGTTCATTGTGTAAAATGAACCAATGTACCAATATGAAGAGAGGATCGGTACTTTAATTGTGTAAAATGAACCAATGTACCAATATGAAGAGAGGATCAGTACTTTAATTGTGTAAAATGAACTAAGGTACCAATATGAACAGAGGATCGGTCCGTTCATTGTGTAAAATGAACCAATGTACCAATATGAAGAGAGGATCGGTACTTTAATTGTGTAAAATGAACCAAGGTACCAATATGAACAGAGGATCGGTACTTTCATTGTGTAAAGTGAACTAAGGTATCAATATGAACAGAGGATTGGTCCTTTCATTGTGAAAAGTGAACCAAGGTACCAATATGAACAGAGGATTGGTCCTTTCATTGTGTAAAATGAACCAAGGTACCAATATGAACAGAGGATCGGTCCGTTCATTGTGTAAAATGTACCAATGTACCAATATGAAGAGAGGATCGGTACTTTAATTGTGTAAAATGAACCAAGGTACCAATATGAACAGAGGATCGGTACTTTCATTGTGTAAAATGAACCAATGTACCAATATGAACAGAGGATTGGTCCTTTCATTGTGTAAAATGAACCAATGTACCAATATGAACAGAGGATCGGTACTTTCATTGTGTAAAGTGAACCAAGGTACCAATATGAACAGAGGATTGGTCCTTTCATTGTGTAAAACTAGGACGTGCCCGTACGTGGGTGCCCGTTCCTTGCCAAAAAAAAAAAAAAATCGGAATAGATAGATCTAACAATAACACAGTGCCAAGTCGCAAGGAAAAGTAGAAAGAGAAGAGAAAACATTCCAAACCGCGAGGCAAAAACAACACGGCACGCTTCACCGTCCGGCAACTGAATTAAAAAAAAACAAAAAAAAACGCTCTTCGCTTTCGCGTGATCGTGCGTGGGGAAAAAAACAAAAAAAACAACGCTCTTCGCTTCCGCCCTTCGCTCTGACTGAATTGGGAGAAATAATGCGCATAAGAAATCGAGCAATTATTATTTTCTCCGGAAGAAATCGAATTACGAACCGTAATGGCGCACGCGCTCGGCTCGGCTCGCTCTCACATCGGCCACGCCTACGCAACAACGTGTTCTGTGATTGGCTGGCCTACCCCGCAACATGTCCTGTGATTAGTTTGGTAAATAAATCGCCATAACTCGGTAAATACTTGTCCGATTAATTTCAAACCTTGAAAAGGCACATCCTCGGGTCCCCAGCAATATACCTGGCAAGTTTCAAGTATATCGGACCGGTAGTTGTCGAGAAACAGCGGTCACAGACAAACACACAGACACACAGACACACAGACACACAGACACACAGAGATTACTGGAATTATAGATAGACTAGGGCATGCCTGTACTATATATATATCTAAAATTATATCCCCCCCCTCTATTTACATGAAATGGTTTGGTCCATTCGCAAAGCCAAAGCGAACGGCTTGTGAGTACGGTGACAATCCCCCCCCCCCCCCCCCCTCTATATACATGAAATGGTTTGGTCCATTCGCAAAGCCAAAGCGAACGGCTTGCGAGTACGGTAGAACCCCCCCCCTCTATTTACATGAAATGGTTTGGTCCATTCGCAAAGCCAAAGCGAACGGCTTGCGAGTACGGTAGAACCCCCCCCCCTCTATTTACATGAAATGGTTTGGTCCATTCGCAAAGCCAAAGCGAACGGCGAATGGCTAAATCGCCATAGCTCGCTAACTACTTGTCCCATTAATATGAAACCTTGAAAAGGCACATCCTCGGGTCCCCAGCAATATACCTGGCAAGTTTCAAGTATATCGGACCCGTGGTTGTCGAGAAACAGCGGTCACAGACAAACACACAGACACACAGACATACACACAGACACACAGACATACACACAGACACACAGACATTCACACAGAGATTGCTGGAATTATAGATAGACTAGGGCATGCCCGTACTATATATATATATATAAAATTATATCCCCCCCCCTCTATTTACATGAAATGGTTTGGTCAATTCGCAAAGCCAAAGCGAACGGCTTGCGTGTACGGTGACAATCCCCCCCCTCTATATACATGAAATGGTTTGGTCCATTCGCAACGACCACAGAACCCCCCCCCCCCTCTATTTACATGAAATGGTTTGGTCCATTCGCAAAGCCAAAGCGAACGGCGAACGGCTAAATCGCCATAGCTCGGTAACTACTTGTCCGATTAATATGAAACCTTGAAAAGGCACATCCTCGGGTCCCCAGCAATATACCTGGCAAGTTTCAAGTATATCGGACCCGTGGTTGTCGAGAAACAGCGGTCACAGACAAACACACAGACACACAGACATACATTCACACAGAGATTGCTGGAATTATAGATAGACTAGGGCATGCCCGTACTATATATATATCTAAAATTATATCCCCCCCCTCTATTTACATGAAATGGTTTGGTCCATTCGCAAAGCCAAAGCGAACGGCTTGCGAGTACGGTGACAATCCCCCCCCCCCCTCTATTTACATGAAATGGTTTGGGCCATTCGCAAAGCCAAAGCGAACGGCAGTTACGAATCGCAGTTACGATGAATCGCAAATTAGTTTTAATTAGTTTTAAAACATAGTTTAACGCCAACATAGCGCCAACATAGTTTGCCAACGTGAAATAAATGAATACGCTCTCAAATGTGCCGTCCGAGGCAGAGTCTGTTCGCCACGTTCGTCACACGTGATAGCTCGCTGCTCTCTGATTGGTTGAATCGTTTTTTGGACATAGCTCGGTAACTACTTGTCCGATTAATATGAAACTTGAAAAGGCACATCCTCGGGTCCCCAGCAATATACCTGGCAAGTTTCAAGTATATCGGACCCGTGGTTGTCGAGAAACAGCGGTCACAGACAAACACACACACACACACACATACACACAGAGATTAGTGGAATTATAGATAGACTAGGGCATGCCCGTACTATATATATATCTAAAATTATATCCCCCCCCCTCTATTTACATGAAATGGTTTGGTCCATTCGCAAAGCCAAAGCGAACGGCTTGCGAGTACGGTGACAATCCCCCCCCCCCCCTCTATTTACATGAAATGGTTTGGTCCATTCGCAAAGCCAAAGCGAACGGCGAACGGCTAAATCGCCATAGCCGTACCCGTACGCTCTCACATCACGCATCTCACATCACGCATCATGTTTTTAATTCAATTACTATCCGTAATGGCGCACGCTCTCACAGGAGCTCCGGAGGGTCGCATATCGCAGTTACGATGAATCGCAAATTATTTTTAATTAGTTTTAAAACATAGTTTAACGCCAACATAGCGCCAACATAGTTTGCCAACGTGAAATAAATGAATACGCTCTCAAATGTGCCGTCCGAGGCAGAGTCTGTTCGCCACGTTCGGCACACGTGATAGTTCGCTGCTCTCTGATTGGTTGAATCGTTTTTTGGACATAGCTCGGTAACTACTTGTCCGATTAATTTCAAACCTTGAAAAGGCACATCCTCGGGTCCCCAGCAATATACCTGGCAAGTTGCAAGTATATCGGACCCGTGGTTGTCGAGAAACAGCGGTCACAGACAAACAAACACACAGACACACACACACACACACACACAGAGATTAGTGGAATTATAGATAGACTAGGGCATGCCCGTACTATATATATATCTAAAATTATATCCCCCCCCCTCTATTTACATGAAATGGTTTGGTCCATCCGCAAAGCCAAAGCGAACGGCTTGCGAGTACGGTGACAATCCCCCCCCTCTATTTACATGAAATGGTTTGGTCCATTCGCAAAGCCAAAGCGAACGGCAGTTACGAATCGCAGTTACGATGAATCGCAAATTAGTTTTAATTAGTTTTAAAACATAGTTTAACACCAACATAGCGCCAACATAGTTTGCCAACGTGAAATAAATGAATACGCACTCAAATGTGCCGTCCGAGGCAGAGTCTGTTCGCCACGTTCGGCACACGTGATAGCTCGCTGCTCTCTGATTGGTTGAATCGTTTTTTGGACATAGCTCGGTAACTACTTGTCCGATTAATATGAAACGTTGAAAAGAAACATCCTCGGGTCCCCAGCAATATACCTGGCAAGTGCCAAGTATATCGGACCCGTGGTTGTCGAGAAACAGCGGTCACAGACAAACAAACACACACACACACACACACACACACACACACACACACACAGAGATTACTGGAATTATAGATAGACTAGGACGTGCCCGTACGTGGGTGCCCGTTCCTTGCCAAAAAAAAAAAAAAACGCTACCCGTACGCTCTACCCCGCCCGTACACCCGTACGCCGGTAAACAAAAAAAACAACGCTCTTCACTTCCGCCCTTCGCTCGGACTGAATTGGGAGAAATAATGCGCATAAGAAATCGAGAAATTATTATTTTCTCCGGAAGAAATCGAATTACGAACCGTAATGGCGCACGCGCTCGGCTCGGCTCGCTCTCACATCGGCCACGCCTACGCAACAACGTGTTCTGTGATTGGCTGCCGGAAGTGCAGTCTTCACTGTCCGGAAGGTCGCATATCGCAGTTACGATGAATCGCAAATTAGTTTTAATTAGTTTTAAAACATAGTTTAACGCCAACATAGCGCCAACATAGTTTGCCAACGTGAAATAAATGAATACGCTCTCAAATGTGCCGTCCGAGGCAGAGTCTGTTCGCCACGTTCAGCACACGTGATAGCTCGCTGCTCTCTGATTGGTTGAATCGTTTTTTGGACATAGCTCGGTAACTACTTGTCCGATTAATTTCAAACCTTGAAAAGGCACATCCTCGGGTCCCCAGCAATATACCTGGCAAGTTTCAAGTATATCGGACCGGTAGTTGTCGAGAAACAGCGGTCACAGACAAACACACACACACACACACACATACACACAGAGATTAGTGGAATTATAGATAGATGAACCAATGTACCAATATGAACAGAGGATCGGTCCGTTCATTGTGTAAAATGAACCAATGTACCAATATGAAGAGAGGATCGGTACTTTCATTGTTTAAAATGAACCAAGGTATCAATATGAACAGAGGATCGGTACTTTCATTGTGTAAAATGAACCAATGTACCAATATGAAGAGAAGATCGGTACTTTCATTGTGTAAAATGAACCAAGGTATCAATATGAACAGAGGATCGGTACTTTCAATGTTTAAAATGAACCAAGGTACCAATATGAACAGAGGATCGGTCTTTTAATTGTGTAAAATGAACCAAGGTACCAATATGAACAGAGGATCGGTACTTTCATTGTATAAAATGAACTAAGGTACCAATATGAACAGAGGATCGGTCCTTTCATTGTGTAAAATGAACCAAGGTATCAATATGAACAGAGGATCTCTACTTTCATTGTGTAAAATGAACCAAGGTACCAATATGAACAGAGGATCTCTACTTTCATTGTGTAAAATGAACCAAGGTACCAATATGAACAGAGGATCGGTACTTTCATTGTGTAAAATTAACCAAGGTATCAATGTGAACAGAGGATCGGTACTTTCATTGTGTAAAATTAACCAAGGTACCAATATGAACAGAGGATCGGTACTTTCATTGTGTAAAATTAACCAAGGTATCAATGTGAACAGAGGATCGGTACTTTCATTGTGTAAAATGAACCAAGGTATCAATATGAACAGAGGATCTCTACTTTCATTGTGTAAAATTAACCAAGGTACCAATATGAACAGAGGATCGGTACTTTCATTGTGTAAAATTAACCAAGGTATCAATGTGAACAGAGGATCGGTCCTTTCATTGTGTAAAATGAACCAAGGTATCAATATGAACATAGGATCTCTACTTTCATTGTGTAAAATGAACCAAGGTACCAATATGAACAGAGGATCGGTACTTTCATTGTGTAAAATTAACCAAGGTATCAATGTGAACAGAGGATCGGTACTTTCATTGTGTAAAATTAACCAAGGTATCAATGTGAACAGAGGATCGGTACTTTCATTGTGTAAAATGAACCAAGGTACCAATATGAACAGAGGATCGGTACTTTCATTGTGTAAAATTAACCAAGGTACCAATATGAACAGAGGATCGGTACTTTCATTGTGTAAAATTAACCAAGGTATCAATGTGAACAGAGGATCGGTACTTTCATTGTGTAAAATGAACCAAGGTACCAATATGAACAGAGGATCGGTACTTTCATTGTGTAAAATGAACGAATGTACCAATATGAACAGAGGATCGGTCCGTTCATTGTGTAAAATGAACCAATGTACCAATATGAAGAGAGGACCGGGACTTTAATTGTGTAAAATGAACTAAGGTACCAATATGAACAGAGGATTGGTCCTTTCATTGTGTAAAATGAACGAATGTACCAATATGAACAGAGGATCGGTACTTTAATTGTGTAAAATGAACTAAGGTACCAATATGAACAGAGGATTGGTCCTTTCATTGTGTAAAATGAACTAAGGTATCAATATGAACAGAGGATCGGTACTTTAGTTGTGTAAAGTGAACCAAGGTACCAATATGAACAGAGGATTGGTCCTTTCATTGTGCAAAATGAACGAAGGTATCAATATGAACAGAGGATCGGTCCTTTAATTCTGTAAAATGAACTAAGGTATCAATATGAACAGAGGATCGGTACTTTCATTGTGTAAAATGAACTAAGGTATCAATATGAACAGAGGGTCGGTCCTTTAATTGTGTAAAGTGAACCAAGGTACCAATATGAACAGAGGATTGGTCCTTTCATTGTGTAAAATGAACCAATGTACCAATATGAACAGTGGATCGGTCCGTTCATTGTGTAAAATGAACCAATGTACCAATATGAAGAGAGGATCGGTACTTTAATTGTGTAAAATGAACCAAGGTACCAATATGAACAGAGGATCGGTACTTTCATTGTGTAAAATGAACCAATGTACCAATATGAACAGAGGATCGGTCCTTTAATTGTGTAAAATGAACTCAGGTATCAATATGAACAGAGGATCGGTACTTTCATTGTGTAAAATGAACCAAGGTACCAATTGAACAGAGGATCGGTCCGTTCATTGTGTAAAATGAACCAATGTACCAATATGAAGGGAGGATCGGTACTTTAGTTGTGTAAAATGAACCAATGTACCAATATGAACAGAGGATCGGTACTTTAATTCTGTAAAATGAACTAAGGTATCAATATGAACAGAGGATCGGTACTTTCATTGTGTAAAATGAACTAAGGTATCAATATGAACAGAGGATCGGTCCTTTAATTGTGTAAAGTGAACCAAGGTACCAATATGAACAGAGGATCGGTACTTTAATTCTGTAAAATGAACTAAGGTATCAATATGAACAGAGGATCGGTACTTTCATTGTGTAAAATGAACTAAGGTATCAATATGAACAGAGGATCGGTCCTTTAATTGTGTAAAGTGAACCAAGGTACCAATATGAACAGAGGATTGGTCCTTTCATTGTGTAAAATGAACTAAGGTACCAATATGAACAGAGGATTGGTCCTTTCATTGTGTAAAATGAACTAAGGTATCAATATGAACAGAGGATCGGTACTTTAGTTGTGTAAAGTGAACCAAGGTACCAATATGAACAGAGGATTGGTCCTTTCATTGTGCAAAATGAACGAAGGTATCAATATGAACAGAGGATCGGTACTTTAATTCTGTAAAATGAACTAAGGTATCAATATGAACAGAGGATCGGTACTTTCATTGTGTAAAATGAACTAAGGTATCAATATGAACAGAGGATCGGTCCTTTAATTGTGTAAAGTGAACCAAGGTACCAATATGAACAGAGGATTGGTCCTTTCATTGTGTAAAATGAACCAATGTACCAATATGAACAGTGGATCGGTCCGTTCATTGTGTAAAATGAACCAATGTACCAATATGAAGAGAGGATCGGTACTTTAATTGTGTAAAATGAACCAAGGTACCAATATGAACAGAGGATCGGTACTTTCATTGTGTAAAATGAACCAATGTACCAATATGAACAGAGGATCGGTCCTTTAATTGTGTAAAATGAACTAAGGTACCAATATGAACAGAGGATTGGTCCTTTCATTGTGTAAAATGAACTAAGGTATCAAAATGAACAGAGGATCGGTACTTTAGTTGTGTAAAGTGAACCAAGGTACCAATATGAACAGAGGATTGGTCCTTTCATTGTGCAAAATGAACGAAGGTACCAATATGAACAGAGGATCGTTACTTTAATTCTGTAAAATGAACTAAGGTATCAATATGAACAGAGGATCGGTACTTTCATTGTGTAAAATGAACTAAGGTATCAATATGAACAGAGGATCGGTCCTTTAATTGTGTAAAGTGAACCAAGGTACCAATATGAACAGAGGATTGGTCCTTTCATTGTGTAAAATGAACCAATGTACCAATATGAACAGTGGATCGGTCCGTTCATTGTGTAAAATGAACCAATGTACCAATTGAACAGAGGATCGGTCCGTTCATTGTGTAAAATGAACCAATGTACCAATATGAAGAGAGGATCGGTACTTTAATTGTGTAAAATGAACCAAAGTACCAATATGAACAGAGGATCGGTACTTTCATTGTGTAAAGTGAACTAAGGTATCAATATGAACAGAGGATTGGTCCGTTCATTGTGTAAAATGAACCAATGTACCAATATGAACAGAGGATCGGTCCGTTCATTGTGTAAAATGAACCAATGTACCAATATGAAGAGAGGATCGGTACTTTAATTGTGTAAAATGAACCAAGGTACCAATATGAACAGAGGATCGGTACTTTCATTGTGTAAAATGAACCAATTTACCAATATGAACAGAGGATCGGTCCTTTAATTGTGTAAAATGAACTCAGGTATAAATATGAACAGAGGATCGGTACTTTCATTGTGTAAAATGAACCAAGGTACCAATATGAACAGAGGATCGGTCCGTTCATTGTGTAAAATGAACCAATGTACCAATATGAAGAGAGGATCGGTACTTTAATTGTGTAAAATGAACTAAGGTACCAATATGAACAGAGGATCGGTCCGTTCATTGTGTAAAATGAACCAATGTACCAATATGAAGAGAGGATCGGTACTTTAATTGTGTAAAATGAACCAAGGTACCAATATGAACAGAGGATCGGTACTTTAATTGTGTAAAATGAACCAATGTACCAATATGAACAGAGGATCGGTACTTTCATTGTTTAAAATGAACTAAGGTATCAATATGAACAGAGGATCGGTACTTTCATTGTTTAAAATGAACTAAGGTATCAATATGAACAGAGGATCGGTACTTTCATTGTTTAAAATGAACCAAGGTATCAATATGAACAGAGGATCGGTACTTTCATTGTGTAAAATGAACCAATGTACCAATATGAACAGAGGATCGGTACTTTCATTGTGTAAAATGAACGAATGTACCAATATGAACAGAGGATCGGTCCGTTCATTGTGTAAAATGAACCAATGTACCAATATGAAGAGAGGACCGGGACTTTAATTGTGTAAAATGAACTAAGGTACCAATATGAACAGAGGATTGGTCCTTTCATTGTGTAAAATGAACGAATGTACCAATATGAACAGAGGATCGGTACTTTAATTGTGTAAAATGAACTAAGGTACCAATATGAACAGAGGATTGGTCCTTTCATTGTGTAAAATGAACTAAGGTATCAATATGAACAGAGGATCGGTACTTTAGTTGTGTAAAGTGAACCAAGGTACCAATATGAACAGAGGATTGGTCCTTTCATTGTGCAAAATGAACGAAGGTATCAATATGAACAGAGGATCGGTACTTTAGTTCTGTAAAATGAACTAAGGTATCAATATGAACAGAGGATCGGTACTTTCATTGTGTAAAATGAACTAAGGTATCAATATGAACAGAGGATCGGTCCTTTAATTGTGTAAAGTGAACCAAGGTACCAATATGAACAGAGGATTGGTCCTTTCATTGTGTAAAATGAACCAATGTACCAATATGAACAGTGGATCGGTCCGTTCATTGTGTAAAATGAACCAATGTACCAATATGAAGAGAGGATCGGTACTTTAATTGTGTAAAATGAACCAAGGTACCAATATGAACAGAGGATCGGTACTTTCATTGTGTAAAATGAACCAATGTACCAATATGAACAGAGGATCGGTCCTTTAATTGTGTAAAATGAACTAAGGTACCAATATGAACAGAGGATTGGTCCTTTCATTGTGTAAAATGAACTAAGGTATCAAAATGAACAGAGGATCGGTACTTTAGTTGTGTAAAGTGAACCAAGGTACCAATATGAACAGAGGATTGGTCCTTTCATTGTGCAAAATGAACGAAGGTACCAATATGAACAGAGGATCGGTACTTTAATTCTGTAAAATGAACTAAGGTATCAATATGAACAGAGGATCGGTACTTTCATTGTGTAAAATGAACTAAGGTATCAATATGAACAGAGGATCGGTCCTTTAATTGTGTAAAGTGAACCAAGGTACCAATATGAACAGAGGATTGGTCCTTTCATTGTGTAAAATGAACCAATGTACCAATATGAACAGTGGATCGGTCCGTTCATTGTGTAAAATGAACCAATGTACCAATTGAACAGAGGATCGGTCCGCTCATTGTGTAAAATGAACCAATGTACCAATATGAAGAGAGGATCGGTACTTTAATTGTGTAAAATGAACCAAAGTACCAATATGAACAGAGGATCGGTACTTTCATTGTGTAAAGTGAACTAAGGTATCAATATGAACAGAGGATTGGTCCGTTCATTGTGTAAAATGAACCAATGTACCAATATGAACAGAGGATCGGTCCGTTCATTGTGTAAAATGAACCAATGTACCAATATGAAGAGAGGATCGGTACTTTAATTGTGTAAAATGAACCAAGGTACCAATATGAACAGAGGATCGGTACTTTCATTGTGTAAAATGAACCAATTTACCAATATGAACAGAGGATCGGTCCTTTAATTGTGTAAAATGAACTCAGGTATAAATATGAACAGAGGATCGGTACTTTCATTGTGTAAAATGAACCAAGGTACCAATATGAACAGAGGATCGGTCCGTTCATTGTGTAAAATGAACCAATGTACCAATATGAAGAGAGGATCGGTACTTTAATTGTGTAAAATGAACTAAGGTACCAATATGAACAGAGGATCGGTCCGTTCATTGTGTAAAATGAACCAATGTACCAATATGAAGAGAGGATCGGTACTTTAATTGTGTAAAATGAACCAAGGTACCAATATGAACAGAGGATCGGTACTTTAATTGTGTAAAATGAACCAATGTACCAATATGAACAGAGGATCGGTACTTTCATTGTTTAAAATGAACTAAGGTATCAATATGAACAGAGGATCGGTACTTTCATTGTTTAAAATGAACTAAGGTATCAATATGAACAGAGGATCGGTACTTTCATTGTTTAAAATGAACCAAGGTATCAATATGAACAGAGGATCGGTACTTTCATTGTGTAAAATGAACCAATGTACCAATATGAACAGAGGATCGGTACTTTCATTGTGTAAAATGAACTCAGGTATCAATATGAACAGAGGATCGGTACTTTCAATGTTTAAAATGAACCAAGGTATCAATATGAACAGAGGATCGGTACTTTCATTGTGTAAAATGAACCAATGTACCAATATGAAGAGAGGATCGGTACTTTCATTGTGTAAAATGAACCAAGGTATCAATATGAACAGAGGATCGGTACTTTCAATGTTTAAAATGAACCAAGGTACCAATATGAACAGAGGATCGGTCTTTTAATTGTGTAAAATGAACCAAGGTACCAATATGAACAGAGGATCGGTACTTTCATTGTGTAAAATGAACTAAGGTACCAATATGAACAGAGCATCTGTACTTTCATTGTGTAAAATGAACCAAGGTACCAATATGAACAGAGGATCGGTCCGTTCATTGTGTAAAATGAACCAATGTACCAATATGAAGAGAGGATCGGTACTTTAATTGTGTAAAATGAACCAAGGTACCAATATGAACAGAGGATCGGTACTTTCATTGTGTAAAATGAACCAATGTACCAATATGAACAGAGGATCGGTACTTTCATTGTTTAAAATGAACTAAGGTATCAATATGAACAGAGGATCGGTACTTTCATTGTTTAAAATGAACTAAGGTATCAATATGAACAGAGGATCGGTACTTTCATTGTTTAAAATGAACCAAGGTATCAATATGCACAGAGGATCGGTACTTTCATTGTGTAAAATGAACTCAGGTATCAATATGAACAGAGGATCTGTAATTTCATTGTGTAAAATGAACCAAGGTATCAATATGAACAGAGGATCGGTACTTTCAATGTTTAAAATGAACCAAGGTACCAATATGAACAGAGGATCGGTCTTTTAATTGTGTAAAATGAACCAAGGTACCAATATGAACAGAGGATCGGTACTTTCATTGTGTAAAATGAACCAAGGTACCAATATGAACAGAGGATCGGTCCGTTCATTGCGTAAAATGAACCAATGTACCAATATGAAGAGAGGATCGGTACTTTAATTGTGTAAAATGAACCAAGGTACCAATATGAACAGAGGATCGGTACTTTCATTGTGTAAAATGAACCAAGGTACCAATATGAACAGAGGATCGGTCCGTTCATTGTGTAAAATGAACCAATGTACCAATATGAACAGAGGATCGGTACTTTCATTGTGTAAAATGAACTAAGGTATCAATATGAACAGAGGATCGGTACTTTCATTGTGTAAAATGAAGTAAGGTATCAACATGAACAGAGGATCGGTACTTTCATTGTGTAAAATGAACTAAGGTATCAACATGAACAGAGGATCGGTACTTTAGTTGTGTAAAGTGAACCAAGGTACCAATATGAACAGAGGATTGGTCCTTTCATTGTGCAAAATGAACGAAGGTATCAATATGAACAGAGGATTGGTCCTTTCATTGTGTAAAATGAACTAAGGTATCAATATGAACAGAGGATCGGTACTTTAGTTGTGTAAAGTGAACCAAGGTACCAATATGAACAGAGGATTGGTCCTTTCATTGTGCAAAATGAACGAAGGTATCAATATGAACAGAGGATCGGTACTTTAATTCTGTAAAATGAACTAAGGTATCAATATGAACAGAGGATCGGTACTTTCATTGTGTAAAATGAACTAAGGTATCAATATGAACAGAGGATCGGTCCTTTAATTGTGTAAAGTGAACCAAGGTACCAATATGAACAGAGGATTGGTCCTTTCATTGTGTAAAATGAACCAATGTACCAATATGAACAGTGGATCGGTCCGTTCATTGTGTAAAATGAACCAATGTACCAATATGAAGAGAGGATCGGTACTTTAATTGTGTAAAATGAACCAAGGTACCAATATGAACAGAGGATCGGTACTTTCATTGTGTAAAATGAACCAATGTACCAATATGAACAGAGGATCTGTACTTTCATTGTGTAAAATGAACCAAGGTATCAATATGAACAGAGGATCGGTACTTTCAATGTTTAAAATGAACTAAGGTACCAATATGAACAGAGGATCAGCACTTTCATTGTGTAAAATGAACTAAGGTATCAATATGAACAGAGGATCTGTACTTTCATTGTGTAAAATGAACTAAGGTATCAATATGAACAGAGGATCTGTACTTTCATTGTGTAAAATGAACCAAGGTATCAATATGAACAGAGGATCTGTACTTTCATTGTGTAAAATGAACCAAGGTATCAATATGAACAGAGGATCTGCACTTTCATTGTGTAAAATGAACCAAGGTACCAATATGAACAGAGGATCGGTCTTTTAATTGTGTAAAATGAACCAAGGTATCAATATGAACAGAGGATCGGTACTTTCATTGTGTAAAATGAACTAAGGTACCAATATGAACAGAGGATCGGTACTTTTCATTGTGTAAAATGACCTGAGGTATCAATATGAACAGAGGATCGGTACTTTCATTGTGTAAAATGAACTAAGGTATCAACATGAACTGAGGATCGGTACTTTCATTGTGTAAAATGAACTAAGGTATCAATATGAACAGAGGATCGGTACTTTCATTGTGTAAAATGAAGTAAGGTATCAACATGAACAGAGGATCGGTACTTTCATTGTGTAAAATGAACTAAGGTATCAACATGAACAGAGGATCGGTACTTTAGTTGTGTAAAGTGAACCAAGGTACCAATATGAACAGAGGATTGGTCCTTTCATTGTGCAAAATGAACGAAGGTATCAATATGAACAGAGGATTGGTCCTTTCATTGTGTAAAATGAACTAAGGTATCAATATGAACAGAGGATCGGTACTTTAGTTGTGTAAAGTGAACCAAGGTACCAATATGAACAGAGGATTGGTCCTTTCATTGTGCAAAATGAACGAAGGTATCAATATGAACAGAGGATCGGTACTTTAATTCTGTAAAATGAACTAAGGTATCAATATGAACAGAGGATCGGTACTTTCATTGTGTAAAATGAACTAAGGTATCAATATGAACAGAGGATCGGTCCTTTAATTGTGTAAAGTGAACCAAGGTACCAATATGAACAGAGGATTGGTCCTTTCATTGTGTAAAATGAACCAATGTACCAATATGAACAGTGGATCGGTCCGTTCATTGTGTAAAATGAACCAATGTACCAATATGAAGAGAGGATCGGTACTTTAATTGTGTAAAATGAACCAAGGTACCAATATGAACAGAGGATCGGTACTTTCATTGTGTAAAATGAACCAATGTACCAATATGAACAGAGGATCGGTCCTTTAATTGTGTAAAATGAACTCAGGTATCAATATGAACAGAGGATCGGTACTTTCATTGTGTAAAATGAACCAAGGTACCAATTGAACAGAGGATCGGTCCGTTCATTGTGTAAAATGAACCAATGTACCAATATGAAGGGAGGATCGGTACTTTAATTGTGTAAAATGAACCAATGTACCAATATGAACAGAGGATCGGTACTTTAATTCTGTAAAATGAACTAAGGTATCAATATGAACAGAGGATCGGTACTTTCATTGTGTAAAATGAACTAAGGTATCAATATGAACAGAGGATCGGTCCTTTAATTGTGTAAAGTGAACCAAGGTACCAATATGAACAGAGGATTGGTCCTTTCATTGTGTAAAATGAACGAATGTACCAATATGAACAGAGGATCGGTCCGTTCATTGTGTAAAATGAACCAATGTACCAATATGAAGAGAGGACCGGGACTTTAATTGTGTAAAATGAACTAAGGTACCAATATGAACAGAGGATTGGTCCTTTCATTGTGTAAAATGAACGAATGTACCAATATGAACAGAGGATCGGTACTTTAATTGTGTAAAATGAACTAAGGTACCAATATGAACAGAGGATTGGTCCTTTCATTGTGTAAAATGAACTAAGGTATCAATATGAACAGAGGATCGGTACTTTAGTTGTGTAAAGTGAACCAAGGTACCAATATGAACAGAGGATTGGTCCTTTCATTGTGCAAAATGAACGAAGGTATCAATATGAACAGAGGATCGGTACTTTAATTCTGTAAAATGAACTAAGGTATCAATATGAACAGAGGATCGGTACTTTCATTGTGTAAAATGAACTAAGGTATCAATATGAACAGAGGATCGGTCCTTTAATTGTGTAAAGTGAACCAAGGTACCAATATGAACAGAGGATTGGTCCTTTCATTGTGTAAAATGAACCAATGTACCAATATGAACAGTGGATCGGTCCGTTCATTGTGTAAAATGAACCAATGTACCAATATGAAGAGAGGATCGGTACTTTAATTGTGTAAAATGAACCAAGGTACCAATATGAACAGAGGATCGGTACTTTCATTGTGTAAAATGAACCAATGTACCAATATGAACAGAGGATCGGTCCTTTAATTGTGTAAAATGAACTAAGGTACCAATATGAACAGAGGATTGGTCCTTTCATTGTGTAAAATGAACTAAGGTATCAAAATGAACAGAGGATCGGTACTTTAGTTGTGTAAAGTGAACCAAGGTACCAATATGAACAGAGGATTGGTCCTTTCATTGTGCAAAATGAACGAAGGTACCAATATGAACAGAGGATCGGTACTTTAATTCTGTAAAATGAACTAAGGTATCAATATGAACAGAGGATCGGTACTTTCATTGTGTAAAATGAACTAAGGTATCAATATGAACAGAGGATCGGTCCTTTAATTGTGTAAAGTGAACCAAGGTACCAATATGAACAGAGGATTGGTCCTTTCATTGTGTAAAATGAACCAATGTACCAATATGAACAGTGGATCGGTCCGTTCATTGTGTAAAATGAACCAATGTACCAATTGAACAGAGGATCGGTCCGTTCATTGTGTAAAATGAACCAATGTACCAATATGAAGAGAGGATCGGAACTTTAATTGTGTAAAATGAACCAAGGTACCAATATGAACAGAGGATCGGTACTTTCATTGTGTAAAATGAACCAATTTACCAATATGAACAGAGGATCGGTCCTTTAATTGTGTAAAATGAACTCAGGTATAAATATGAACAGAGGATCGGTACTTTCATTGTGTAAAATGAACCAAGGTACCAATATGAACAGAGGATCGGTCCGTTCATTGTGTAAAATGAACCAATGTACCAATATGAAGAGAGGATCGGTACTTTAATTGTGTAAAATGAACTAAGGTACCAATATGAACAGAGGATCGGTCCGTTCATTGTGTAAAATGAACCAATGTACCAATATGAAGAGAGGATCGGTACTTTAATTGTGTAAAATGAACCAAGGTACCAATATGAACAGAGGATCGGTACTTTAATTGTGTAAAATGAACCAATGTACCAATATGAACAGAGGATCGGTACTTTCATTGTTTAAAATGAACTAAGGTATCAATATGAACAGAGGATCGGTACTTTCATTGTTTAAAATGAACTAAGGTATCAATATGAACAGAGGATCGGTACTTTCATTGTTTAAAATGAACCAAGGTATCAATATGAACAGAGGATCGGTACTTTCATTGTGTAAAATGAACCAATGTACCAATATGAACAGAGGATCGGTACTTTCATTGTGTAAAATGAACTCAGGTATCAATATGAACAGAGGATCGGTACTTTCAATGTTTAAAATGAACCAAGGTATCAATATGAACAGAGGATCGGTACTTTCATTGTGTAAAATGAACCAATGTACCAATATGAAGAGAGGATCGGTACTTTCATTGTGTAAAATGAACCAAGATATCAATATGAACAGAGGATCGGTACTTTCAATGTTTAAAATGAACCAAGGTACCAATATGAACAGAGGATCGGTCTTTTAATTGTGTAAAATGAACCAAGGTACCAATATGAACAGAGGATCGGTACTTTCATTGTGTAAAATGAACTAAGGTACCAATATGAACAGAGCATCTGTACTTTCATTGTGTAAAATGAACCAAGGTACCAATATGAACAGAGGATCGGTCCGTTCATTGTGTAAAATGAACCAATGTACCAATATGAAGAGAGGATCGGTACTTTAATTGTGTAAAATGAACCAAGGTACCAATATGAACAGAGGATCGGTACTTTCATTGTGTAAAATGAACCAATGTACCAATATGAACAGAGGATCGGTACTTTCATTGTTTAAAATGAACTAAGGTATCAATATGAACAGAGGATCGGTACTTTCATTGTTTAAAATGAACTAAGGTATCAATATGAACAGAGGATCGGTACTTTCATTGTTTAAAATGAACCAAGGTATCAATATGCACAGAGGATCGGTACTTTCATTGTGTAAAATGAACTCAGGTATCAATATGAACAGAGGATCTGTACTTTCATTGTGTAAAATGAACCAAGGTATCAATATGAACAGAGGATCGGTACTTTCAATGTTTAAAATGAACCAAGGTACCAATATGAACAGAGGATCGGTCTTTTAATTGTGTAAAATGAACCAAGGTACCAATATGAACAGAGGATCGGTACTTTCATTGTGTAAAATGAACCAAGGTACCAATATGAACAGAGGATCGGTACTTTCAATGTTTAAAATGAACCAAGGTACCAATATGAACAGAGGATCGGTCTTTTAATTGTGTAAAATGAACCAAGGTACCAATATGAACAGAGGATCGGTACTTTCATTGTGTAAAATGAACCAAGGTACCAATATGAACAGAGGATCGGTCCGTCCGTTCATTGCGTAAAATGAACCAATGTACCAATATGAAGAGAGGATCGGTACTTTAATTGTGTAAAATGAACCAAGGTACCAATATGAACAGAGGATCGGTACTTTCATTGTGTAAAATGAACCAAGGTACCAATATGAACAGAGGATCGGTCCGTTCATTGTGTAAAATGAACCAATGTACCAATATGAACAGAGGATCGGTACTTTCATTGTGTAAAATGAACTAAGGCATCAACATGAACAGAGGATCGGTACTTTCATTGTGTAAAATGACCTAAGGTATCAATATGAACAGAGGATTGGTACTTTCATTGTGTAAAATGAACTAAGGTATCAATATGAACAGAGGATCGGTACTTTCATTGTTTAAAATGAACTAAGGTATCAATATGAACAGAGGATCGGTACTTTCATTGTTTAAAATGAACTAAGGTATCAATATGAACAGAGGATCGGTACTTTCATTGTTTAAAATGAACCAAGGTATCAATATGAACAGAGGTTCGGTACTTTCATTGTTTAAAATGAACCAAGGTATCAATATGAACAGAGGATCGGTACTTTCATTGTTTAAAATGAACCAAGGTATCAATATGAACAGAGGATCGGTACTTTCATTGTTTAAAATGAACCAAGGTATCAATATGAACAGAGGATCTGTACTTTCATTGTGTAAAATTAACTCAGGTATCAATATGAACAGAGGATCGGTACTTTCATTGTGTTAAATGAACTCAGGTATCAATATGAACAGAGGATCGGTACTTTCATTGTTTAAAATGAACCAAGGTATCAATATGAACAGAGGATCGGTACTTTCATTGTGTAAAATGAACTCAGGTATCAATATGAACAGAGGATCTGTACTTTCATTGTGTAAAATGAACCAAGGTATCAATATGAACAGAGGACCGGTACTTTCAATGTTTAAAATGAACCAAGGTACCAATATGAACAGAGGATTGGTCCTTTCATTGTGTAAAATGAACCAAGGTACCAATATGAACAGAGGATTGGTCCTTTCATTGTGTAAAATGAACCAAGGTACCAATATGAACAGAGGATCGGTCCGTTCATTGTGTAAAATGAACCAATGTACCAATATGAAGAGAGGATCGGTCCTTTAATTGTGTAAAATGAACCAAGGTACCAATATGAACAGAGGATCGGTACTTTCATTGTGTAAAATGAACCAATGTACCAATATGAACAGAGGATCGGTCCTTTAATTGTGTAAAATGAACTAAGGTATCAATATGAACAGAGGATCAGTACTTTCATTGTGTAAAATGAACTAAGGTATCAATATGAACAGAGGATCGGTACTTTTATTGTTTAAAATGAACCAAGGTATCAATATGAACAGAGGATCTGTACTTTCATTGTGTAAAATGAACCAAGGTATCAATATGAACAGAGGATCGGTACTTTCAATGTTTAAAATGAACTAAGGTACCAATATGAACAAAGGATCAGCACTTTCATTGTTTAAAATGAACTAAGGTATCAATATGAACAGAGGATCGGTACTTTCATTGTTTAAAATGAACCAAGGTATCAATATGAACAGAGGTTCGGTACTTTCATTGTTTAAAATGAACCAAGGTATCAATATGAACAGAGGATCGGTACTTTCATTGTTTAAAATGAACCAAGGTATCAATATGAACAGAGGATCGGTACTTTCATTGTTTAAAATGAACCAAGGTATCAATATGAACAGAGGATCTGTACTTTCATTGTGTAAAATTAACTCAGGTATCAATATGAACAGAGGATCGGTACTTTCATTGTGTTAAATGAACTCAGGTATCAATATGAACAGAGGATCGGTACTTTCATTGTTTAAAATGAACCAAGGTATCAATATGAACAGAGGATCGGTACTTTCATTGTGTAAAATGAACTCAGGTATCAATATGAACAGAGGATCTGTACTTTCATTGTGTAAAATGAACCAAGGTATCAATATGAACAGAGGACCGGTACTTTCAATGTTTAAAATGAACCAAGGTACCAATATGAACAGAGGATTGGTCCTTTCATTGTGTAAAATGAACCAAGGTACCAATATGAACAGAGGATTAGTCCTTTCATTGTGTAAAATGAACCAAGGTACCAATATGAACAGAGGATCGGTCCGTTCATTGTGTAAAATGAACCAATGTACCAATATGAAGAGAGGATCGGTCCTTTAATTGTGTAAAATGAACCAAGGTACCAATATGAACAGAGGATCGGTACTCTCATTGTGTAAAATGAACCAATGTACCAATATGAACAGAGGATCGGTCCTTTAATTGTGTAAAATGAACTAAGGTATCAATATGAACAGAGGATCAGTACTTTCATTGTGTAAAATGAACTAAGGTATCAATATGAACAGAGGATCGGTACTTTTATTGTTTAAAATGAACCAAGGTATCAATATGAACAGAGGATCGGTACTTTCATTGTGTAAAATGAACCAATGTACCAATATGAACAGAGGATCGGTACTTTCATTGTGTAAAATGAACTCAGGTATCAATATGAACAGAGGATCGGTACTTTCAATGTTTAAAATGAACCAAGGTATCAATATGAACAGAGGATCGGTACTTTCATTGTGTAAAATGAACCAATGTACCAATATGAAGAGAGGATCGGTACTTTCATTGTGTAAAATGAACCAAGGTATCAATATGAACAGAGGATCGGTACTTTCAATGTTTAAAATGAACCAAGGTACCAATATGAACAGAGGATCGGTCTTTTAATTGTGTAAAATGAACCAAGGTACCAATATGAACAGAGGATCGGTACTTTCATTGTGTAAAATGAACTAAGGTACCAATATGAACAGAGCATCTGTACTTTCATTGTGTAAAATGAACCAAGGTACCAATATGAACAGAGGATCGGTCCGTTCATTGTGTAAAATGAACCAATGTACCAATATGAAGAGAGGATCGGTACTTTAATTGTGTAAAATGAACCAAGGTACCAATATGAACAGAGGATCGGTACTTTCATTGTGTAAAATGAACCAATGTACCAATATGAACAGAGGATCGGTACTTTCATTGTTTAAAATGAACTAAGGTATCAATATGAACAGAGGATCGGTACTTTCATTGTTTAAAATGAACTAAGGTATCAATATGAACAGAGGATCGGTACTTTCATTGTTTAAAATGAACCAAGGTATCAATATGCACAGAGGATCGGTACTTTCATTGTGTAAAATGAACTCAGGTATCAATATGAACAGAGGATCTGTACTTTCATTGTGTAAAATGAACCAAGGTATCAATATGAACAGAGGATCGGTACTTTCAATGTTTAAAATGAACCAAGGTACCAATATGAACAGAGGATCGGTCTTTTAATTGTGTAAAATGAACCAAGGTACCAATATGAACAGAGGATCGGTACTTTCATTGTGTAAAATGAACCAAGGTACCAATATGAACAGAGGATCGGTCCGTTCATTGCGTAAAATGAACCAATGTACCAATATGAAGAGAGGATCGGTACTTTAATTGTGTAAAATGAACCAAGGTACCAATATGAACAGAGGATCGGTACTTTCATTGTGTAAAATGAACCAAGGTACCAATATGAACAGAGGATCGGTCCGTTCATTGTGTAAAATGAACCAATGTACCAATATGAACAGAGGATCGGTACTTTCATTGTGTAAAATGAACTAAGGCATCAACATGAACAGAGGATCGGTACTTTCATTGTGTAAAATGACCTAAGGTATCAATATGAACAGAGGATTGGTACTTTCATTGTGTAAAATGAACTAAGGTATCAATATGAACAGAGGATCGGTACTTTCATTGTTTAAAATGAACTAAGGTATCAATATGAACAGAGGATCGGTACTTTCATTGTTTAAAATGAACTAAGGTATCAATATGAACAGAGGATCGGTACTTTCATTGTTTAAAATGAACCAAGGTATCAATATGAACAGAGGTTCGGTACTTTCATTGTTTAAAATGAACCAAGGTATCAATATGAACAGAGGATCGGTACTTTCATTGTTTAAAATGAACCAAGGTATCAATATGAACAGAGGATCGGTACTTTCATTGTTTAAAATGAACCAAGGTATCAATATGAACAGAGGATCTGTACTTTCATTGTGTAAAATTAACTCAGGTATCAATATGAACAGAGGATCGGTACTTTCATTGTGTTAAATGAACTCAGGTATCAATATGAACAGAGGATCGGTACTTTCATTGTTTAAAATGAACCAAGGTATCAATATGAACAGAGGATCGGTACTTTCATTGTGTAAAATGAACCAAGGTACCAATATGAACAGAGGATCGGTCCGTTCATTGTGTAAAATGAACCAATGTACCAATATGAACAGAGGATCGGTACTTTCATTGTGTAAAATGAACTAAGGCATCAACATGAACAGAGGATCGGTACTTTCATTGTGTAAAATGACCTAAGGTATCAATATGAACAGAGGATTGGTACTTTCATTGTGTAAAATGAACTAAGGTATCAATATGAACAGAGGATCGGTACTTTCATTGTTTAAAATGAACTAAGGTATCAATATGAACAGAGGATCGGTACTTTCATTGTTTAAAATGAACTAAGGTATCAATATGAACAGAGGATCGGTACTTTCATTGTTTAAAATGAACCAAGGTATCAATATGAACAGAGGTTCGGTACTTTCATTGTTTAAAATGAACCAAGGTATCAATATGAACAGAGGATCGGTACTTTCATTGTTTAAAATGAACCAAGGTATCAATATGAACAGAGGATCGGTACTTTCATTGTTTAAAATGAACCAAGGTATCAATATGAACAGAGGATCTGTACTTTCATTGTGTAAAATTAACTCAGGTATCAATATGAACAGAGGATCGGTACTTTCATTGTGTTAAATGAACTCAGGTATCAATATGAACAGAGGATCGGTACTTTCATTGTTTAAAATGAACCAAGGTATCAATATGAACAGAGGATCGGTACTTTCATTGTGTAAAATGAACTCAGGTATCAATATGAACAGAGGATCTGTACTTTCATTGTGTAAAATGAACCAAGGTATCAATATGAACAGAGGACCGGTACTTTCAATGTTTAAAATGAACCAAGGTACCAATATGAACAGAGGATTGGTCCTTTCATTGTGTAAAATGAACCAAGGTACCAATATGAACAGAGGATTGGTCCTTTCATTGTGTAAAATGAACCAAGGTACCAATATGAACAGAGGATCGGTCCGTTCATTGTGTAAAATGAACCAATGTACCAATATGAAGAGAGGATCGGTCCTTTAATTGTGTAAAATGAACCAAGGTACCAATATGAACAGAGGATCGGTACTTTCATTGTGTAAAATGAACCAATGTACCAATATGAACAGAGGATCGGTCCTTTAATTGTGTAAAATGAACTAAGGTATCAATATGAACAGAGGATCAGTACTTTCATTGTGTAAAATGAACTAAGGTATCAATATGAACAGAGGATCGGTACTTTTATTGTTTAAAATGAACCAAGGTATCAATATGAACAGAGGATCTGTACTTTCATTGTGTAAAATGAACCAAGGTATCAATATGAACAGAGGATCGGTACTTTCAATGTTTAAAATGAACTAAGGTACCAATATGAACAGAGGATCAGCACTTTCATTGTTTAAAATGAACTAAGGTATCAATATGAACAGAGGATCGGTACTTTCATTGTTTAAAATGAACCAAGGTATCAATATGAACAGAGGTTCGGTACTTTCATTGTTTAAAATGAACCAAGGTATCAATATGAACAGAGGATCGGTACTTTCATTGTTTAAAATGAACCAAGGTATCAATATGAACAGAGGATCGGTACTTTCATTGTTTAAAATGAACCAAGGTATCAATATGAACAGAGGATCTGTACTTTCATTGTGTAAAATTAACTCAGGTATCAATATGAACAGAGGATCGGTACTTTCATTGTGTTAAATGAACTCAGGTATCAATATGAACAGAGGATCGGTACTTTCATTGTTTAAAATGAACCAAGGTATCAATATGAACAGAGGATCGGTACTTTCATTGTGTAAAATGAACCAAGGTACCAATATGAACAGAGGATCGGTCCGTTCATTGTGTAAAATGAACCAATGTACCAATATGAACAGAGGATCGGTACTTTCATTGTGTAAAATGAACTAAGGCATCAACATGAACAGAGGATCGGTACTTTCATTGTGTAAAATGACCTAAGGTATCAATATGAACAGAGGATTGGTACTTTCATTGTGTAAAATGAACTAAGGTATCAATATGAACAGAGGATCGGTACTTTCATTGTTTAAAATGAACTAAGGTATCAATATGAACAGAGGATCGGTACTTTCATTGTTTAAAATGAACTAAGGTATCAATATGAACAGAGGATCGGTACTTTCATTGTTTAAAATGAACCAAGGTATCAATATGAACAGAGGTTCGGTACTTTCATTGTTTAAAATGAACCAAGGTATCAATATGAACAGAGGATCGGTACTTTCATTGTTTAAAATGAACCAAGGTATCAATATGAACAGAGGATCGGTACTTTCATTGTTTAAAATGAACCAAGGTATCAATATGAACAGAGGATCTGTACTTTCATTGTGTAAAATTAACTCAGGTATCAATATGAACAGAGGATCGGTACTTTCATTGTGTTAAATGAACTCAGGTATCAATATGAACAGAGGATCGGTACTTTCATTGTTTAAAATGAACCAAGGTATCAATATGAACAGAGGATCGGTACTTTCATTGTGTAAAATGAACTCAGGTATCAATATGAACAGAGGATCTGTACTTTCATTGTGTAAAATGAACCAAGGTATCAATATGAACAGAGGACCGGTACTTTCAATGTTTAAAATGAACCAAGGTACCAATATGAACAGAGGATTGGTCCTTTCATTGTGTAAAATGAACCAAGGTACCAATATGAACAGAGGATTGGTCCTTTCATTGTGTAAAATGAACCAAGGTACCAATATGAACAGAGGATCGGTCCGTTCATTGTGTAAAATGAACCAATGTACCAATATGAAGAGAGGATCGGTCCTTTAATTGTGTAAAATGAACCAAGGTACCAATATGAACAGAGGATCGGTACTTTCATTGTGTAAAATGAACCAATGTACCAATATGAACAGAGGATCGGTCCTTTAATTGTGTAAAATGAACTAAGGTATCAATATGAACAGAGGATCAGTACTTTCATTGTGTAAAATGAACTAAGGTATCAATATGAACAGAGGATCGGTACTTTTATTGTTTAAAATGAACCAAGGTATCAATATGAACAGAGGATCTGTACTTTCATTGTGTAAAATGAACCAAGGTATCAATATGAACAGAGGATCGGTACTTTCAATGTTTAAAATGAACTAAGGTACCAATATGAACAGAGGATCAGCACTTTCATTGTTTAAAATGAACTAAGGTATCAATATGAACAGAGGATCGGTACTTTCATTGTTTAAAATGAACCAAGGTATCAATATGAACAGAGGTTCGGTACTTTCATTGTTTAAAATGAACCAAGGTATCAATATGAACAGAGGATCGGTACTTTCATTGTTTAAAATGAACCAAGGTATCAATATGAACAGAGGATCGGTACTTTCATTGTTTAAAATGAACCAAGGTATCAATATGAACAGAGGATCTGTACTTTCATTGTGTAAAATTAACTCAGGTATCAATATGAACAGAGGATCGGTACTTTCATTGTGTTAAATGAACTCAGGTATCAATATGAACAGAGGATCGGTACTTTCATTGTTTAAAATGAACCAAGGTATCAATATGAACAGAGGATCGGTACTTTCATTGTGTAAAATGAACTCAGGTATCAATATGAACAGAGGATCTGTACTTTCATTGTGTAAAATGAACCAAGGTATCAATATGAACAGAGGACCGGTACTTTCAATGTTTAAAATGAACCAAGGTACCAATATGAACAGAGGATTGGTCCTTTCATTGTGTAAAATGAACCAAGGTACCAATATGAACAGAGGATTAGTCCTTTCATTGTGTAAAATGAACCAAGGTACCAATATGAACAGAGGATCGGTCCGTTCATTGTGTAAAATGAACCAATGTACCAATATGAAGAGAGGATCGGTCCTTTAATTGTGTAAAATGAACCAAGGTACCAATATGAACAGAGGATCGGTACTCTCATTGTGTAAAATGAACCAATGTACCAATATGAACAGAGGATCGGTCCTTTAATTGTGTAAAATGAACTAAGGTATCAATATGAACAGAGGATCAGTACTTTCATTGTGTAAAATGAACTAAGGTATCAATATGAACAGAGGATCGGTACTTTTATTGTTTAAAATGAACCAAGGTATCAATATGAACAGAGGATCGGTGCTTTCATTGTGTAAAATGAACCAATGTACCAATATGAACAGAGGATCGGTACTTTCATTGTGTAAAATGAACTCAGGTATCAATATGAACAGAGGATCGGTACTTTCAATGTTTAAAATGAACCAAGGTATCAATATGAACAGAGGATCGGTACTTTCATTGTGTAAAATGAACCAATGTACCAATATGAAGAGAGGATCGGTACTTTCATTGTGTAAAATGAACCAAGGTATCAATATGAACAGAGGATCGGTACTTTCAATGTTTAAAATGAACCAAGGTACCAATATGAACAGAGGATCGGTCTTTTAATTGTGTAAAATGAACCAAGGTACCAATATGAACAGAGGATCGGTACTTTCATTGTGTAAAATGAACTAAGGTACCAATATGAACAGAGCATCTGTACTTTCATTGTGTAAAATGAACCAAGGTACCAATATGAACAGAGGATCGGTCCGTTCATTGTGTAAAATGAACCAATGTACCAATATGAAGAGAGGATCGGTACTTTAATTGTGTAAAATGAACCAAGGTACCAATATGAACAGAGGATCGGTACTTTCATTGTGTAAAATGAACCAATGTACCAATATGAACAGAGGATCGGTACTTTCATTGTTTAAAATGAACTAAGGTATCAATATGAACAGAGGATCGGTACTTTCATTGTTTAAAATGAACTAAGGTATCAATATGAACAGAGGATCGGTACTTTCATTGTTTAAAATGAACCAAGGTATCAATATGCACAGAGGATCGGTACTTTCATTGTGTAAAATGAACTCAGGTATCAATATGAACAGAGGATCTGTACTTTCATTGTGTAAAATGAACCAAGGTATCAATATGAACAGAGGATCGGTACTTTCAATGTTTAAAATGAACCAAGGTACCAATATGAACAGAGGATCGGTCTTTTAATTGTGTAAAATGAACCAAGGTACCAATATGAACAGAGGATCGGTACTTTCATTGTGTAAAATGAACCAAGGTACCAATATGAACAGAGGATCGGTCCGTTCATTGCGTAAAATGAACCAATGTACCAATATGAAGAGAGGATCGGTACTTTAATTGTGTAAAATGAACCAAGGTACCAATATGAACAGAGGATCGGTACTTTCATTGTGTAAAATGAACCAAGGTACCAATATGAACAGAGGATCGGTCCGTTCATTGTGTAAAATGAACCAATGTACCAATATGAACAGAGGATCGGTACTTTCATTGTGTAAAATGAACTAAGGCATCAACATGAACAGAGGATCGGTACTTTCATTGTGTAAAATGACCTAAGGTATCAATATGAACAGAGGATTGGTACTTTCATTGTGTAAAATGAACTAAGGTATCAATATGAACAGAGGATCGGTACTTTCATTGTTTAAAATGAACTAAGGTATCAATATGAACAGAGGATCGGTACTTTCATTGTTTAAAATGAACTAAGGTATCAATATGAACAGAGGATCGGTACTTTCATTGTTTAAAATGAACCAAGGTATCAATATGAACAGAGGTTCGGTACTTTCATTGTTTAAAATGAACCAAGGTATCAATATGAACAGAGGATCGGTACTTTCATTGTTTAAAATGAACCAAGGTATCAATATGAACAGAGGATCGGTACTTTCATTGTTTAAAATGAACCAAGGTATCAATATGAACAGAGGATCTGTACTTTCATTGTGTAAAATTAACTCAGGTATCAATATGAACAGAGGATCGGTACTTTCATTGTGTTAAATGAACTCAGGTATCAATATGAACAGAGGATCGGTACTTTCATTGTTTAAAATGAACCAAGGTATCAATATGAACAGAGGATCGGTACTTTCATTGTGTAAAATGAACTCAGGTATCAATATGAACAGAGGATCTGTACTTTCATTGTGTAAAATGAACCAAGGTATCAATATGAACAGAGGACCGGTACTTTCAATGTTTAAAATGAACCAAGGTACCAATATGAACAGAGGATTGGTCCTTTCATTGTGTAAAATGAACCAAGGTACCAATATGAACAGAGGATTGGTCCTTTCATTGTGTAAAATGAACCAAGGTACCAATATGAACAGAGGATCGGTCCGTTCATTGTGTAAAATGAACCAATGTACCAATATGAAGAGAGGATCGGTCCTTTAATTGTGTAAAATGAACCAAGGTACCAATATGAACAGAGGATCGGTACTTTCATTGTGTAAAATGAACCAATGTACCAATATGAACAGAGGATCGGTCCTTTAATTGTGTAAAATGAACTAAGGTATCAATATGAACAGAGGATCAGTACTTTCATTGTGTAAAATGAACTAAGGTATCAATATGAACAGAGGATCGGTACTTTTATTGTTTAAAATGAACCAAGGTATCAATATGAACAGAGGATCTGTACTTTCATTGTGTAAAATGAACCAAGGTATCAATATGAACAGAGGATCGGTACTTTCAATGTTTAAAATGAACTAAGGTACCAATATGAACAGAGGATCAGCACTTTCATTGTGTAAAATGAACTAAGGTATCAATATGAACAGAGGATCTGTACTTTCATTGTGTAAAATGAACTAAGGTATCAATATGAACAGAGGATCTGTACTTTCATTGTGTAAAATGAACCAAGGTATCAATATGAACAGAGGATCTGTACTTTCATTGTGTAAAATGAACCAAGGTATCAATATGAACAGAGGATCTGCACTTTCATTGTGTAAAATGAACCAAGGTACCAATATGAACAGAGGATCGGTCTTTTAATTGTGTAAAATGAACCAAGGTATCAATATGAACAGAGGATCGGTACTTTCATTGTGTAAAATGAACTAAGGTACCAATATGAACAGAGGATCGGTACTTTTCATTGTGTAAAATGACCTGAGGTATCAATATGAACAGAGGATCGGTACTTTCATTGTGTAAAATGAACTAAGGTATCAACATGAACAGAGGATCGGTACTTTCATTGTGTAAAATGAACTAAGGTATCAATATGAACAGAGGATCGGTACTTTCATTGTGTAAAATGAAGTAAGGTATCAACATGAACAGAGGATCGGTACTTTCATTGTGTAAAATGAACTAAGGTATCAACATGAACAGAGGATCGATACTTTCATTGTGTAAAATGACCTAAGGTATCAATATGAACAGAGGATCGGTACTTTCATTGTGTAAAATGAACTAAGGTATCAACATGAACAGAGGATTCTGTACTTTCATTGTGTAAAATGAACTAAGGTATCAACATGAACAGAGGATCGGTACTTTCATTGTGTAAAATGAACTAAGGTATCAATATGAACAGAGGATCTGTACTTTCATTGTGTAAAATGAACTAAGGCATCAACATGAACAGAGGATCGGTACTTTCATTGTGTAAAATGACCTAAGGTATCAATATGAACAGAGGATCGGTACTTTCATTGTGTAAAATGAACTAAGGTATCAATATGAACAGAGGATCGGTACTTTCATTGTTTAAAATGAACTAAGGTATCAATATGAACAGAGGATCGGTACTTTCATCGTGTAAAATGAACCAAGGTACCAATATGAACAGAGGATCGGTCCTTTCATTGTTTAAAATGAACTAAGGTATCAATATGAACAGAGGATCGGTACTTTCATTGTTTAAAATGAACTAAGGTATCAATATGAACAGAGGATCGGTACTTTCATTGTTTAAAATGAACTAAGGTATCAATATGAACAGAGGATCGGTACTTTCATTGTGTAAAATGAACCAAGGTATCAATATGAACAGAGGATCGGTACTTTCATTGTGTAAAATGAACCAAGGTATCAATATGAACAGAGGATCGGTACTTTCATTGTTTAAAATGAACTAAGGTATCAATATGAACAGAGGATCGGTACTTTCATTGTGTAAAATGAACTAAGGTATCAATATGAACAGAGGATCGGTACTTTCATTGTTTAAAATGAACTAAGGTATCAATATGAACAGAGGATCGGTATTTTCATTGTGTAAAATGAACTAAGATACCAATATGAACAGAGGATCTGTACTTTCATTGTGTAAAATGAACCAAGGTACCAATATGAACAGAGGATTGGTCCTTTCATTGTGTAAAATGAACCAAGGTACCAATATGAACAGAGGATCGGTCCGTTCATTGTGTAAAATGAACCAATGTACCAATATGAACAGAGGATCTGTACTTTCATTGTGTAAAATGAACCAAGGTATCAATATGAACAGAGGATCGGTACTTTCAATGTTTAAAATGAACTAAGGTACCAATATGAACAGAGGATCAGTACTTTCATTGTGTAAAATGAACTAAGGTATCAATATGAACAGAGGATCTGTACTTTCATTGTGTAAAATGAACGAAGGTATCAATATGAACAGAGGATCTGTACTTTCATTGTGTAAAATGAACCAAGGTATCAATATGAACAGAGGATCTGTACTTTCATTGTGTAAAATGAACCAAGGTATCAATATGAACAGAGGATCTGTACTTTCATTGTGTAAAATGAACCAAGGTATCAATATGAACAGAGGATCGGTCCTTTAATTGTGTAAAATGAACTCAGGTATAAATATGAACAGAGGATCGGTACTTTCATTGTGTAAAATGAACCAAGGTACCAATATGAACAGAGGATCGGTCCGTTCATTGTGTAAAATGAACCAATGTACCAATATGAAGAGAGGATCGGTACTTTAATTGTGTAAAATTAACTAAGGTACCAATATGAACAGAGGATCGGTCCGTTCATTGTGTAAAATGAACCAATGTACCAATATGAAGAGAGGATCGGTACTTTAATTGTGTAAAATGAACCAAGGTACCAATATGAACAGAGGATCGGTACTTTAATTGTGTAAAATGAACCAATGTACCAATATGAACAGAGGATCGGTACTTTCATTGTTTAAAATGAACTAAGGTATCAATATGAACAGAGGATCGGTACTTTCATTGTTTAAAATGAACTAAGGTATCAATATGAACAGAGGATCGGTACTTTCATTGTTTAAAATGAACCAAGGTATCAATATGAACAGAGGATCGGTACTTTCATTGTGTAAAATGAACCAATGTACCAATATGAACAGAGGATCGGTACTTTCATTGTGTAAAATGAACTCAGGTATCAATATGAACAGAGGATCGGTACTTTCAATGTTTAAAATGAACCAAGGTATCAATATGAACAGAGGATCGGTACTTTCATTGTGTAAAATGAACCAATGTACCAATATGAAGAGAGGATCGGTACTTTCATTGTGTAAAATGAACCAAGGTATCAATATGAACAGAGGATCGGTACTTTCAATGTTTAAAATGAACCAAGGTACCAATATGAACAGAGGATCGGTCTTTTAATTGTGTAAAATGAACCAAGGTACCAATATGAACAGAGGATCGGTACTTTCATTGTGTAAAATGAACTAAGGTACCAATATGAACAGAGCATCTGTACTTTCATTGTGTAAAATGAACCAAGGTACCAATATGAACAGAGGATCGGTCCGTTCATTGTGTAAAATGAACCAATGTACCAATATGAAGAGAGGATCGGTACTTTAATTGTGTAAAATGAACCAAGGTACCAATATGAACAGAGGATCGGTACTTTCATTGTGTAAAATGAACCAATGTACCAATATGAACAGAGGATCGGTACTTTCATTGTTTAAAATGAACTAAGGTATCAATATGAACAGAGGATCGGTACTTTCATTGTTTAAAATGAACTAAGGTATCAATATGAACAGAGGATCGGTACTTTCATTGTTTAAAATGCACCAAGGTATCAATATGCACAGAGGATCGGTACTTTCATTGTGTAAAATGAACTCAGGTATCAATATGAACAGAGGATCTGTACTTTCATTGTGTAAAATGAACCAAGGTATCAATATGAACAGAGGATCGGTACTTTCAATGTTTAAAATGAACCAAGGTACCAATATGAACAGAGGATCGGTCTTTTAATTGTGTAAAATGAACCAAGGTACCAATATGAACAGAGGATCGGTACTTTCATTGTGTAAAATGAACCAAGGTACCAATATGAACAGAGGATCGGTCCGTTCATTGCGTAAAATGAACCAATGTACCAATATGAAGAGAGGATCGGTACTTTAATTGTGTAAAATGAACCAAGGTACCAATATGAACAGAGGATCGGTACTTTCATTGTGTAAAATGAACCAAGGTACCAATATGAACAGAGGATCGGTCCGTTCATTGTGTAAAATGAACCAATGTACCAATATGAACAGAGGATCGGTACTTTCATTGTGTAAAATGAACTAAGGCATCAACATGAACAGAGGATCGGTACTTTCATTGTGTAAAATGACCTAAGGTATCAATATGAACAGAGGATTGGTACTTTCATTGTGTAAAATGAACTAAGGTATCAATATGAACAGAGGATCGGTACTTTCATTGTTTAAAATGAACTAAGGTATCAATATGAACAGAGGATCGGTACTTTCATTGTTTAAAATGAACTAAGGTATCAATATGAACAGAGGATCGGTACTTTCATTGTTTAAAATGAACCAAGGTATCAATATGAACAGAGGTTCGGTACTTTCATTGTTTAAAATGAACCAAGGTATCAATATGAACAGAGGATCGGTACTTTCATTGTTTAAAATGAACCAAGGTATCAATATGAACAGAGGATCGGTACTTTCATTGTTTAAAATGAACCAAGGTATCAATATGAACAGAGGATCTGTACTTTCATTGTGTAAAATTAACTCAGGTATCAATATGAACAGAGGATCGGTACTTTCATTGTGTTAAATGAACTCAGGTATCAATATGAACAGAGGATCGGTACTTTCATTGTTGAAAATGAACCAAGGTATCAATATGAACAGAGGATCGGTACTTTCATTGTGTAAAATGAACTCAGGTATCAATATGAACAGAGGATCTGTACTTTCATTGTGTAAAATGAACCAAGGTATCAATATGAACAGAGGACCGGTACTTTCAATGTTTAAAATGAACCAAGGTACCAATATGAACAGAGGATTGGTCCTTTCATTGTGTAAAATGAACCAAGGTACCAATATGAACAGAGGATTGGTCCTTTCATTGTGTAAAATGAACCAAGGTACCAATATGAACAGAGGATCGGTCCGTTCATTGTGTAAAATGAACCAATGTACCAATATGAAGAGAGGATCGGTCTTTAATTGTGTAAAATGAACCAAGGTACCAATATGAACAGAGGATCGGTACTTTCATTGTGTAAAATGAACCAATGTACCAATATGAACAGAGGATCGGTCCTTTAATTGTGTAAAATGAACTAAGGTATCAATATGAACAGAGGATCAGTACTTTCATTGTGTAAAATGAACTAAGGTATCAATATGAACAGAGGATCGGTACTTTTATTGTTTAAAATGAACCAAGGTATCAATATGAACAGAGGATCTGTACTTTCATTGTGTAAAATGAACCAAGGTATCAATATGAACAGAGGATCGGTACTTTCAATGTTTAAAATGAACTAAGGTACCAATATGAACAGAGGATCAGCACTTTCATTGTGTAAAATGAACTAAGGTATCAATATGAACAGAGGATCTGTACTTTCATTGTGTAAAATGAACTAAGGTATCAATATGAACAGAGGATCTGTACTTTCATTGTGTAAAATGAACCAAGGTATCAATATGAACAGAGGATCTGTACTTTCATTGTGTAAAATGAACCAAGGTATCAATATGAACAGAGGATCTGCACTTTCATTGTGTAAAATGAACCAAGGTACCAATATGAACAGAGGATCGGTCTTTTAATTGTGTAAAATGAACCAAGGTATCAATATGAACAGAGGATCGGTACTTTCATTGTGTAAAATGAACTAAGGTACCAATATGAACAGAGGATCGGTACTTTTCATTGTGTAAAATGACCTGAGGTATCAATATGAACAGAGGATCGGTACTTTCATTGTGTAAAATGAACTAAGGTATCAACATGAACAGAGGATCGGTACTTTCATTGTGTAAAATGAACTAAGGTATCAATATGAACAGAGGATCGGTACTTTCATTGTGTAAAATGAAGTAAGGTATCAACATGAACAGAGGATCGGTACTTTCATTGTGTAAAATGAACTAAGGTATCAACATGAACAGAGGATCGGTACTTTCATTGTGTAAAATGACCTAAGGTATCAATATGAACAGAGGATCGGTACTTTCATTGTGTAAAATGAACTAAGGTATCAACATGAACAGAGGATTCTGTACTTTCATTGTGTAAAATGAACTAAGGTATCAACATGAACAGAGGATCGGTACTTTCATTGTGTAAAATGAACTAAGGTATAAATATGAACAGAGGATCTGTACTTTCATTGTGTAAAATGAACTAAGGCATCAACATGAACAGAGGATCGGTACTTTCATTGTGTAAAATGACCTAAGGTATCAATATGAACAGAGGATCGGTACTTTCATTGTGTAAAATGAACTAAGGTATCAATATGAACAGAGGATCGGTACTTTCATTGTTTAAAATGAACTAAGGTATCAATATGAACAGAGGATCGGTACTTTCATCGTGTAAAATGAACCAAGGTACCAATATGAACAGAGGATCGGTCCTTTCATTGTTTAAAATGAACTAAGGTATCAATATGAACAGAGGATCGGTACTTTCATTGTTTAAAATGAACTAAGGTATCAATATGAACAGAGGATCGGTACTTTCATTGTTTAAAATGAACTAAGGTATCAATATGAACAGAGGATCGGTACTTTCATTGTGTAAAATGAACCAAGGTATCAATATGAACAGAGGATCGGTACTTTCATTGTGTAAAATGAACCAAGGTATCAATATGAACAGAGGATCGGTACTTTCATTGTTTAAAATGAACTAAGGTATCAATATGAACAGAGGATCGGTACTTTCATTGTGTAAAATGAACTAAGGTATCAATATGAACAGAGGATCGGTACTTTCATTGTTTAAAATGAACTAAGGTATCAATATGAACAGAGGATCGGTATTTTCATTGTGTAAAATGAACTAAGATACCAATATGAACAGAGGATCTGTACTTTCATTGTGTAAAATGAACCAAGGTACCAATATGAACAGAGGATTGGTCCTTTCATTGTGTAAAATGAACCAAGGTACCAATATGAACAGAGGATCGGTCCGTTCATTGTGTAAAATGAACCAATGTACCAATATGAACAGAGGATCTGTACTTTCATTGTGTAAAATGAACCAAGGTATCAATATGAACAGAGGATCGGTACTTTCAATGTTTAAAATGAACTAAGGTACCAATATGAACAGAGGATCAGTACTTTCATTGTGTAAAATGAACTAAGGTATCAATATGAACAGAGGATCTGTACTTTCATTGTGTAAAATGAACGAAGGTATCAATATGAACAGAGGATCTGTACTTTCATTGTGTAAAATGAACCAAGGTATCAATATGAACAGAGGATCTGTACTTTCATTGTGTAAAATGAACCAAGGTATCAATATGAACAGAGGATCTGTACTTTCATTGTGTAAAATGAACCAAGGTACCAATATGAACAGAGGATCTGTACTTTCATTGTGTAAAATGAACCAAGGTACCAATATGAACAGAGGATCGGTCTTTTAATTGTGTAAAATGAACCAAGGTATCAATATGAACAGAGGATCTGTACTTTCATTGTGTAAAATGAACCAAGGTATCAATATGAACAGAGGATCTGTACTTTCATTGTGTAAAATGAACCAAGGTACCAATATGAACAGAGGATCTGTACTTTCATTGTGTAAAATGAACTAAGGTATCAACATGAACAGAGGATCGGTACTTTCATTGTGTAAAATGAACTAAGGTATCAATATGAACAGAGGATCGGTACTTTCATTGTGTAAAATGAAGTAAGGTATCAACATGAACAGAGGATCGGTACTTTCATTGTGTAAAATGAACTAAGGTATCAACATGAACAGAGGATCGATACTTTCATTGTGTAAAATGACCTAAGGTATCAATATGAACAGAGGATCGGTACTTTCATTGTGTAAAATGAACTAAGGTATCAACATGAACAGAGGATTCTGTACTTTCATTGTGTAAAATGAACTAAGGTATCAACATGAACAGAGGATCGGTACTTTCATTGTGTAAAATGAACTAAGGTATCAATATGAACAGAGGATCTGTACTTTCATTGTGTAAAATGAACTAAGGCATCAACATGAACAGAGGATCGGTACTTTCATTGTGTAAAATGACCTAATGTATCAATATGAACAGAGGATCGGTACTTTCATTGTGTAAAATGAACTAAGGTATCAATATGAACAGAGGATCGGTACTTTCATTGTTTAAAATGAACTAAGGTATCAATATGAACAGAGGATCGGTACTTTCATCGTGTAAAATGAACCAAGGTACCAATATGAACAGAGGATCGGTCCTTTCATTGTTTAAAATGAACTAAGGTATCAATATGAACAGAGGATCGGTACTTTCATTGTTTAAAATGAACTAAGGTATCAATATGAACAGAGGATCGGTACTTTCATTGTTTAAAATGAACTAAGGTATCAATATGAACAGAGGATCGGTACTTTCATTGTGTAAAATGAACCAAGGTATCAATATGAACAGAGGATCGGTACTTTCATTGTGTAAAATGAACCAAGGTATCAATATGAACAGAGGATCGGTACTTTCATTGTTTAAAATGAACTAAGGTATCAATATGAACAGAGGATCGGTACTTTCATTGTGTAAAATGAACTAAGGTATCAATATGAACAGAGGATCGGTACTTTCATTGTTTAAAATGAACTAAGGTATCAATATGAACAGAGGATCGGTATTTTCATTGTGTAAAATGAACTAAGATACCAATATGAACAGAGGATCTGTACTTTCATTGTGTAAAATGAACCAAGGTACCAATATGAACAGAGGATTGGTCCTTTCATTGTGTAAAATGAACCAAGGTACCAATATGAACAGAGGATCGGTCCGTTCATTGTGTAAAATGAACCAATGTACCAATATGAACAGAGGATCTGTACTTTCATTGTGTAAAATGAACCAAGGTATCAATATGAACAGAGGATCGGTACTTTCAATGTTTAAAATGAACTAAGGTACCAATATGAACAGAGGATCAGTACTTTCATTGTGTAAAATGAACTAAGGTATCAATATGAACAGAGGATCTGTACTTTCATTGTGTAAAATGAACGAAGGTATCAATATGAACAGAGGATCTGTACTTTCATTGTGTAAAATGAACCAAGGTATCAATATGAACAGAGGATCTGTACTTTCATTGTGTAAAATGAACCAAGGTATCAATATGAACAGAGGATCTGTACTTTCATTGTGTAAAATGAACCAAGGTATCAATATGAACAGAGGATCGGTCCTTTAATTGTGTAAAATGAACTCAGGTATAAATATGAACAGAGGATCGGTACTTTCATTGTGTAAAATGAACCAAGGTACCAATATGAACAGAGGATCGGTCCGTTCATTGTGTAAAATGAACCAATGTACCAATATGAAGAGAGGATCGGTACTTTAATTGTGTAAAATTAACTAAGGTACCAATATGAACAGAGGATCGGTCCGTTCATTGTGTAAAATGAACCAATGTACCAATATGAAGAGAGGATCGGTACTTTAATTGTGTAAAATGAACCAAGGTACCAATATGAACAGAGGATCGGTACTTTAATTGTGTAAAATGAACCAATGTACCAATATGAACAGAGGATCGGTACTTTCATTGTTTAAAATGAACTAAGGTATCAATATGAACAGAGGATCGGTACTTTCATTGTTTAAAATGAACTAAGGTATCAATATGAACAGAGGATCGGTACTTTCATTGTTTAAAATGAACCAAGGTATCAATATGAACAGAGGATCGGTACTTTCATTGTGTAAAATGAACCAATGTACCAATATGAACAGAGGATCGGTACTTTCATTGTGTAAAATGAACTCAGGTATCAATATGAACAGAGGATCGGTACTTTCAATGTTTAAAATGAACCAAGGTATCAATATGAACAGAGGATCGGTACTTTCATTGCGTAAAATGAACCAATGTACCAATATGAAGAGAGGATCGGTACTTTCATTGTGTAAAATGAACCAAGGTATCAATATGAACAGAGGATCGGTACTTTCAATGTTTAAAATGAACCAAGGTACCAATATGAACAGAGGATCGGTCTTTTAATTGTGTAAAATGAACCAAGGTACCAATATGAACAGAGGATCGGTACTTTCATTGTGTAAAATGAACTAAGGTACCAATATGAACAGAGCATCTGTACTTTCATTGTGTAAAATGAACCAAGGTACCAATATGAACAGAGGATCGGTCCGTTCATTGTGTAAAATGAACCAATGTACCAATATGAAGAGAGGATCGGTACTTTAATTGTGTAAAATGAACCAAGGTACCAATATGAACAGAGGATCGGTACTTTCATTGTGTAAAATGAACCAATGTACCAATATGAACAGAGGATCGGTACTTTCATTGTTTAAAATGAACTAAGGTATCAATATGAACAGAGGATCGGTACTTTCATTGTTTAAAATGAACTAAGGTATCAATATGAACAGAGGATCGGTACTTTCATTGTTTAAAATGCACCAAGGTATCAATATGCACAGAGGATCGGTACTTTCATTGTGTAAAATGAACTCAGGTATCAATATGAACAGAGGATCTGTACTTTCATTGTGTAAAATGAACCAAGGTATCAATATGAACAGAGGATCGGTACTTTCAATGTTTAAAATGAACCAAGGTACCAATATGAACAGAGGATCGGTCTTTTAATTGTGTAAAATGAACCAAGGTACCAATATGAACAGAGGATCGGTACTTTCATTGTGTAAAATGAACCAAGGTACCAATATGAACAGAGGATCGGTCCGTTCATTGCGTAAAATGAACCAATGTACCAATATGAAGAGAGGATCGGTACTTTAATTGTGTAAAATGAACCAAGGTACCAATATGAACAGAGGATCGGTACTTTCATTGTGTAAAATGAACCAAGGTACCAATATGAACAGAGGATCGGTCCGTTCATTGTGTAAAATGAACCAATGTACCAATATGAACAGAGGATCGGTACTTTCATTGTGTAAAATGAACTAAGGCATCAACATGAACAGAGGATCGGTACTTTCATTGTGTAAAATGACCTAAGGTATCAATATGAACAGAGGATTGGTACTTTCATTGTGTAAAATGAACTAAGGTATCAATATGAACAGAGGATCGGTACTTTCATTGTTTAAAATGAACTAAGGTATCAATATGAACAGAGGATCGGTACTTTCATTGTTTAAAATGAACTAAGGTATCAATATGAACAGAGGATCGGTACTTTCATTGTTTAAAATGAACCAAGGTATCAATATGAACAGAGGTTCGGTACTTTCATTGTTTAAAATGAACCAAGGTATCAATATGAACAGAGGATCGGTACTTTCATTGTTTAAAATGAACCAAGGTATCAATATGAACAGAGGATCGGTACTTTCATTGTTTAAAATGAACCAAGGTATCAATATGAACAGAGGATCTGTACTTTCATTGTGTAAAATTAACTCAGGTATCAATATGAACAGAGGATCGGTACTTTCATTGTGTTAAATGAACTCAGGTATCAATATGAACAGAGGATCGGTACTTTCATTGTTGAAAATGAACCAAGGTATCAATATGAACAGAGGATCGGTACTTTCATTGTGTAAAATGAACTCAGGTATCAATATGAACAGAGGATCTGTACTTTCATTGTGTAAAATGAACCAAGGTATCAATATGAACAGAGGACCGGTACTTTCAATGTTTAAAATGAACCAAGGTACCAATATGAACAGAGGATTGGTCCTTTCATTGTGTAAAATGAACCAAGGTACCAATATGAACAGAGGATTGGTCCTTTCATTGTGTAAAATGAACCAAGGTACCAATATGAACAGAGGATCGGTCCGTTCATTGTGTAAAATGAACCAATGTACCAATATGAAGAGAGGATCGGTCCTTTAATTGTGTAAAATGAACCAAGGTACCAATATGAACAGAGGATCGGTACTTTCATTGTGTAAAATGAACCAATGTACCAATATGAACAGAGGATCGGTCCTTTAATTGTGTAAAATGAACTAAGGTATCAATATGAACAGAGGATCAGTACTTTCATTGTGTAAAATGAACTAAGGTATCAATATGAACAGAGGATCGGTACTTTTATTGTTTAAAATGAACCAAGGTATCAATATGAACAGAGGATCTGTACTTTCATTGTGTAAAATGAACCAAGGTATCAATATGAACAGAGGATCGGTACTTTCAATGTTTAAAATGAACTAAGGTACCAATATGAACAGAGGATCAGCACTTTCATTGTGTAAAATGAACTAAGGTATCAATATGAACAGAGGATCTGTACTTTCATTGTGTAAAATGAACTAAGGTATCATTATGAACAGAGGATCTGTACTTTCATTGTGTAAAATGAACCAAGGTATCAATATGAACAGAGGATCTGTACTTTCATTGTGTAAAATGAACCAAGGTATCAATATGAACAGAGGATCTGCACTTTCATTGTGTAAAATGAACCAAGGTACCAATATGAACAGAGGATCGGTCTTTTAATTGTGTAAAATGAACCAAGGTATCAATATGAACAGAGGATCGGTACTTTCATTGTGTAAAATGAACTAAGGTACCAATATGAACAGAGGATCGGTACTTTTCATTGTGTAAAATGACCTGAGGTATCAATATGAACAGAGGATCGGTACTTTCATTGTGTAAAATGAACTAAGGTATCAACATGAACAGAGGATCGGTACTTTCATTGTGTAAAATGAACTAAGGTATCAATATGAACAGAGGATCGGTACTTTCATTGTGTAAAATGAAGTAAGGTATCAACATGAACAGAGGATCGGTACTTTCATTGTGTAAAATGAACTAAGGTATCAACATGAACAGAGGATCGGTACTTTCATTGTGTAAAATGACCTAAGGTATCAATATGAACAGAGGATCGGTACTTTCATTGTGTAAAATGAACTAAGGTATCAACATGAACAGAGGATTCTGTACTTTCATTGTGTAAAATGAACTAAGGTATCAACATGAACAGAGGATCGGTACTTTCATTGTGTAAAATGAACTAAGGTATCAATATGAACAGAGGATCTGTACTTTCATTGTGTAAAATGAACTAAGGCATCAACATGAACAGAGGATCGGTACTTTCATTGTGTAAAATGACCTAAGGTATCAATATGAACAGAGGATCGGTACTTTCATTGTTTAAAATGAACTAAGGTATCAATATGAACAGAGGATCGGTACTTTCATCGTGTAAAATGAACCAAGGTACCAATATGAACAGAGGATCGGTCCTTTCATTGTTTAAAATGAACTAAGGTATCAATATGAACAGAGGATCGGTACTTTCATTGTTTAAAATGAACTAAGGTATCAATATGAACAGAGGATCGGTACTTTCATTGTTTAAAATGAACTAAGGTATCAATATGAACAGAGGATCGGTACTTTCATTGTGTAAAATGAACCAAGGTATCAATATGAACAGAGGATCGGTACTTTCATTGTGTAAAATGAACCAAGGTATCAATATGAACAGAGGATCGGTACTTTCATTGTTTAAAATGAACTAAGGTATCAATATGAACAGAGGATCGGTACTTTCATTGTGTAAAATGAACTAAGGTATCAATATGAACAGAGGATCGGTACTTTCATTGTTTAAAATGAACTAAGGTATCAATATGAACAGAGGATCGGTATTTTCATTGTGTAAAATGAACTAAGATACCAATATGAACAGAGGATCTGTACTTTCATTGTGTAAAATGAACCAAGGTACCAATATGAACAGAGGATTGGTCCTTTCATTGTGTAAAATGAACCAAGGTACCAATATGAACAGAGGATCGGTCCGTTCATTGTGTAAAATGAACCAATGTACCAATATGAACAGAGGATCTGTACTTTCATTGTGTAAAATGAACCAAGGTATCAATATGAACAGAGGATCGGTACTTTCAATGTTTAAAATGAACTAAGGTACCAATATGAACAGAGGATCAGTACTTTCATTGTGTAAAATGAACTAAGGTATCAATATGAACAGAGGATCTGTACTTTCATTGTGTAAAATGAACGAAGGTATCAATATGAACAGAGGATCTGTACTTTCATTGTGTAAAATGAACCAAGGTATCAATATGAACAGAGGATCTGTACTTTCATTGTGTAAAATGAACCAAGGTATCAATATGAACAGAGGATCTGTACTTTCATTGTGTAAAATGAACCAAGGTACCAATATGAACAGAGGATCTGTACTTTCATTGTGTAAAATGAACCAAGGTACCAATATGAACAGAGGATCGGTCTTTTAATTGTGTAAAATGAACCAAGGTATCAATATGAACAGAGGATCAGTACTTTCATTGTGTAAAATGAACTAAGGTACCAATATGAACAGAGGATCGGTCTTTTAATTGTGTAAAATGAACCAAGGTATCAATATGAACAGAGGATCAGTACTTTCATTGTGTAAAATGAACTAAGGTACCAATATGAACAGAGGATCGGTCCTTTCATTGTGTAAAATGAACTAAGGTACCAATATGAACAGAGGATCTGTTCTTTCATTGTGTAAAATGAACTAAGGTATCAATATGAACAGAGGATCGGTACTTTCATTGTGTAAAATGAACTAAGGTACCAATATGAACAGAGGATCTGTACTTTCATTGTGTAAAATGAACTAAGGTATCAATATGAACAGAGGATCGGTACTTTCATTGTGTAAAATGAACCAATGTACCAATATGAACAGAGGATCTGTACTTTCATTGTGCAAAATGAACCAAGGTACCAATATGAACAGAGGATCGGTCTTTTCATTGTGTGAAATGAACGAAGGTACCAATATGAACAGAGGATCGGTACTTTCATTGTGTAAAATGAACTAAGGTGCCAACATGAACAGAGGATCGGTACTTTCATTGTGTAAAATGAACTAAGGTATCAATATGAACAGAGGATCGGTACTTTCATTGTTTAAAATGAACTAAGGTATCAATATGAACAGAGGATCGGTATTTTCATTGTGTAAAATGAACTAAGATACCAATATGAACAGAGGATCTGTACTTTCATTGTGTAAAATGAACCAAGGTACCAATATGAACAGAGGATTGGTCCTTTCATTGTGTAAAATGAACCAAGGTACCAATATGAACAGAGGATCGGTCCGTTCATTGTGTAAAATGAACCAATGTACCAATATGAACAGAGGATCTGTACTTTCATTGTGTAAAATGAACCAAGGTATCAATATGAACAGAGGATCGGTACTTTCAATGTTTAAAATGAACTAAGGTACCAATATGAACAGAGGATCAGTACTTTCATTGTGTAAAATGAACTAAGGTATCAATATGAACAGAGGATCTGTACTTTCATTGTGTAAAATGAACGAAGGTATCAATATGAACAGAGGATCTGTACTTTCATTGTGTAAAATGAACCAAGGTATCAATATGAACAGAGGATCTGTACTTTCATTGTGTAAAATGAACCAAGGTATCAATATGAACAGAGGATCTGTACTTTCATTGTGTAAAATGAACCAAGGTACCAATATGAACAGAGGATCTGTACTTTCATTGTGTAAAATGAACCAAGGTACCAATATGAACAGAGGATCGGTCTTTTAATTGTGTAAAATGAACCAAGGTATCAATATGAACAGAGGATCAGTACTTTCATTGTGTAAAATGAACTAAGGTACCAATATGAACAGAGGATCGGTCTTTTAATTGTGTAAAATGAACCAAGGTATCAATATGAACAGAGGATCAGTACTTTCATTGTGTAAAATGAACTAAGGTACCAATATGAACAGAGGATCGGTCCTTTCATTGTGTAAAATGAACTAAGGTACCAATATGAACAGAGGATCTGTACTTTCATTGTGTAAAATGAACTAAGGTATCAATATGAACAGAGGATCGGTACTTTCATTGTGTAAAATGAACTAAGGTATCAACATGAACAGAGGATCGGTACTTTCATTGTGTAAAATGAACTAAGGTATCAACATGAACAGAGGATCGGTACTTTCATTGTGTAAAATGACCTAAGGTATCAATATGAACAGAGGATCGGTACTTTCATTGTGTAAAATGACCTAAGGTATCAATATGAACAGAGGATCGGTACTTTCATTGTGTAAAATGAACTAAGGTATCAACATGAACAGAGGATCGGTACTTTCATTGTGTAAAATGAACTAAGGTATCAACATGAACAGAGGATCGGTACTTTCATTGTGTAAAATGACCTAAGGTATCAATATGAACAGAGGATCGGTACTTTCATTGTGTAAAATGACCTAAGGTATCAATATGAACAGAGGATCGGTACTTTCATTGTGTAAAATGAACTAAGGTATCAACATGAACAGAGGATCGGTACTTTCATTGTGTAAAATGAACTAAGGTATCAACATGAACAGAGGATCGGTACTTTCATTGTGTAAAATGACCTAAGGTATCAATATGAACAGAGGATCGGTACTTTCATTGTGTAAAATGACCTAAGGTATCAATATGAACAGAGGATCGGTACTTTCATTGTGTAAAATGAACTAAGGTATCAACATGAACAGAGGATCGGTACTTTCATTGTGTAAAATGAACTAAGGTATCAACATGAACAGAGGAATCGGTACTTTCATTGTGTAAAATGGCCTAAGGTATCAATATGAACAGAGGATCGGTACTTTCATTGTGTAAAATGAACTAAGGTATCAACATGAACAGAGGATCGGTACTTTCATTGTGTAAAATGAACTAAGGTATCAACATGAACAGAGGATCGGTACTTTCATTGTGTAAAATGAACTAAGGTATCAACATGAACAGAGGATCGGTACTTTCATTGTGTAAAATGACCTAAGGTATCAATATGAACAGAGGATCTGTACTTTCATTGTGTAAAATGAACCAAGGTATCAATATGAACAGAGGATCTGTACTTTCATTGTGTAAAATGAACCAAGGTATCAATATGAACAGAGGATCTGTACTTTCATTGTGTAAAATGAACCAAGGTATCAATATGAACAGAGGATCTGTACTTTCATTGTGTAAAATGAACCAAGGTACCAATATGAACAGAGGATCTGTACTTTCATTGTGTAAAATGAACCAAGGTACCAATATGAACAGAGGATCGGTCTTTTAATTGTGTAAAATGAACCAAGGTATCAATATGAACAGAGGATCAGTACTTTCATTGTGTAAAATGAACTAAGGTACCAATATGAACAGAGGATCGGTCTTTTAATTGTGTAAAATGAACCAAGGTATCAATATGAACAGAGGATCAGTACTTTCATTGTGTAAAATGAACTAAGGTACCAATATGAACAGAGGATCGGTCCTTTCATTGTGTAAAATGAACTAAGGTACCAATATGAACAGAGGATCTGTACTTTCATTGTGTAAAATGAACTAAGGTATCAATATGAACAGAGGATCGGTACTTTCATTGTGTAAAATGAACTAAGGTATCAACATGAACAGAGGATCGGTACTTTCATTGTGTAAAATGAACTAAGGTATCAACATGAACAGAGGATCGGTACTTTCATTGTGTAAAATGACCTAAGGTATCAATATGAACAGAGGATCGGTACTTTCATTGTGTAAAATGACCTAAGGTATCAATATGAACAGAGGATCGGTACTTTCATTGTGTAAAATGAACTAAGGTATCAACATGAACAGAGGATCGGTACTTTCATTGTGTAAAATGAACTAAGGTATCAACATGAACAGAGGATCGGTACTTTCATTGTGTAAAATGACCTAAGGTATCAATATGAACAGAGGATCGGTACTTTCATTGTGTAAAATGACCTAAGGTATCAATATGAACAGAGGATCGGTACTTTCATTGTGTAAAATGAACTAAGGTATCAACATGAACAGAGGATCGGTACTTTCATTGTGTAAAATGAACTAAGGTATCAACATGAACAGAGGATCGGTACTTTCATTGTGTAAAATGACCTAAGGTATCAATATGAACAGAGGATCGGTACTTTCATTGTGTAAAATGACCTAAGGTATCAATATGAACAGAGGATCGGTACTTTCATTGTGTAAAATGAACTAAGGTATCAACATGAACAGAGGATCGGTACTTTCATTGTGTAAAATGAACTAAGGTATCAACATGAACAGAGGAATCGGTACTTTCATTGTGTAAAATGGCCTAAGGTATCAATATGAACAGAGGATCGGTACTTTCATTGTGTAAAATGAACTAAGGTATCAACATGAACAGAGGATCGGTACTTTCATTGTGTAAAATGAACTAAGGTATCAACATGAACAGAGGATCGGTACTTTCATTGTGTAAAATGAACTAAGGTATCAACATGAACAGAGGATCGGTACTTTCATTGTGTAAAATGACCTAAGGTATCAATATGAACAGAGGATCGGTACTTTCATTGTGTAAAATGAACCAAGGTATCAATATGCACAGAGGATCGGTACTTTCATTGTGTAAAATGAACTCAGGTATCAATATGAACAGAGGATCTGTACTTTCATTGTGTAAAATGAACCAAGGTATCAATATGAACAGAGGATCGGTACTTTCAATGTTTAAAATGAACCAAGGTACCAATATGAACAGAGGATCGGTCTTTTAATTGTGTAAAATGAACCAAGGTACCAATATGAACAGAGGATCGGTACTTTCATTGTGTAAAATGAACCAAGGTACCAATATGAACAGAGGATCGGTCCGTTCATTGCGTAAAATGAACCAATGTACCAATATGAAGAGAGGATCGGTACTTTAATTGTGTAAAATGAACCAAGGTACCAATATGAACAGAGGATCGGTACTTTCATTGTGTAAAATGAACCAAGGTACCAATATGAACAGAGGATCGGGCCGTTCATTGTGTAAAATGAACCAATGTACCAATATGAACAGAGGATCGGTACTTTCAATGTTTAAAATGAACCAAGGTACCAATATGAACAGAGGATCGGTCTTTTAATTGTGTAAAATGAACCAAGGTACCAATATGAACAGAGGATCGGTACTTTCATTGTGTAAAATGAACCAAGGTACCAATATGAACAGAGGATCGGTCCGTTCATTGCGTAAAATGAACCAATGTACCAATATGAAGAGAGGATCAGTACTTTAATTGTGTAAAATGAACCAAGGTACCAATATGAACAGAGGATCGGTACTTTCATTGTGTAAAATGACCTAAGGTATCAATATGAACAGAGGATCGGTACTTTCATTGTGTAAAATGAACTAAGGTATCAATATGAACAGAGGATCGGTACTTTCATTGTTTAAAATGAACTAAGGTATCAATATGAACAGAGGATCGGTACTTTCATTGTTTAAAATGAACTAAGGTATCAATATGAACAGAGGATCGGTACTTTCATTGTTTAAAATGAACCAAGGTATCAATATGAACAGAGGATCGGTACTTTCATTGTTTAAAATGAACCAAGGTATCAATATGAACAGAGGATCGGTACTTTCATTGTTTAAAATGAACCAAGGTATCAATATGAACAGAGGATCGGTACTTTCATTGTTACCTTCGCAAAAGCGGAAGGTTATGTTTTGATCGCTGTGTATTTATTTGTATGTCTGTGTGTGTGTGTGTGTATGTTATTCGCATAACTCAAAAAGTATTCAACCGATTCGCATGAAATTTGGTGGGATGATAGGTTATTATCCGGGAACCATTTGATTAGATTTTGGAATCGATCGGGTCAAAGGTCAAGGTCAAGGTCATGAAAAGGTCAAAATCGTCTTTTTACCATAGCGCGGTCAATTTGTGTCCAATTTGTATGAAACTAATGCCAAAATGTTCAGAATTCAATGCCCAATCTTGTGATATGCGACATGACACTCTGACGTCATAACCCTTGTTAGCGGTTGGGGGCCAAAGGTCAGGGGGGTCACACCCTTGCAAAATGTGCGGTTTTTTTTAAATCATAACGCGGTCAATTCGGATCCAAATTGGATGAAAGTAGATGTGTCATTCTTATGTGTCATGATGTTTTCGAAATCTTCCCGCATGACAACGTAGGTGTGGCTTTTCTACACAGATCTTGTAGTCTTTTATTTTGGCAACAAAAGTAGCTGCGGCGAAGGTATGCGCTCTACCGAGTGCCCGTTCTAGTTTAAAATGAACCAAGGTATCAATATGAACAGAGGATCTGTACTTTCATTGTGTAAAATTAACTCAGGTATCAATATGAACAGAGGATCGGTACTTTCATTGTGTTAAATGAACTCAGGTATCAATATGAACAGAGGATCGGTACTTTCATTGTTTAAAATGAACCAAGGTATCAATATGAACAGAGGATCGGTACTTTCATTGTGTAAAATGAACTCAGGTATCAATATGAACAGAGGATCTGTACTTTCATTGTGTAAAATGAACCAAGGTATCAATATGAACAGAGGACCGGTACTTTCAATGTTTAAAATGAACCAAGGTACCAATATGAACAGCGGATTGGTCCTTTCATTGTGTAAAATGAACCAAGGTACCAATATGAACAGAGGATTGGTCCTTTCATTGTGTAAAATGAACCAAGGTACCAATATGAACAGAGGATCGGTCCGTTCATTGTGTAAAATGAACCAATGTACCAATATGAAGAGAGGATCGGTCCTTTAATTGTGTAAAATGAACCAAGGTACCAATATGAACAGAGGATCTGTACTTTCATTGTGTAAAATGAACCAAGGTATCAATATGAACAGAGGATCGGTACTTTCAATGTTTAAAATGAACTAAGGTACCAATATGAACAGAGGATCAGTACTTTCATTGTGTAAAATGAACTAAGGTATCAATATGAACAGAGGATCTGTACTTTCATTGTGTAAAATGAACTAAGGTATCAATATGAACAGAGGATCTGTACTTTCATTGTGTAAAATGAACCAAGGTATCAATATGAACAGAGGATCTGTACTTTCATTGTGTAAAATGAACCAAGGTATCAATATGAACAGAGGATCTGTACTTTCATTGTGTAAAATGAACCAAGGTACCAATATGAACAGAGGATCGGTCTTTTAATTGTGTAAAATGAACCAAGGTATCAATATGAACAGAGGATCGGTACTTTCATTGTGTAAAATGAACTAAGGTACCAATATGAACAGAGGATCGGTACTTTTCATTGTGTAAAATGACCTAAGGTATCAATATGAACAGAGGATCGGTACTTTCATTGTGTAAAATGAACTAAGGTATCAACATGAACAGAGGATCGGTACTTTCATTGTGTAAAATGAACTAAGGTATCAATATGAACAGAGGATCGGTACTTTCATTGTGTAAAATGAAGTAAGGTATCAACATGAACTGAGGATCGGTACTTTCATTGTGTAAAATGAACTAAGGTATCAACATGAACAGAGGATCGGTACTTTCATTGTGTAAAATGACCTAAGGTATCAATATGAACAGAGGATCGGTACTTTCATTGTGTAAAATGAACTAAGGTATCAACATGAACAGAGGATTCTGTACTTTCATTGTGTAAAATGAACTAAGGTATCAACATGAACAGAGGATCGGTACTTTCATTGTGTAAAATGAACTAAGGTATCAATATGAACAGAGGATCTGTACTTTCATTGTGTAAAATGAACTAAGGCATCAACATGAACAGAGGATCGGTACTTTCATTGTGTAAAATGACCTAAGGTATCAATATGAACAGAGGATCGGTACTTTCATTGTGTAAAATGAACTAAGGTATCAATATGAACAGAGGATCGGTACTTTCATTGTTTAAAATGAACTAAGGTATCAATATGAACAGAGGATCGGTACTTTCATCGTGTAAAATGAACCAAGGTACCAATATGAACAGAGGATCGGTCCTTTCATTGTTTAAAATGAACTAAGGTATCAATATGAACAGAGGATCGGTACTTTCATTGTTTAAAATGAACTAAGGTATCAATATGAACAGAGGATCGGTACTTTCATTGTTTAAAATGAACTAAGGTATCAATATGAACAGAGGATCGGTACTTTCATTGTGTAAAATGAACCAAGGTATCAATATGAACAGAGGATCGGTACTTTCATTGTGTAAAATGAACCAAGGTATCAATATGAACAGAGGATCGGTACTTTCATTGTTTAAAATGAACTAAGGTATCAATATGAACAGAGGATCGGTACTTTCATTGTGTAAAATGAACTAAGGTATCAATATGAACAGAGGATCGGTACTTTCATTGTTTAAAATGAACTAAGGTATCAATATGAACAGAGGATCGGTATTTTCATTGTGTAAAATGAACTAAGATACCAATATGAACAGAGGATCTGTACTTTCATTGTGTAAAATGAACCAAGGTACCAATATGAACAGAGGATCGGTCCGTTCATTGTGTAAAATGAACCAAGGTACCAATATGAACAGAGGATCGGTCCGTTCATTGTGTAAAATGAACCAAGGTACCAATATGAACAGAGGATTGGTCCTTTCATTGTGTAAAATGAACCAAGGTACCAATATGAACAGAGGATCGGTCCGTTCATTGTGTAAAATGAACCAATGTACCAATATGAACAGAGGATCTGTACTTTCATTGTGTAAAATGAACCAAGGTATCAATATGAACAGAGGATCGGTACTTTCAATGTTTAAAATGAACTAAGGTACCAATATGAACAGAGGATCAGTACTTTCATTGTGTAAAATGAACTAAGGTATCAATATGAACAGAGGATCTGTACTTTCATTGTATAAAATGAACTAAGGTATCAATATGAACAGAGGATCTGTACTTTCATTGTGTAAAATGAACCAAGGTATCAATATGAACAGAGGATCTGTACTTTCATTGTGTAAAATGAACCAAGGTATCAATATAAACAGAGGATCTGTACTTTCATTGTGTAAAATGAACCAAGGTACCAATATGAACAGAGGATCTGTACTTTCATTGTGTAAAATGAACCAAGGTACCAATATGAACAGAGGATCGGTCTTTTAATTGTGTAAAATGAACCAAGGTACCAATATGAACAGAGGATTGGTCCTTTCATTGTGTAAAATGAACCAAGGTACCAATATGAACAGAGGATCGGTACTTTCATTGTGTAAAATGAACTAAGGTACCAACATGAACAGAGGATCGGTACTTTCATTGTGTAAAATGACCTAAGGTATCAATATGAACAGAGGATCGGTACTTTCATTGTGTAAAATGACCTAAGGTATCAATATGAACAGAGGAGCGGTACTTTCATTGTGTAAAATGAACTAAGGTATCAATATGAACAGAGGATCGGTACTTTCATTGTGTAAAATGAACTAAGGTACCAATATGAACAGAGGATCGGTACTTTTCATTGTGTAAAATGACCTAAGGTATCAATATGAACAGAGGATCGGTACTTTCATTGTGTAAAATGAACTAAGGTATCAACATGAACAGAGGATCGGTACTTTCATTGTGTAAAATGAACTAAGGTATCAATATGAACAGAGGATCGGTACTTTCATTGTGTAAAATGAAGTAAGGTATCAACATGAACTGAGGATCGGTACTTTCATTGTGTAAAATGAACTAAGGTATCAACATGAACAGAGGATCGGTACTTTCATTGTGTAAAATGACCTAAGGTATCAATATGAACAGAGGATCGGTACTTTCATTGTGTAAAATGAACTAAGGTATCAACATGAACAGAGGATTCTGTACTTTCATTGTGTAAAATGAACTAAGGTATCAACATGAACAGAGGATCGGTACTTTCATTGTGTAAAATGAACTAAGGTATCAATATGAACAGAGGATCTGTACTTTCATTGTGTAAAATGAACTAAGGCATCAACATGAACAGAGGATCGGTACTTTCATTGTGTAAAATGACCTAAGGTATCAATATGAACAGAGGATCGGTACTTTCATTGTGTAAAATGAACTAAGGTATCAATATGAACAGAGGATCGGTACTTTCATTGTTTAAAATGAACTAAGGTATCAATATGAACAGAGGATCGGTACTTTCATCGTGTAAAATGAACCAAGGTACCAATATGAACAGAGGATCGGTCCTTTCATTGTTTAAAATGAACTAAGGTATCAATATGAACAGAGGATCGGTACTTTCATTGTTTAAAATGAACTAAGGTATCAACATGAACAGAGGATCGGTACTTTCATTGTGTAAAATGAACTAAGGTATCAACATGAACAGAGGATCGGTACTTTCATTGTGTAAAATGACCTAAGGTATCAATATGAACAGAGGATCGGTACTTTCATTGTGTAAAATGACCTAAGGTATCAATATGAACAGAGGATCGGTACTTTCATTGTGTAAAATGAACTAAGGTATCAACATGAACAGAGGATCGGTACTTTCATTGTGTAAAATGAACTAAGGTATCAACATGAACAGAGGATCGGTACTTTCATTGTGTAAAATGACCTAAGGTATCAATATGAACAGAGGATCGGTACTTTCATTGTGTAAAATGACCTAAGGTATCAATATGAACAGAGGATCGGTACTTTCATTGTGTAAAATGAACTAAGGTATCAACATGAACAGAGGATCGGTACTTTCATTGTGTAAAATGAACTAAGGTATCAACATGAACAGAGGAATCGGTACTTTCATTGTGTAAAATGGCCTAAGGTATCAATATGAACAGAGGATCGGTACTTTCATTGTGTAAAATGAACTAAGGTATCAACATGAACAGAGGATCGGTACTTTCATTGTGTAAAATGAACTAAGGTATCAACATGAACAGAGGATCGGTACTTTCATTGTGTAAAATGAACTAAGGTATCAACATGAACAGAGGATCGGTACTTTCATTGTGTAAAATGACCTAAGGTATCAATATGAACAGAGGATCGGTACTTTCATTGTGTAAAATGAACCAAGGTATCAATATGCACAGAGGATCGGTACTTTCATTGTGTAAAATGAACTCAGGTATCAATATGAACAGAGGATCTGTACTTTCATTGTGTAAAATGAACCAAGGTATCAATATGAACAGAGGATCGGTACTTTCAATGTTTAAAATGAACCAAGGTACCAATATGAACAGAGGATCGGTCTTTTAATTGTGTAAAATGAACCAAGGTACCAATATGAACAGAGGATCGGTACTTTCATTGTGTAAAATGAACCAAGGTACCAATATGAACAGAGGATCGGTCCGTTCATTGCGTAAAATGAACCAATGTACCAATATGAAGAGAGGATCGGTACTTTAATTGTGTAAAATGAACCAAGGTACCAATATGAACAGAGGATCGGTACTTTCATTGTGTAAAATGAACCAAGGTACCAATATGAACAGAGGATCGGGCCGTTCATTGTGTAAAATGAACCAATGTACCAATATGAACAGAGGATCGGTACTTTCAATGTTTAAAATGAACCAAGGTACCAATATGAACAGAGGATCGGTCTTTTAATTGTGTAAAATGAACCAAGGTACCAATATGAACAGAGGATCGGTACTTTCATTGTGTAAAATGAACCAAGGTACCAATATGAACAGAGGATCGGTCCGTTCATTGCGTAAAATGAACCAATGTACCAATATGAAGAGAGGATCGGTACTTTAATTGTGTAAAATGAACCAAGGTACCAATATGAACAGAGGATCGGTACTTTCATTGTGTAAAATGACCTAAGGTATCAATATGAACAGAGGATCGGTACTTTCATTGTGTAAAATGAACTAAGGTATCAATATGAACAGAGGATCGGTACTTTCATTGTTTAAAATGAACTAAGGTATCAATATGAACAGAGGATCGGTACTTTCATTGTTTAAAATGAACTAAGGTATCAATATGAACAGAGGATCGGTACTTTCATTGTTTAAAATGAACCAAGGTATCAATATGAACAGAGGATCGGTACTTTCATTGTTTAAAATGAACCAAGGTATCAATATGAACAGAGGATCGGTACTTTCATTGTTTAAAATGAACCAAGGTATCAATATGAACAGAGGATCGGTACTTTCATTGTTACCTTCGCAAAAGCGGAAGGTTATGTTTTGATCGCTGTGTATTTATTTGTATGTCTGTGTGTGTGTGTGTGTATGTTATTCGCATAACTCAAAAAGTATTCAACCGATTCGCATGAAATTTGGTGGGATGATAGGTTATTATCCGGGAACCATTTGATTAGATTTTGGAATCGATCGGGTCAAAGGTCAAGGTCAAGGTCATGAAAAGGTCAAAATCGTCTTTTTACCATAGCGCGGTCAATTTGTGTCCAATTTGTATGAAACTAATGCCAAAATGTTCAGAATTCAATGCCCAATCTTGTGATATGCGACATGACACTCTGACGTCATAACCCTTGTTAGCGGTTGGGGGCCAAAGGTCAGGGGGGTCACACCCTTGCAAAATGTGCGGTTTTTTTTAAATCATAACGCGGTCAATTCGGATCCAAATTGGATGAAAGTAGATGTGTCATTCTTATGTGTCATGATGTTTTCGAAATCTTCCCGCATGACAACGTAGGTGTGGCTTTTCTACACAGATCTTGTAGTCTTTTATTTTGGCAACAAAAGTAGCTGCGGCGAAGGTATGCGCTCTACCGAGTGCCCGTTCTAGTTTAAAATGAACCAAGGTATCAATATGAACAGAGGATCTGTACTTTCATTGTGTAAAATTAACTCAGGTATCAATATGAACAGAGGATCGGTACTTTCATTGTGTTAAATGAACTCAGGTATCAATATGAACAGAGGATCGGTACTTTCATTGTTTAAAATGAACCAAGGTATCAATATGAACAGAGGATCGGTACTTTCATTGTGTAAAATGAACTCAGGTATCAATATGAACAGAGGATCTGTACTTTCATTGTGTAAAATGAACCAAGGTATCAATATGAACAGAGGACCGGTACTTTCAATGTTTAAAATGAACCAAGGTACCAATATGAACAGCGGATTGGTCCTTTCATTGTGTAAAATGAACCAAGGTACCAATATGAACAGAGGATTGGTCCTTTCATTGTGTAAAATGAACCAAGGTACCAATATGAACAGAGGATCGGTCCGTTCATTGTGTAAAATGAACCAATGTACCAATATGAAGAGAGGATCGGTCCTTTAATTGTGTAAAATGAACCAAGGTACCAATATGAACAGAGGATCTGTACTTTCATTGTGTAAAATGAACCAAGGTATCAATATGAACAGAGGATCGGTACTTTCAATGTTTAAAATGAACTAAGGTACCAATATGAACAGAGGATCAGTACTTTCATTGTGTAAAATGAACTAAGGTATCAATATGAACAGAGGATCTGTACTTTCATTGTGTAAAATGAACTAAGGTATCAATATGAACAGAGGATCTGTACTTTCATTGTGTAAAATGAACCAAGGTATCAATATGAACAGAGGATCTGTACTTTCATTGTGTAAAATGAACCAAGGTATCAATATGAACAGAGGATCTGTACTTTCATTGTGTAAAATGAACCAAGGTACCAATATGAACAGAGGATCGGTCTTTTAATTGTGTAAAATGAACCAAGGTATCAATATGAACAGAGGATCGGTACTTTCATTGTGTAAAATGAACTAAGGTACCAATATGAACAGAGGATCGGTACTTTTCATTGTGTAAAATGACCTAAGGTATCAATATGAACAGAGGATCGGTACTTTCATTGTGTAAAATGAACTAAGGTATCAACATGAACAGAGGATCGGTACTTTCATTGTGTAAAATGAACTAAGGTATCAATATGAACAGAGGATCGGTACTTTCATTGTGTAAAATGAAGTAAGGTATCAACATGAACTGAGGATCGGTACTTTCATTGTGTAAAATGAACTAAGGTATCAACATGAACAGAGGATCGGTACTTTCATTGTGTAAAATGACCTAAGGTATCAATATGAACAGAGGATCGGTACTTTCATTGTGTAAAATGAACTAAGGTATCAACATGAACAGAGGATTCTGTACTTTCATTGTGTAAAATGAACTAAGGTATCAACATGAACAGAGGATCGGTACTTTCATTGTGTAAAATGAACTAAGGTATCAATATGAACAGAGGATCTGTACTTTCATTGTGTAAAATGAACTAAGGCATCAACATGAACAGAGGATCGGTACTTTCATTGTGTAAAATGACCTAAGGTATCAATATGAACAGAGGATCGGTACTTTCATTGTGTAAAATGAACTAATGTATCAATATGAACAGAGGATCGGTACTTTCATTGTTTAAAATGAACTAAGGTATCAATATGAACAGAGGATCGGTACTTTCATCGTGTAAAATGAACCAAGGTACCAATATGAACAGAGGATCGGTCCTTTCATTGTTTAAAATGAACTAAGGTATCAATATGAACAGAGGATCGGTACTTTCATTGTTTAAAATGAACTAAGGTATCAATATGAACAGAGGATCGGTACTTTCATTGTTTAAAATGAACTAAGGTATCAATATGAACAGAGGATCGGTACTTTCATTGTGTAAAATGAACCAAGGTATCAATATGAACAGAGGATCGGTACTTTCATTGTGTAAAATGAACCAAGGTATCAATATGAACAGAGGATCGGTACTTTCATTGTTTAAAATGAACTAAGGTATCAATATGAACAGAGGATCGGTACTTTCATTGTGTAAAATGAACTAAGGTATCAATATGAACAGAGGATCGGTACTTTCATTGTTTAAAATGAACTAAGGTATCAATATGAACAGAGGATCGGTATTTTCATTGTGTAAAATGAACTAAGATACCAATATGAACAGAGGATCTGTACTTTCATTGTGTAAAATGAACCAAGGTACCAATATGAACAGAGGATCGGTCCGTTCATTGTGTAAAATGAACCAAGGTACCAATATGAACAGAGGATCGGTCCGTTCATTGTGTAAAATGAACCAAGGTACCAATATGAACAGAGGATTGGTCCTTTCATTGTGTAAAATGAACCAAGGTACCAATATGAACAGAGGATCGGTCCGTTCATTGTGTAAAATGAACCAATGTACCAATATGAACAGAGGATCTGTACTTTCATTGTGTAAAATGAACCAAGGTATCAATATGAACAGAGGATCGGTACTTTCAATGTTTAAAATGAACTAAGGTACCAATATGAACAGAGGATCAGTACTTTCATTGTGTAAAATGAACTAAGGTATCAATATGAACAGAGGATCTGTACTTTCATTGTATAAAATGAACTAAGGTATCAATATGAACAGAGGATCTGTACTTTCATTGTGTAAAATGAACCAAGGTATCAATATGAACAGAGGATCTGTACTTTCATTGTGTAAAATGAACCAAGGTATCAATATAAACAGAGGATCTGTACTTTCATTGTGTAAAATGAACCAAGGTACCAATATGAACAGAGGATCTGTACTTTCATTGTGTAAAATGAACCAAGGTACCAATATGAACAGAGGATCGGTCTTTTAATTGTGTAAAATGAACCAAGGTACCAATATGAACAGAGGATTGGTCCTTTCATTGTGTAAAATGAACCAAGGTACCAATATGAACAGAGGATCGGTACTTTCATTGTGTAAAATGAACTAAGGTACCAACATGAACAGAGGATCGGTACTTTCATTGTGTAAAATGACCTAAGGTATCAATATGAACAGAGGATCGGTACTTTCATTGTGTAAAATGACCTAAGGTATCAATATGAACAGAGGAGCGGTACTTTCATTGTGTAAAATGAACTAAGGTATCAATATGAACAGAGGATCGGTACTTTCATTGTGTAAAATGAACTAAGGTACCAATATGAACAGAGGATCGGTACTTTTCATTGTGTAAAATGACCTAAGGTATCAATATGAACAGAGGATCGGTACTTTCATTGTGTAAAATGAACTAAGGTATCAACATGAACAGAGGATCGGTACTTTCATTGTGTAAAATGAACTAAGGTATCAATATGAACAGAGGATCGGTACTTTCATTGTGTAAAATGAAGTAAGGTATCAACATGAACTGAGGATCGGTACTTTCATTGTGTAAAATGAACTAAGGTATCAACATGAACAGAGGATCGGTACTTTCATTGTGTAAAATGACCTAAGGTATCAATATGAACAGAGGATCGGTACTTTCATTGTGTAAAATGAACTAAGGTATCAACATGAACAGAGGATTCTGTACTTTCATTGTGTAAAATGAACTAAGGTATCAACATGAACAGAGGATCGGTACTTTCATTGTGTAAAATGAACTAAGGTATCAATATGAACAGAGGATCTGTACTTTCATTGTGTAAAATGAACTAAGGCATCAACATGAACAGAGGATCGGTACTTTCATTGTGTAAAATGACCTAAGGTATCAATATGAACAGAGGATCGGTACTTTCATTGTGTAAAATGAACTAAGGTATCAATATGAACAGAGGATCGGTACTTTCATTGTTTAAAATGAACTAAGGTATCAATATGAACAGAGGATCGGTACTTTCATCGTGTAAAATGAACCAAGGTACCAATATGAACAGAGGATCGGTCCTTTCATTGTTTAAAATGAACTAAGGTATCAATATGAACAGAGGATCGGTACTTTCATTGTTTAAAATGAACTAAGGTATCAATATGAACAGAGGATCGGTACTTTCATTGTTTAAAATGAACTAAGGTATCAATATGAACAGAGGATCGGTACTTTCATTGTGTAAAATGAACCAAGGTATCAATATGAACAGAGGATCGGTACTTTCATTGTGTAAAATGAACCAAGGTATCAATATGAACAGAGGATCGGTACTTTCATTGTTTAAAATGAACTAAGGTATCAATATGAACAGAGGATCGGTACTTTCATTGTGTAAAATGAACTAAGGTATCAATATGAACAGAGGATCGGTACTTTCATTGTTTAAAATGAACTAAGGTATCAATATGAACAGAGGATCGGTATTTTCATTGTGTAAAATGAACTAAGATACCAATATGAACAGAGGATCTGTACTTTCATTGTGTAAAATGAACCAAGGTACCAATATGAACAGAGGATCGGTCCGTTCATTGTGTAAAATGAACCAAGGTACCAATATGAACAGAGGATCGGTCCGTTCATTGTGTAAAATGAACCAAGGTACCAATATGAACAGAGGATTGGTCCTTTCATTGTGTAAAATGAACCAAGGTACCAATATGAACAGAGGATCGGTCCGTTCATTGTGTAAAATGAACCAATGTACCAATATGAACAGAGGATCTGTACTTTCATTGTGTAAAATGAACCAAGGTATCAATATGAACAGAGGATCGGTACTTTCAATGTTTAAAATGAACTAAGGTACCAATATGAACAGAGGATCAGTACTTTCATTGTGTAAAATGAACTAAGGTATCAATATGAACAGAGGATCTGTACTTTCATTGTGTAAAATGAACTAAGGTATCAATATGAACAGAGGATCTGTACTTTCATTGTGTAAAATGAACCAAGGTATCAATATGAACAGAGGATCTGTACTTTCATTGTGTAAAATGAACCAAGGTATCAATATAAACAGAGGATCTGTACTTTCATTGTGTAAAATGAACCAAGGTACCAATATGAACAGAGGATCTGTACTTTCATTGTGTAAAATGAACCAAGGTACCAATATGAACAGAGGATCGGTCTTTTAATTGTGTAAAATGAACCAAGGTACCAATATGAACAGAGGATTGGTCCTTTCATTGTGTAAAATGAACCAAGGTACCAATATGAACAGAGGATCGGTACTTTCATTGTGTAAAATGAACTAAGGTACCAACATGAACAGAGGATCGGTACTTTCATTGTGTAAAATGACCTAAGGTATCAATATGAACAGAGGATCGGTACTTTCATTGTGTAAAATGACCTAAGGTATCAATATGAACAGAGGAGCGGTACTTTCATTGTGTAAAATGAACTAAGGTATCAACATGAACAGAGGATCGGTACTTTCATTGTGTAAAATGAACTAAGGTATCAACATGAACAGAGGATCGGTACTTTCATTGTGTAAAATGACCTAAGGTATCAATATGAACAGAGGATCGGTACTTTCATTGTGTAAAATGACCTAAGGTATCAATATGAACAGAGGATCGGTACTTTCATTGTGTAAAATGAACTAAGGTATCAACATGAACAGAGGATCGGTACTTTCATTGTGTAAAATGAACTAAGGTATCAACATGAACAGAGGATCGGTACTTTCATTGTGTAAAATGACCTAAGGTATCAATATGAACAGAGGATCGGTACTTTCATTGTGTAAAATGACCTAAGGTATCAATATGAACAGAGGATCTGTACTTTCATTGTGTAAAATGAACTAAGGTATCAACATGAACAGAGGATCGGTACTTTCATTGTGTAAAATGAACTAAGGTATCAACATGAACAGAGGATCGGTACTTTCATTGTGTAAAATGACCTAAGGTATCAATATGAACAGAGGATCGGTACTTTCATTGTGTAAAATGACCTAAGGTATCAATATGAACAGAGGATCGGTACTTTCATTGTGTAAAATGAACTAAGGTATCAACATGAACAGAGGATCGGTACTTTCATTGTGTAAAATGAACTAAGGTATCAACATGAACAGAGGAATCGGTACTTTCATTGTGTAAAATGGCCTAAGGTATCAATATGAACAGAGGATCGGTACTTTCATTGTGTAAAATGAACTAAGGTATCAACATGAACAGAGGATCGGTACTTTCATTGTGTAAAATGAACTAAGGTATCAACATGAACAGAGGATCGGTACTTTCATTGTGTAAAATGAACTAAGGTATCAACATGAACAGAGGATCGGTACTTTCATTGTGTAAAATGACCTAAGGTATCAATATGAACAGAGGATCGGTACTTTCATTGTGTAAAATGAACCAAGGTATCAATATGCACAGAGGATCGGTACTTTCATTGTGTAAAATGAACTCAGGTATCAATATGAACAGAGGATCTGTACTTTCATTGTGTAAAATGAACCAAGGTATCAATATGAACAGAGGATCGGTACTTTCAATGTTTAAAATGAACCAAGGTACCAATATGAACAGAGGATCGGTCCTTTCATTGTTTAAAATGAACTAAGGTATCAATATGAACAGAGGATCGGTACTTTCATTGTTTAAAATGAACTAAGGTATCAATATGAACAGAGGATCGGTACTTTCATTGTTTAAAATGAACTAAGGTATCAATATGAACAGAGGATCGGTACTTTCATTGTGTAAAATGAACCAAGGTATCAATATGAACAGAGGATCGGTACTTTCATTGTGTAAAATGAACCAAGGTATCAATATGAACAGAGGATCGGTACTTTCATTGTTTAAAATGAACTAAGGTATCAATATGAACAGAGGATCGGTACTTTCATTGTGTAAAATGAACTAAGGTATCAATATGAACAGAGGATCGGTACTTTCATTGTTTAAAATGAACTAAGGTATCAATATGAACAGAGGATCGGTATTTTCATTGTGTAAAATGAACTAAGATACCAATATGAACAGAGGATCTGTACTTTCATTGTGTAAAATGAACCAAGGTACCAATATGAACAGAGGATCGGTCCGTTCATTGTGTAAAATGAACCAAGGTACCAATATGAACAGAGGATCGGTCCGTTCATTGTGTAAAATGAACCAAGGTACCAATATGAACAGAGGATTGGTCCTTTCATTGTGTAAAATGAACCAAGGTACCAATATGAACAGAGGATCGGTCCGTTCATTGTGTAAAATGAACCAATGTACCAATATGAACAGAGGATCTGTACTTTCATTGTGTAAAATGAACCAAGGTATCAATATGAACAGAGGATCGGTACTTTCAATGTTTAAAATGAACTAAGGTACCAATATGAACAGAGGATCAGTACTTTCATTGTGTAAAATGAACTAAGGTATCAATATGAACAGAGGATCTGTACTTTCATTGTGTAAAATGAACTAAGGTATCAATATGAACAGAGGATCTGTACTTTCATTGTGTAAAATGAACCAAGGTATCAATATGAACAGAGGATCTGTACTTTCATTGTGTAAAATGAACCAAGGTATCAATATAAACAGAGGATCTGTACTTTCATTGTGTAAAATGAACCAAGGTACCAATATGAACAGAGGATCTGTACTTTCATTGTGTAAAATGAACCAAGGTACCAATATGAACAGAGGATCGGTCTTTTAATTGTGTAAAATGAACCAAGGTACCAATATGAACAGAGGATTGGTCCTTTCATTGTGTAAAATGAACCAAGGTACCAATATGAACAGAGGATCGGTACTTTCATTGTGTAAAATGAACTAAGGTACCAACATGAACAGAGGATCGGTACTTTCATTGTGTAAAATGACCTAAGGTATCAATATGAACAGAGGATCGGTACTTTCATTGTGTAAAATGACCTAAGGTATCAATATGAACAGAGGATCGGTACTTTCATTGTGTAAAATGAACTAAGGTATCAACATGAACAGAGGATCGGTACTTTCATTGTGTAAAATGAACTAAGGTATCAACATGAACAGAGGATCGGTACTTTCATTGTGTAAAATGACCTAAGGTATCAATATGAACAGAGGATCGGTACTTTCATTGTGTAAAATGACCTAAGGTATCAATATGAACAGAGGATCGGTACTTTCATTGTGTAAAATGAACTAAGGTATCAACATGAACAGAGGATCGGTACTTTCATTGTGTAAAATGAACTAAGGTATCAACATGAACAGAGGATCGGTACTTTCATTGTGTAAAATGACCTAAGGTATCAATATGAACAGAGGATCGGTACTTTCATTGTGTAAAATGACCTAAGGTATCAATATGAACAGAGGATCTGTACTTTCATTGTGTAAAATGAACTAAGGTATCAATATGAACAGAGGATCGGTACTTTCATTGTGTAAAATGAACTAAGGTATCAACATGAACAGAGGATCGGTACTTTCATTGTGTAAAATGAACTAAGGTATCAACATGAACAGAGGATCGGTACTTTCATTGTGTAAAATGACCTAAGGTATCAATATGAACAGAGGATCGGTACTTTCATTGTGTAAAATGACCTAAGGTATCAATATGAACAGAGGATCTGTACTTTCATTGTGTAAAATGAACTAAGGTATCAACATGAACAGAGGATCGGTACTTTCATTGTGTAAAATGAACTAAGGTATCAACATGAACAGAGGATCGGTACTTTCATTGTGTAAAATGACCTAAGGTATCAATATGAACAGAGGATCGGTACTTTCATTGTGTAAAATGACCTAAGGTATCAATATGAACAGAGGATCGGTACTTTCATTGTGTAAAATGAACTAAGGTATCAACATGAACAGAGGATCGGTACTTTCATTGTGTAAAATGAACTAAGGTATCAACATGAACAGAGGAATCGGTACTTTCATTGTGTAAAATGGCCTAAGGTATCAATATGAACAGAGGATCGGTACTTTCATTGTGTAAAATGAACTAAGGTATCAACATGAACAGAGGATCGGTACTTTCATTGTGTAAAATGAACTAAGGTATCAACATGAACAGAGGATCGGTACTTTCATTGTGTAAAATGAACTAAGGTATCAACATGAACAGAGGATCGGTACTTTCATTGTGTAAAATGACCTAAGGTATCAATATGAACAGAGGATCGGTACTTTCATTGTGTAAAATGAACCAAGGTATCAATATGCACAGAGGATCGGTACTTTCATTGTGTAAAATGAACTCAGGTATCAATATGAACAGAGGATCTGTACTTTCATTGTGTAAAATGAACCAAGGTATCAATATGAACAGAGGATCGGTACTTTCAATGTTTAAAATGAACCAAGGTACCAATATGAACAGAGGATCGGTCCTTTCATTGTTTAAAATGAACTAAGGTATCAATATGAACAGAGGATCGGTACTTTCATTGTTTAAAATGAACTAAGGTATCAATATGAACAGAGGATCGGTACTTTCATTGTTTAAAATGAACTAAGGTATCAATATGAACAGAGGATCGGTACTTTCATTGTGTAAAATGAACCAAGGTATCAATATGAACAGAGGATCGGTACTTTCATTGTGTAAAATGAACCAAGGTATCAATATGAACAGAGGATCGGTACTTTCATTGTTTAAAATGAACTAAGGTATCAATATGAACAGAGGATCGGTACTTTCATTGTGTAAAATGAACTAAGGTATCAATATGAACAGAGGATCGGTACTTTCATTGTTTAAAATGAACTAAGGTATCAATATGAACAGAGGATCGGTATTTTCATTGTGTAAAATGAACTAAGATACCAATATGAACAGAGGATCTGTACTTTCATTGTGTAAAATGAACCAAGGTACCAATATGAACAGAGGATCGGTCCGTTCATTGTGTAAAATGAACCAAGGTACCAATATGAACAGAGGATCGGTCCGTTCATTGTGTAAAATGAACCAAGGTACCAATATGAACAGAGGATTGGTCCTTTCATTGTGTAAAATGAACCAAGGTACCAATATGAACAGAGGATCGGTCCGTTCATTGTGTAAAATGAACCAATGTACCAATATGAACAGAGGATCTGTACTTTCATTGTGTAAAATGAACCAAGGTATCAATATGAACAGAGGATCGGTACTTTCAATGTTTAAAATGAACTAAGGTACCAATATGAACAGAGGATCAGTACTTTCATTGTGTAAAATGAACTAAGGTATCAATATGAACAGAGGATCTGTACTTTCATTGTGTAAAATGAACTAAGGTATCAATATGAACAGAGGATCTGTACTTTCATTGTGTAAAATGAACCAAGGTATCAATATGAACAGAGGATCTGTACTTTCATTGTGTAAAATGAACCAAGGTATCAATATAAACAGAGGATCTGTACTTTCATTGTGTAAAATGAACCAAGGTACCAATATGAACAGAGGATCTGTACTTTCATTGTGTAAAATGAACCAAGGTACCAATATGAACAGAGGATCGGTCTTTTAATTGTGTAAAATGAACCAAGGTACCAATATGAACAGAGGATTGGTCCTTTCATTGTGTAAAATGAACCAAGGTACCAATATGAACAGAGGATCGGTACTTTCATTGTGTAAAATGAACTAAGGTACCAACATGAACAGAGGATCGGTACTTTCATTGTGTAAAATGACCTAAGGTATCAATATGAACAGAGGATCGGTACTTTCATTGTGTAAAATGACCTAAGGTATCAATATGAACAGAGGATCGGTACTTTCATTGTGTAAAATGAACTAAGGTATCAACATGAACAGAGGATCGGTACTTTCATTGTGTAAAATGAACTAAGGTATCAACATGAACAGAGGATCGGTACTTTCATTGTGTAAAATGACCTAAGGTATCAATATGAACAGAGGATCGGTACTTTCATTGTGTAAAATGACCTAAGGTATCAATATGAACAGAGGATCGGTACTTTCATTGTGTAAAATGAACTAAGGTATCAACATGAACAGAGGATCGGTACTTTCATTGTGTAAAATGAACTAAGGTATCAACATGAACAGAGGATCGGTACTTTCATTGTGTAAAATGACCTAAGGTATCAATATGAACAGAGGATCGGTACTTTCATTGTGTAAAATGACCTAAGGTATCAATATGAACAGAGGATCTGTACTTTCATTGTGTAAAATGAACTAAGGTATCAACATGAACAGAGGATCGGTACTTTCATTGTGTAAAATGAACTAAGGTATCAACATGAACAGAGGATCGGTACTTTCATTGTGTAAAATGACCTAAGGTATCAATATGAACAGAGGATCGGTACTTTCATTGTGTAAAATGACCTAAGGTATCAATATGAACAGAGGATCGGTACTTTCATTGTGTAAAATGAACTAAGGTATCAACATGAACAGAGGATCGGTACTTTCATTGTGTAAAATGAACTAAGGTATCAACATGAACAGAGGAATCGGTACTTTCATTGTGTAAAATGGCCTAAGGTATCAATATGAACAGAGGATCGGTACTTTCATTGTGTAAAATGAACTAAGGTATCAACATGAACAGAGGATCGGTACTTTCATTGTGTAAAATGAACTAAGGTATCAACATGAACAGAGGATCGGTACTTTCATTGTGTAAAATGAACTAAGGTATCAACTTGAACAGAGGATCGGTACTTTCATTGTGTAAAATGACCTAAGGTATCAATATGAACAGAGGATCGGTACTTTCATTGTGTAAAATGAACCAAGGTATCAATATGCACAGAGGATCGGTACTTTCATTGTGTAAAATGAACTCAGGTATCAATATGAACAGAGGATCTGTACTTTCATTGTGTAAAATGAACCAAGGTATCAATATGAACAGAGGATCGGTACTTTCAATGTTTAAAATGAACCAAGGTACCAATATGAACAGAGGATCGGTCTTTTAATTGTGTAAAATGAACCAAGGTACCAATATGAACAGAGGATCGGTACTTTCATTGTGTAAAATGAACCAAGGTACCAATATGAACAGAGTATCGGTCCGTTCATTGCGTAAAATGAACCAATGTACCAATATGAAGAGAGGATCGGTACTTTAATTGTGTAAAATGAACCAAGGTACCAATATGAACAGAGGATCGGTACTTTCATTGTGTAAAATGAACCAAGGTACCAATATGAACAGAGGATCGGGCCGTTCATTGTGTAAAATGAACCAATGTACCAATATGAACAGAGGATCGGTACTTTCAATGTTTAAAATGAACCAAGGTACCAATATGAACAGAGGATCAGTCTTTTAATTGTGTAAAATGAACCAAGGTACCAATATGAACAGAGGATCGGTACTTTCATTGTGTAAAATGAACCAAGGTACCAATATGAACAGAGGATCGGTCCGTTCATTGCGTAAAATGAACCAATGTACCAATATGAAGAGAGGATCGGTACTTTAATTGTGTAAAATGAACCAAGGTACCAATATGAACAGAGGATCGGTACTTTCATTGTGTAAAATGACCTAAGGTATCAATATGAACAGAGGATCGGTACTTTCATTGTGTAAAATGAACTAAGGTATCAATATGAACAGAGGATCGGTACTTTCATTGTTTAAAATGAACTAAGGTATCAATATGAACAGAGGATCGGTACTTTCATTGTTTAAAATGAACTAAGGTATCAATATGAACAGAGGATCGGTACTTTCATTGTTTAAAATGAACCAAGGTATCAATATGAACAGAGGATCGGTACTTTCATTGTTTAAAATGAACCAAGGTATCAATATGAACAGAGGATCGGTACTTTCATTGTTTAAAATGAACCAAGGTATCAATATGAACAGAGGATCGGTACTTTCATTGTTTAAAATGAACCAAGGTATCAATATGAACAGAGGATCTGTACTTTCATTGTGTAAAATTAACTCAGGTATCAATATGAACAGAGGATCGGTACTTTCATTGTGTTAAATGAACTCAGGTATCAATATGAACAGAGGATCGGTACTTTCATTGTTTAAAATGAACCAAGGTATCAATATGAACAGAGGATCGGTACTTTCATTGTGTAAAATGAACTCTGGTATCAATATGAACAGAGGATCTGTACTTTCATTGTGTAAAATGAACCAAGGTATCAATATGAACAGAGGACCGGTACTTTCAATGTTTAAAATGAACCAAGGTACCAATATGAACAGAGGATTGGTCCTTTCATTGTGTAAAATGAACCAAGGTACCAATATGAACAGAGGATTGGTCCTTTCATTGTGTAAAATGAACCAAGGTACCAATATGAACAGAGGATCGGTCCGTTCATTGTGTAAAATGAACCAATGTACCAATATGAAGAGAGGATCGGTCCTTTAATTGTGTAAAATGAACCAAGGTACCAATATGAACAGAGGATCGGTACTTTCATTGTGTAAAATGAACCAATGTACCAATATGAACAGAGGATCGGTCCTTTAATTGTGTAAAATGAACTAAGGTATCAATATGAACAGAGGATCAGTACTTTCATTGTGTAAAATGAACTAAGGTATCAATATGAACAGAGGATCGGTACTTTTATTGTTTAAAATGAACCAAGGTATCAATATGAACAGAGGATCTGTACTTTCATTGTGTAAAATGAACCAAGGTATCAATATGAACAGAGGATCGGTACTTTCAATGTTTAAAATGAACTAAGGTACCAATATGAACAGAGGATCAGTACTTTCATTGTGTAAAATGAACTAAGGTATCAATATGAACAGAGGATCTGTACTTTCATTGTGTAAAATGAACTAAGGTATCAATATGAACAGAGGATCTGTACTTTCATTGTGTAAAATGAACCAAGGTATCAATATGAACAGAGGATCTGTACTTTCATTGTGTAAAATGAACCAAGGTATCAATATGAACAGAGGATCTGTACTTTCATTGTGTAAAATGAACCAAGGTACCAATATGAACAGAGGATCGGTCTTTTAATTGTGTAAAATGAACCAAGGTATCAATATGAACAGAGGATCGGTACTTTCATTGTGTAAAATGAACTAAGGTACCAATATGAACAGAGGATCGGTACTTTTCATTGTGTAAAATGACCTAAGGTATCAATATGAACAGAGGATCGGTACTTTCATTGTGTAAAATGAACTAAGGTATCAACATGAACAGAGGATCGGTACTTTCATTGTGTAAAATGAACTAAGGTATCAATATGAACAGAGGATCGGTACTTTCATTGTGTAAAATGAAGTAAGGTATCAACATGAACAGAGGATCGGTACTTTCATTGTGTAAAATGAACTAAGGTATCAACATGAACAGAGGATCGGTACTTTCATTGTGTAAAATGACCTAAGGTATCAATATGAACAGAGGATCGGTACTTTCATTGTGTAAAATGAACTAAGGTATCAACATGTACAGAGGATTCTGTACTTTCATTGTGTAAAATGAACTAAGGTATCAACATGAACAGAGGATCGGTACTTTCATTGTGTAAAATGAACTAAGGTATCAATATGAACAGAGGATCTGTACTTTCATTGTGTAAAATGAACTAAGGCATCAACATGAACAGAGGATCGGTACTTTCATTGTGTAAAATGACCTAAGGTATCAATATGAACAGAGGATCGGTACTTTCATTGTGTAAAATGAACTAAGGTATCAATATGAACAGAGGATCGGTACTTTCATTGTTTAAAATGAACTAAGGTATCAATATGAACAGAGGATCGGTACTTTCATCGTGTAAAATGAACCAAGGTACCAATATGAACAGAGGATCGGTCCTTTCATTGTTTAAAATGAACTAAGGTATCAATATGAACAGAGGATCGGTACTTTCATTGTTTAAAATGAACTAAGGTATCAATATGAACAGAGGATCGGTACTTTCATTGTTTAAAATGAACTAAGGTATCAATATGAACAGAGGATCGGTACTTTCATTGTGTAAAATGAACCAAGGTATCAATATGAACAGAGGATCGGTACTTTCATTGTGTAAAATGAACCAAGGTATCAATATGAACAGAGGATCGGTACTTTCATTGTTTAAAATGAACTAAGGTATCAATATGAACAGAGGATCGGTACTTTCATTGTGTAAAATGAACTAAGGTATCAATATGAACAGAGGATCGGTACTTTCATTGTTTAAAATGAACTAAGGTATCAATATGAACAGAGGATCGGTATTTTCATTGTGTAAAATGAACTAAGATACCAATATGAACAGAGGATCTGTACTTTCATTGTGTAAAATGAACCAAGGTACCAATATGAACAGAGGATCGGTCCGTTCATTGTGTAAAATGAACCAAGGTACCAATATGAACAGAGGATCGGTCCGTTCATTGTGTAAAATGAACCAAGGTACCAATATGAACAGAGGATTGGTCCTTTCATTGTGTAAAATGAACCAAGGTACCAATATGAACAGAGGATCGGTCCGTTCATTGTGTAAAATGAACCAATGTACCAATATGAACAGAGGATCTGTACTTTCATTGTGTAAAATGAACCAAGGTATCAATATGAACAGAGGATCGGTACTTTCAATGTTTAAAATGAACTAAGGTACCAATATGAACAGAGGATCAGTACTTTCATTGTGTAAAATGAACTAAGGTATCAATATGAACAGAGGATCTGTACTTTCATTGTGTAAAATGAACTAAGGTATCAATATGAACAGAGGATCTGTACTTTCATTGTGTAAAATGAACCAAGGTATCAATATGAACAGAGGATCTGTACTTTCATTGTGTAAAATTAACCAAGGTATCAATATGAACAGAGGATCTGTACTTTCTTTGTGTAAAATGAACCAAGGTACCAATATGAACAGAGGATCTGTACTTTCATTGTGTAAAATGAACCAAGGTACCAATATGAACAGAGGATCGGTCTTTTAATTGTGTAAAATGAACCAAGGTATCAATATGAACAGAGGATCAGTACTTTCATTGTGTAAAATGAACTAAGGTACCAATATGAACAGAGGATCGGTCCTTTCATTGTGTAAAATGAACTAAGGTACCAATATGAACAGAGGATCGGTCTTTTAATTGTGTAAAATGAACCAAGGTATCAATATGAACAGAGGATCAGTACTTTCATTGTGTAAAATGAACTAAGGTACCAATATGAACAGAGGATCGGTCCTTTCATTGTGTAAAATGAACTAAGGTACCAATATGAACAGAGGATCTGTACTTTCATTGTGTAAAATGAACTAAGGTATCAATATGAACAGAGGATCGGTACTTTCATTGTGTAAAATGAACTAAGGTACCAATATGAACAGAGGATCTGTACTTTCATTGTGTAAAATGAACTAAGGTATCAATATGAACAGAGGATCGGTACTTTCATTGTGTAAAATGAACCAATGTACCAATATGAACAGAGGATCTGTACTTTCATTGTGCAAAATGAACCAAGGTACCAATATGAACAGAGGATCGGTCTTTTCATTGTGTGAAATGAACGAAGGTACCAATATGAACAGAGGATCGGTACTTTCATTGTGTAAAATGAACTAAGGTACCAACATGAACAGAGGATCGGTACTTTCATTGTGTAAAATGACCTAAGGTATCAATATGAACAGAGGATCGGAACTTTCATTGTGTAAAATGACCTAAGGTATCAATATGAACAGAGGATCGGTACTTTCATTGTGTAAAATGAACTAAGGTATCAACATGAACAGAGGATCGGTACTTTCATTGTGTAAAATGAACTAAGGTATCAACATGAACAGAGGATCGGTACTTTCATTGTGTAAAATGACCTAAGGTATCAATATGAACAGAGGATCGGTACTTTCATTGTGCAAAATGACCTAAGGTATCAATATGAACAGAGGATCGGTACTTTCATTGTGTAAAATGACCTAAGGTATCAATATGAACAGAGGATCGGTACTTTCATTGTGTAAAATGAACTAAGGTATCAACATGAACAGAGGATCGGTACTTTCATTGTGTAAAATGAACTAAGGTATCAACATGAACAGAGGATCGGTACTTTCATTGTGTAAAATGACCTAAGGTATCAATATGAACAGAGGATCGGTACTTTCATTGTGTAAAATGACCTAAGGTATCAATATGAACAGAGGATCGGTACTTTCATTGTGTAAAATGAACTAAGGTATCAACATGAACAGAGGATCGGTACTTTCATTGTGTAAAATGAACTAAGGTATCAACATGAACAGAGGAATCGGTACTTTCATTGTGTAAAATGGCCTAAGGGGTCAATATGAACAGAGGATCGGTACTTTCATTGTGTAAAATGAACTAAGGTATCAACATGAACAGAGGATCTGTACTTTCATTGTGTAAAATGAACTAAGGTATCAAAATGAACAGAGGAATCGGTACTTTCATTGTGTAAAATGGCCTAAGGTATCAACATGAACAGAGGATCGGTACTTTCATTGTGTAAAATGAACCAAGGTATCAATATGAACAGAGGATCTGTACTTTCATTGTGTAAAATGAACCAAGGTACCAATATGAACAGAGGATCTGTACTTTCATTGTGTAAAATGAACCAAGGTACCAATATGAACAGAGGATCGGTCTTTTAATTGTGTAAAATGAACCAAGGTGTCAATATGAACAGAGGATCAGTACTTTCATTGTGTAAAATGAACTAAGGTACCAATATGAACAGAGGATCGGTCTTTTAATTGTGTAAAATGAACCAAGGTATCAATATGAACAGAGGATCAGTACTTTCATTGTGTAAAATGAACTAAGGTACCAATATGAACAGAGGATCGGTCCTTTCATTGTGTAAAATGAACTAAGGTACCAATATGAACAGAGGATCTGTACTTTCATTGTGTAAAATGAACTAAGGTATCAATATGAACAGAGGATCGGTACTTTCATTGTGTAAAATGAACTAAGGTACCAATATGAACAGAGGATCTGTACTTTCATTGTGTAAAATGAACTAAGGTATCAATATGAACAGAGGATCGGTACTTTCATTGTGTAAAATGAACCAATGTACCAATATGAACAGAGGATCTGTACTTTCATTGTGCAAAATGAACCAAGGTACCAATATGAACAGAGGATCGGTCTTTTCATTGTGTGAAATGAACGAAGGTACCAATATGAACAGAGGATCGGTACTTTCATTGTGTAAAATGAACTAAGGTACCAACATGAACAGAGGATCGGTACTTTCATTGTGTAAAATGACCTAAGGTATCAATATGAACAGAGGATCGGTACTTTCATTGTGTAAAATGACCTAAGGTATCAATATGAACAGAGGATCGGTACTTTCATTGTGTAAAATGAACTAAGGTATCAACATGAACAGAGGATCGGTACTTTCATTGTGTAAAATGAACTAAGGTATCAACATGACCAGAGGATCGGTACTTTCATTGTGTAAAATGACCTAAGGTATCAATATGAACAGAGGATCGGTACTTTCATTGTGTAAAATGACCTAAGGTATCAATATGAACAGAGGATCGGTACTTTCATTGTGTAAAATGACCTAAGGTATCAATATGAACAGAGGATCGGTACTTTCATTGTGTAAAATGAACTAAGGTATCAACATGAACAGAGGATCGGTACTTTCATTGTGTAAAATGACCTAAGGTATCAATATGAACAGAGGATCGGTACTTTCATTGTGTAAAATGACCTAAGGTATCAATATGAACAGAGGATCGGTACTTTCATTGTGTAAAATGAACTAAGGTATCAACATGAACAGAGGATCGGTACTTTCATTGTGTAAAATGACCTAAGGTATCAATATGAACAGAGGATCGGTACTTTCATTGTGTAAAATGACCTAAGGTATCAATATGAACAGAGGATCGGTACTTTCATTGTGTAAAATGAACTAAGGTATCAACATGAACAGAGGATCCGTACTTTCATTGTGTAAAATGACCTAAGGTATCAATATGAACAGAGGATCGGTACTTTCATTGTGTAAAATGACCTAAGGTATCAATATGAACAGAGGATCGGTACTTTCATTGTGTAAAATGAACTAAGGTATCAACATGAACAGAGGATCGGTACTTTCATTGTGTAAAATGAACTAAGGTATCAACATGAACAGAGGAATCGGTACTTTCATTGTGTAAAATGGCCTAAGGTATCAATATGAACAGAGGATCGGTACTTTCATTGTGTAAAATGAACTAAGGTATCAACATGAACAGAGGATCGGTACTTTCATTGTGTAAAATGAACTAAGGTATCAACATGAACAGAGGATCGGTACTTTCATTGTGTAAAATGAACTAAGGTATCAACATGAACAGAGGATCGGTACTTTCATTGTGTAAAATGACCTAAGGTATCAATATGAACAGAGGATCGGTACTTTCATTGTGTAAAATGAACTAAGGTATCAATATGAACAGAGGATCGGTACTTTCATTGTGTAAAATGAACTGAGGTATCAACATGAACAGAGGATCGGTACTTTCATTGTGTAAAATGAACTAAGGTATCAACATGAACAGAGGATCGGTACTTTCATTGTGTAAAATGAACTGAGGAACCAATATGAACAGAGGATCTGTACTTTCATTGTGTAAAATGAACTAAGGTATCAACATGAACAGAGGATCGGTACTTTCATTGTGTAAAATGAAATAAGGTATCAATATGAACAGAGGATCGGTCCTTTCATTGTGTAAAATGAACTAAGGTAGCAATATGAACAGAGGATCGGTACTTTCATTGTGTAAAATGAACTACGGTATCAATATGAACAGAGGATCGGTACTTTCATTGTGTAAAATGAACTAAGGTATCAATATGAACAGAGGATCGGTCCTTTCATTGTGTAAAATGAACTAAGGTATCAATATGAACAGAGGATCGGTACTTTCATTGTGTAAAATGAACTAAGGTATCAATATGAACAGAGGATCGGTACTTTCATTGTGTAAAATGAACCAAGGTAGCAATATGAACAGAGGATCTGTACTTTCATTGTGTAAAATGAACGAAGGTACCAATATGAACAGAGGATCGGTCCTTTCATTGTGTAAAATGAACCAAGGTACCAATATGAACAGAGGATCTGTACTTTCATTGTGTAAAATGAACCAAGGTACCAATATGAACAGAGGATCAGTACTTTCATTGTGTAAAATGAACCAAGGTAGCAATATGAACAGAGGATCTGTACTTTCATTGTGTAAAATGAACGAAGGTACCAATATGAACAGAGGATCGGTCCTTTCATTGTGTAAAATGAACCAAGGTACCAAAATGAACAGAGGATCAGTACTTTCATTGTGTAAAATGAACCAAGGTACCAATATGAACAGAGGATCGGTCCTTTCATTGTGTAAAATGAACTAAGGTATCAATATGAACAGAGGATCGGTCCTTTCATTGTGTAAAATGAACCAAGGTACCAATATGGACAGAGCATCGGTCCTTTCATTGTGTAAAATGAACCAAGGTACCAATATGAACAGAGGATCAGTATTTTCATTGTGTAAAATGAACCAAGGTACCAATATGAACAGAGGATCGGTCCTTTCATTGTGTAAAACTCGGGCATGCCCGTACTATATATATATCTAAAATTATATCCCCCCCCTCTATTTACATGAAATGGTTTGGTCCATTCGCAAAGCCAAAGCGAATGGCTTGCGAGTTCGGTGACAATCCCCCCCCCTCTATTTACATGAAATGGTTTGGTCCATTCGCAAAGCCAAAGCGAACGGCTGTTACGAATCGCAGTTACGATGAATCGCAAAGTAGTTTTAATTAGTTTTAAAACATAGTTTAACGCCAACATAGCGCCAACATAGTTTGCCAACGTGAAATAAATGAATACGCTCTCAAATGTGCCGTCCGAGGCAGAGTCTGTTCGCCACGTTCGGCACACGTGATAGCTCGCTGCTCTCTGATTGGTCGAATCGTTTTTTGGACATAGCTCGGTAACTACTTGTCCGATTAATATGAAACTGAAGGAGCTGGGGCTCCCACATCGATCGGAAGAATGGACGCGACAAAAAGCTGGAATTCATCCGAGTTGCTTTAATCAAATCAAACACTCAGGCACTCTGAAAACCCGTTTATCGGGCAGCAATATATATAACTATTATCCCGGAGGGTTTGCCCAGGCCCGGCGCCAGGGGGCGTGGCCCCGCGTCCTGGCTGCGGCCTGGCAAGTTGAGGGCGAACCTGCCCGGGCGTCCTGGACGAGCCCGGCATGGTGATCGCTCCGCGTCCTTGATAGGTGCAAGGCGATTGTGAAAACCCAGCGGCAGCCGCTACAAAACCTTGAAAAGGCACATCCTCAGGTCCCCAGCAGTATATCTGGCAAGTTTCAAGTATATCGGACCCGTGGTTGTCGAGAAACAGCGGTCACAGACATACAGACATACAGAGATTAGTGGAATTATAGATAGACTAGGGCATGCCCGTACGTGGGTGCAATGCCCGTACGTGGGTACGTGGGTACGTGGGTGCGAGTACGGTGACAATCCCCTCCCCTCTATTTACATGAAATGGTTTGGTCCATGAAATGTTTTGGTCCATTCGCAACGCCAAAGCGAACGGCGAACGGCTTGCGAGTACAGTGACAATCCCCCCCTCTATTTACATGAAATGGTTTGGTCCATTCGCAACGACCACAGAACCCCCCCCCCTCTATTTACATGAAATGGTTTGGTCCATTCGCAACGCCAAAGCGAACGGCGAACGGCTAAATCGCCATAGCTCGGTAAGTACTTGTCCGATTAATTTCAAACCTTGAAAAGGCACATCCTCGGATCCCCAGCAATATACCTGGCAAGTTTCAAGTATATCGGACCGGTAGTTGTCGAGAAAGAGCGGTCGTATACACACACACACACACACACACACACACACAGACATACACACAGAGATTAATGGAATTATAGATAGATGAACCAAGGTATCAATATGAACAGAGGATCTCTACTTTCATTGTGTAAAATGAACCAAGGTATCAATGTGAACAGAGGATCGGTACTTTCATTGTGTAAAATGAACCAAGGTACCAATATGAACAGAGGATCGGTACTTTCATTGTGTAAAATTAACCAAGGTATCAATGTGAACAGAGGATCGGTACTTTCGTTGTGTAAAATGAACCAAGGTACCAATATGAACAGAGGATCGGTACTTTCATTGTGTAAAATGAACCAAGGTACCAATATGAACAGAGGATCGTTACTTTCATTGTGTAAAATTAACCAAGGTATCAATGTGAACAGAGGATCGGTACTTTCGTTGTGTAAAATTAACCAAGGTACCAATATGAACAGAGGATCGGTACTTTCATTGTGTAAAATGAACCAAGGTACCAATATGAACAGAGGATCGGTACTTTCATTGTGTAAAATGAACCAAGGTACCAATATGAACAGAGGATCGGTACTTTCATTGTGTAAAATGAACCAAGGTACCAATATGAACAGAGGATCGGTCCTTTCATTGTGTAAAATGAACCAAGGTACCAATATGAACAGAGGATCGGTCCTTTCATTGTGTAAAATGAACTAAGGTATCAATATGAACAGAGGATCGGTCCTTTCATTGTGTAAAATGAACCAAGGTACCAATATGAACAGAGCATCGGTCCTTTCATTGTGTAAAATGAACCAAGGTACCAATATGAACAGAGGATCAGTATTTTCATTGTGTAAAATGAACCAAGGTACCAATATGAAAACAGAGGATCGGTCCTTTCATTGTGTAAAATGAACCAAGGTATCAATATGAACAGAGGATCTCTACTTTCATTGTGTAAAATGAACCAAGGTATCAATGTGAACAGAGGATCGGTACTTTCATTGTGTAAAATGAACCAAGGTACCAATATGAACAGAGGATCGGTACTTTCATTGTGTAAAATTAACCAAGGTATCAATGTGAACAGAGGATCGGTACTTTCGTTGTGTAAAATGAACCAAGGTACCAATATGAACAGAGGATCGGTACTTTCATTGTGTAAAATTAACCAAGGTACCAATATGAACAGAGGATCAGTACTTTCATTGTGTAAAATTAACCAAGGTACCAATATGAACAGAGGATTGGTACTTTCATTGCGTAAATTTAACCAAGGTATCAATATGAACAGAGGATCGGTACTTTCATTGTGTAAAATGAACCAAGGTACCAATATGAACAGAGGATAAGTATTTTCATTGTGTAAAATAAACGAAGGTGCCAATATGAACAGAGGATTGGTACTTTCATTGTGTAAAATGAACCAAGGTACCAATATGAACAGAGGATCGGTACTTTCATTGTGTAAAATGAACGAAGGTATCAATATGAACAGAGGATCGGTCCTTTCATTGTGTAAAATGAACCAAGGTATCAATATGAACAGAGGATCAGCATTTTCATTGTGTAAAATGAACCAAGGTACCAATATGAACAGAGGATCGGTCCTTTCATTGTGTAAAATGAACCAAGGTATCAATATGAACAGAGGATCGGTACTTTCATTGTGTAAAATGAACCAAGGTACCAATATGAACAGAGGATCGGTACTTTCATTGTGTAAAATGAACCAAGGTATCAATGTGAACAGAGGATCGGTACTTTCATTGTGTAAAATGAACCAAGGTACCAATATGAACAGAGGATCGGTACTTTCATTGTGTAAAATTAACCAAGGTACCAATATGAACAGAGGATCGGTACTTTCATTGTGTAAAATTAACCAAGGTACCAATATGAACAGAGGATCGGTACTTTCATTGTGTAAAATGAACCAAGGTACCAATATGAACAGAGGATCGGTCCTTTCATTGTGTAAAATGAACCAAGGTACCAATATGAACAGAGGATCAGTCCTTTCATTGTGTAAAATGAACTAAGGTATCAATATGAACAGAGGATCGGTCCTTTCATTGTGTAAAATGAACCAAGGTACCAATATGAACAGAGCATCGGTCCTTTCATTGTGTAAAATGAACCAAGGTACCAATATGAACAGAGGATCAGTATTTTCATTGTGTAAAATGAACCAAGGTACCAATATGAAAACAGAGGATCGGTCCTTTCATTGTGTAAAATGAACCAAGGTATCAATATGAACAGAGGATCTCTACTTTCATTGTGTAAAATGAACCAAGGTATCAATGTGAACAGAGGATCGGTACTTTCATTGTGTAAAATGAACCAAGGTACCAATATGAACAGAGGATCGGTACTTTCATTGTGTAAAATTAACCAAGGTATCAATGTGAACAGAGGATCGGTACTTTCGTTGTGTAAAATGAACCAAGGTACCAATATGAACAGAGGATCGGTACTTTCATTGTGTAAAATTAACCAAGGTACCAATATGAACAGAGGATCAGTACTTTCATTGTGTAAAATTAACCAAGGTACCAATATGAACAGAGGATCAGTACTTTCATTGCGTAAATTTAACCAAGGTATCAATATGAACAGAGGATCGGTACTTTCATTGTGTAAAATGAACCAAGGTACCAATATGAACAGAGGATAAGTATTTTCATTGTTTAAAATAAACGAAGGTGCCAATATGAACAGAGGATTGGTACTTTCATTGTGTAAAATGAACCAAGGTACCAATATGAACAGAGGATCGGTACTTTCATTGTGTAAAATGAACGAAGGTATCAATATGAACAGAGGATCGGTCCTTTCATTGTGTAAAATGAACCAAGGTATCAATATGAACAGAGGATCAGTATTTTCATTGTGTAAAATGAACCAAGGTACCAATATGAACAGAGGATCGGTCCTTTCATTGTGTAAAATGAACCAAGGTATCAATATGAACAGAGGATCTCTACTTTCATTGTGTAAAATGAACCAAGGTATCAATGTGAACAGAGGATCGGTACTTTCATTGTGTAAAATGAACCAAGGTACCAATATGAACAGAGGATCGGTACTTTCATTGTGTAAAATTAACCAAGGTACCAATATGAACAGAGGATCGGTACTTTCATTGTGTAAAATTAACCAAGGTATCAATGTGAACAGAGGATCTCTACTTTCATTGTGTAAAATTAACCAAGGTATCAATGTGAACAGAGGATCGGTACTTTCATTGTGTAAAATGAACTAAGGTACCAACATGAACAGAGGATCGGTACTTTCATTGTGTAAAATGACCTAAGGTATCAATATGAACAGAGGATCGGTACTTTCATTGTGTAAAATGACCTAAGGTATCAATATGAACAGAGGATCGGTACTTTCATTGTGTAAAATGAACTAAGGTATCAACATGAACAGAGGATCGGTACTTTCATTGTGTAAAATGAACTAAGGTATCAACATGAACAGAGGATCGGTACTTTCATTGTGTAAAATGACCTAAGGTATCAATATGAACAGAGGATCGGTACTTTCATTGTGTAAAATGACCTAAGGTATCAATATGAACAGAGGATCGGTACTTTCATTGTGTAAAACTAGGGCATGCCCGTACTATATATATGCCCGTACTATATATATATCTAAAATTATATCCCCCCCCCTCTATTTACATGAAATGGTTTGGTCCATTCGCAAAGGCAAAGCGAACGGCGAACGCTTTACATGAAATGGTTTGGTCCATGAAATGTTTTGGTCCATTCGCAACGCCAAAGCGAACGGCGAACGCTTTACATGAAATGGTTTGGTCCATGAAATGTTTTGGTCCATTCGCAACGCCAAAGCGAACGGCGAACGGCTTGCGAGTACAGTGACAATCCCCCCCTCTATTTACATGAAATGGTTTGGTCCATTCGCAACGACCACAGAACCCCCCCCCTCTATTTACATGAAATGGTTTGGTCGATTCGCAACGCCAAAGCGAACGGCGAACGGCTAAATCGCCATAGCTCGGTAAGTACTTGTCCGATTAATTTCAAACCTTGAAAAGGCACATCCTCGGGTCCCCAGCAATATACCTGGCAAGTTTCAAGTATATCGGACCGGTAGTTGTCGAGAAATCGTTGTCGCATACACACACACAGACATACACACATACACACATACATACACACAGAGATTAATGGAATTATAGATAGATGAACTAAGGTATCAATATGAACAGAGGATCGGTACTTTCATTGTGTAAAATGAACCAAGGTATCAATATGAACAGAGGATCGGTACTTTCATTGTGTAAAATGAACCAAGGTATCAATATGAACAGAGGATCGGTACTTTCATTGTTTAAAATGAACTAAGGTATCAATATTAACAGAGGATCGGTACTTTCATTGTTTAAAATGAACTAAGGTATCAATATGAACAGAGGATCGGTACTTTCATTGTGTAAAATGAACTAAGATACCAATATGAACAGAGGATCTGTACTTTCATTGTGTAAAATGAACTAAGGTATCAATATGAACAGAGGATCGGTACTTTCATTGTGTAAAATGAACCAATGTACCAATATGAACAGAGGATCTGTACTTTCATTGTGCAAAATGAACCAAGGTACCAATATGAACAGAGGATCGGTCTTTTCATTGTGTGAAATGAACGAAGGTACCAATATGAACAGAGGATCGGTACTTTCATTGTGTAAAATGAACTAAGGTACCAACATGAACAGAGGATCGGTACTTTCATTGTGTAAAATGACCTAAGGTATCAATATGAACAGAGGATCGGTACTTTCATTGTGTAAAATGACCTAAGGTATCAATATGAACAGAGGATCGGTACTTTCATTGTGTAAAATGAACTAAGGTATCAACATGAACAGAGGATCGGTACTTTCATTGTGTAAAATGAACTAAGGTATCAACATGAACAGAGGATCGGTACTTTCATTGTGTAAAATGACCTAAGGTATCAATATGAACAGAGGATCGGTACTTTCATTGTGTAAAATGACCTAAGGTATCAATATGAACAGAGGATCGGTACTTTCATTGTGTAAAATGACCTAAGGTATCAATATGAACAGAGGATCGGTACTTTCATTGTGTAAAATGAACTAAGGTATCAACATGAACAGAGGATCGGTACTTTCATTGTGTAAAATGAACTAAGGTATCAACATGAACAGAGGATCGGTACTTTCATTGTGTAAAATGACCTAAGGTATCAATATGAACAGAGGATCGGTACTTTCATTGTGTAAAATGACCTAAGGTATCAATATGAACAGAGGATCGGTACTTTCATTGTGTAAAATGAACTAAGGTATCAACATGAACAGAGGATCGGTACTTTCATTGTGTAAAATGAACTAAGGTATCAACATGAACAGAGGAATCGGTACTTTCATTGTGTAAAATGGCCTAAGGTATCAATATGAACAGAGGATCGGTACTTTCATTGTGTAAAATGAACTAAGGTATCAACATGAACAGAGGATCGGTACTTTCATTGTGTAAAATGAACTAAGGTATCAACATGAACAGAGGATCGGTACTTTCATTGTGTAAAATGAACTAAGGTATCAACATGAACAGAGGATCGGTACTTTCATTGTGTAAAATGACCTAAGGTATCAATATGAACAGAGGATCGGTACTTTCATTGTGTAAAATGAACTAAGGTATCAATATGAACAGAGGATCGGTACTTTCATTGTGTAAAATGAACTGAGGTATCAACATGAACAGAGGATCGGTACTTTCATTGTGTAAAATGAACTAAGGTATCAACATGAACAGAGGATCGGTACTTTCATTGTGTAAAATGAACTGAGGAACCAATATGAACAGAGGATCTGTACTTTCATTGTGTAAAATGAACTAAGGTATCAACATGAACAGAGGATCGGTACTTTCATTGTGTAAAATGAAATAAGGTATCAATATGAACAGAGGATCGGTCCTTTCATTGTGTAAAATGAACTAAGGTAGCAATATGAACAGAGGATCGGTACTTTCATTGTGTAAAATGAACTACGGTATCAATATGAACAGAGGATCGGTACTTTCATTGTGTAAAATGAACTAAGGTATCAATATGAACAGAGGATCGGTCCTTTCATTGTGTAAAATGAACTAAGGTATCAATATGAACAGAGGATCGGTACTTTCATTGTGTAAAATGAACTAAGGTATCAATATGAACAGAGGATCGGTACTTTCATTGTGTAAAATGAACCAAGGTAGCAATATGAACAGAGGATCTGTACTTTCATTGTGTAAAATGAACGAAGGTACCAATATGAACAGAGGATCGGTCCTTTCATTGTGTAAAATGAACCAAGGTACCAATGTGAACAGAGGATCTGTACTTTCATTGTGTAAAATGAACCAAGGTACCAATATGAACAGAGGATCAGTACTTTCATTGTGTAAAATGAACCAAGGTAGCAATATGAACAGAGGATCTGTACTTTCATTGTGTAAAATGAACGAAGGTACCAATATGAACAGAGGATCGGTCCTTTCATTGTGTAAAATGAACCAAGGTACCAATATGAACAGAGGATCAGTACTTTCATTGTGTAAAATGAACCAAGGTACCAATATGAACAGAGGATCGGTCCTTTCATTGTGTAAAATGAACTAAGGTATCAATATGAACAGAGGATCGGTCCTTTCATTGTGTAAAATGAACCAAGGTACCAATATGGACAGAGCATCGGTCCTTTCATTGTGTAAAATGAACCAAGGTACCAATATGAACAGAGGATCTCTACTTTCATTGTGTAAAATGAACCAAGGTATCAATGTGAACAGAGGATCGGTACTTTCATTGTGTAAAATGAACCAAGGTACCAATATGAACAGAGGATCGGTACTTTCATTGTGTAAAATTAACCAAGGTATCAATGTGAACAGAGGATCGGTACTTTCGTTGTGTAAAATGAACCAAGGTACCAATATGAACAGAGGATCGGTACTTTCATTGTGTAAAATTAACCAAGGTACCAATATGAACAGAGGATCAGTACTTTCATTGTGTAAAATTAACCAAGGTACCAATATGAACAGAGGATCGGTACTTTCATTGCGTAAATTTAACCAAGGTATCAATATGAACAGAGGATCGGTACTTTCATTGTGTAAAATGAACCAAGGTACCAATATGAACAGAGGATAAGTATTTTCATTGTTTAAAATAAACGAAGGTGCCAATATGAACAGAGGATTGGTACTTTCATTGTGTAAAATGAACCAAGGTACCAATATGAACAGAGGATCGGTACTTTCATTGTGTAAAATGAACGAAGGTATCAATATGAACAGAGGATCGGTCCTTTCATTGTGTAAAATGAACCAAGGTATCAATATGAACAGATGATCAGTATTTTCATTGTGTAAAATGAACCAAGGTACCAATATGAACAGAGGATCGGTCCTTTCATTGTGTAAAATGAACCAAGGTATCAATATGAACAGAGGATCTCTACTTTCATTGTGTAAAATGAACCAAGGTATCAATGTGAACAGAGGATCGGTACTTTCATTGTGTAAAATGAACCAAGGTACCAATATGAACAGAGGATCGGTACTTTCATTGTGTAAAATTAACCAAGGTACCAATATGAACAGAGGATCGGTACTTTCATTGTGTAAAATTAACCAAGGTATCAATGTGAACAGAGGATCTCTACTTTCATTGTGTAAAATTAACCAAGGTATCAATGTGAACAGAGGATCGGTACTTTCATTGTGTAAAATGAACTAAGGTACCAACATGAACAGAGGATCGGTACTTTCATTGTGTAAAATGACCTAAGGTATCAATATGAACAGAGGATCGGTACTTTCATTGTGTAAAATGACCTAAGGTATCAATATGAACAGAGGATCGGTACTTTCATTGTGTAAAATGAACTAAGGTATCAACATGAACAGAGGATCGGTACTTTCATTGTGTAAAATGAACTAAGGTATCAACATGAACAGAGGATCGGTACTTTCATTGTGTAAAATGACCTAAGGTATCAATATGAACAGAGGATCGGTACTTTCATTGTGTAAAATGACCTAAGGTATCAATATGAACAGAGGATCGGTACTTTCATTGTGTAAAACTAGGGCATGCCCGTACTATATATATGCCCGTACTATATATATATCTAAAATTATATCCCCCCCCCCTCTATTTACATGAAATGGTTTGGTCCATTCGCAAAGGCAAAGCGAACGGCGAACGCTTTACATGAAATGGTTTGGTCCATGAAATGTTTTGGTCCATTCGCAACGCCAAAGCGAACGGCAAACACTTTACATGAAATGGTTTGGTCCATGAAATGTTTTGGTCCATTCGCAACGCCAAAGCGAACGGCGAACGGCTTGCGAGTACAGTGACAATCCCCCCCCTCTATTTACATGAAATGGTTTGGTCCATTCGCAACGACCACAGAACCCCCCCCTCTATTTACATGAAATGGTTTGGTCGATTCGCAACGCCAAAGCGAACGGCGAACGGCTAAATCGCCATAGCTCGGTAAGTACTTGTCCGATTAATTTCAAACCTTGAAAAGGCACATCCTCGGGTCCCCAGCAATATACCTGGCAAGTTTCAAGTATATCGGACCGGTAGTTGTCGAGAAATCGTTGTCGCATACACACACACAGACATACACACATACACACATACATACACACAGAGATTAATGGAATTATAGATAGATGAACTAAGGTATCAATATGAACAGAGGATCGGTACTTTCATTGTGTAAAATGAACCAAGGTATCAATATGAACAGAGGATCGGTACTTTCATTGTGTAAAATGAACCAAGGTATCAATATGAACAGAGGATCGGTACTTTCATTGTTTAAAATGAACTAAGGTATCAATATTAACAGAGGATCGGTACTTTCATTGTTTAAAATGAACTAAGGTATCAATATGAACAGAGGATCGGTACTTTCATTGTGTAAAATGAACTAAGATACCAATATGAACAGAGGATCTGTACTTTCATTGTGTAAAATGAACTAAGGTATCAATATGAACAGAGGATCGGTACTTTCATTGTGTAAAATGAACCAATGTACCAATATGAACAGAGGATCTGTACTTTCATTGTGCAAAATGAACCAAGGTACCAATATGAACAGAGGATCGGTCTTTTCATTGTGTGAAATGAACGAAGGTACCAATATGAACAGAGGATCGGTACTTTCATTGTGTAAAATGAACTAAGGTACCAACATGAACAGAGGATCGGTACTTTCATTGTGTAAAATGACCTAAGGTATCAATATGAACAGAGGATCGGTACTTTCATTGTGTAAAATGACCTAAGGTATCAATATGAACAGAGGATCGGTACTTTCATTGTGTAAAATGAACTAAGGTATCAACATGAACAGAGGATCGGTACTTTCATTGTGTAAAATGAACTAAGGTATCAACATGAACAGAGGATCGGTACTTTCATTGTGTAAAATGACCTAAGGTATCAATATGAACAGAGGATCGGTACTTTCATTGTGTAAAATGACCTAAGGTATCAATATGAACAGAGGATCGGTACTTTCATTGTGTAAAATGACCTAAGGTATCAATATGAACAGAGGATCGGTACTTTCATTGTGTAAAATGAACTAAGGTATCAACATGAACAGAGGATCGGTACTTTCATCGTGTAAAATGACCTAAGGTATCAACATGAACAGAGGATCGGTACTTTCATTGTGTAAAATGACCTAAGGTATCAATATGAACAGAGGATCGGTACTTTCATTGTGTAAAATGACCTAAGGTATCAATATGAACAGAGGATCGGTACTTTCATTGTGTAAAATGAACTAAGGTATCAACATGAACAGAGGATCGGTACTTTCATTGTGTAAAATGAACTAAGGTATCAACATGAACAGAGGAATCGGTACTTTCATTGTGTAAAATGGCCAAAGGTATCAATATGAACAGAGGATCGGTACTTTCATTGTGTAAAATGAACTAAGGTATCAACATGAACAGAGGATCGGTACTTTCATTGTGTAAAATGAACTAAGGTATCAACATGAACAGAGGATCGGTACTTTCATTGTGTAAAATGAACTAAGGTATCAACATGAACAGAGGATCGGTACTTTCATTGTGTAAAATGACCTAAGGTATCAATATGAACAGAGGATCGGTACTTTCATTGTGTAAAATGAACTAAGGTATCAATATGAACAGAGGATCGGTACTTTCATTGTGTAAAATGAACTGAGGTATCAACATGAACAGAGGATCGGTACTTTCATTGTGTAAAATGAACTAAGGTATCAACATGAACAGAGGATCGGTACTTTCATTGTGTAAAATGAACTGAGGAACCAATATGAACAGAGGATCTGTACTTTCATTGTGTAAAATGAACTAAGGTATCAACATGAACAGAGGATCGGTACTTTCATTGTGTAAAATGAAATAAGGTATCAATATGAACAGAGGATCGGTCCTTTCATTGTGTAAAATGAACTAAGGTAGCAATATGAACAGAGGATCGGTACTTTCATTGTGTAAAATGAACTACGGTATCAATATGAACAGAGGATCGGTACTTTCATTGTGTAAAATGAACTAAGGTATCAATATGAACAGAGGATCGGTCCTTTCATTGTGTAAAATGAACTAAGGTATCAATATGAACAGAGGATCGGTACTTTCATTGTGTAAAATGAACTAAGGTATCAATATGAACAGAGGATCGGTACTTTCATTGTGTAAAATGAACCAAGGTAGCAATATGAACAGAGGATCTGTACTTTCATTGTGTAAAATGAACGAAGGTACCAATATGAACAGAGGATCGGTCCTTTCATTGTGTAAAATGAACCAAGGTACCAATATGAACAGAGGATCTGTACTTTCATTGTGTAAAATGAACCAAGGTACCAATATGAACAGAGGATCAGTACTTTCATTGTGTAAAATGAACCAAGGTAGCAATATGAACAGAGGATCTGTACTTTCATTGTGTAAAATGAACGAAGGTACCAATATGAACAGAGGATCGGTCCTTTCATTGTGTAAAATGAACCAAGGTACCAATATGAACAGAGGATCAGTACTTTCATTGTGTAAAATGAACCAAGGTACCAATATGAACAGAGGATCGGTCCTTTCATTGTGTAAAATGAACTAAGGTATCAATATGAACAGAGGATCGGTCCTTTCATTGTGTAAAATGAACCAAGGTACCAATATGGACAGAGCATCGGTCCTTTCATTGTGTAAAATGAACCAAGGTACCAATATGAACAGAGGATCAGTATTTTCATTGTGTAAAATGAACCAAGGTACCAATATGAACAGAGGATCGGTCCTTTCATTGTGTAAAACTCGGGCATGCCCGTACTATATATATATCTAAAATTATATCCCCCCCCTCTATTTACATGAAATGGTTTGGTCCATTCGCAAAGCCAAAGCGAATGGCTTGCGAGTACGGTGACAATCCCCCCCCCCCTCTATTTACATGAAATGGTTTGGTCCATTCGCAAAGCCAAAGCGAACGGCTGTTACGAATCGCAGTTACGATGAATCGCAAAGTAGTTTTAATTAGTTTTAAAACATAGTTTAACGCCAACATAGCGCCAACATAGTTTGCCAACGTGAAATAAATGAATACGCTCTCAAATGTGCCGTCCGAGGCAGAGTCTGTTCGCCACGTTCGGCACACGTGATAGCTCGCTGCTCTCTGATTGGTCGAATCGTTTTTTGGACATAGCTCGGTAACTACTTGTCCGATTAATATGAAACTGAAGGAGCTGGGGCTCCCACGTCGATCGGAAGAATGGACGCGACAAAAAGCTGGAATTCATCCGAGTTGCTTTAATCAAATCAAACACTCAGGCACTCTGAAAACCCGTTTATCGGGCAGCAATATATATAACTATTATCCCGGAGGGTTTGCCCAGGCCCGGCGCCAGGGGGCGTGGCCCCGCGTCCTGGCTGCGGCCTGGCAAGTTGAGGGCGAACCTGCCCGGGCATGCCCGGGCATGCCCGGGCGTCCCGACCGAGGCCTGGCAAGTTGAGCGCGGGCCTGCCCGGGCGTCCTGGACGAGCCCGGCATGGTGATCGCTCCGCGTCCTTGATAGGTGCAAGGCGATTGTGAAAACCCAGCGGCAGCCGCTACAAAACCTTGAAAAGTCACATCCTCAGGTCCCCAGCAGTATATCTGGCAAGTTTCAAGTATATCGGACCCGTGGTTGTCGAGAAACAGCGGTCACAGACATACAGACATACAGAGATTAGTGGAATTATAGATAGACTAGGGCATGCCCGTACGTGGGTGCAATGCCCGTACGTGGGTACGTGGGTACGTGGGTGCGAGTACGGTGACAATCCCCTCCCCTCTATTTACATGAAATGGTTTGGTCCATGAAATGTTTTGGTCCATTCGCAACGCCAAAGCGAACGGCGAACGGCTTGCGAGTACAGTGACAATCCCCCCCTCTATTTACATGAAATGGTTTGGTCCATTCGCAACGACCACAGAACCCCCCCCCCTCTATTTACATGAAATGGTTTGGTCCATTCGCAACGCCAAAGCGAACGGCGAACGGCTAAATCGCCATAGCTCGGTAAGTACTTGTCCGATTAATTTCAAACCTTGAAAAGGCACATCCTCGGGTCCCCAGCAATATACCTGGCAAGTTTCAAGTATATCGGACCGGTAGTTGTCGAGAAAGAGCGGTCGTATACACACACACACACACACACACACACAGACATACACACAGAGATTAATGGAATTATAGATAGATGAACCAAGGTATCAATATGAACAGAGGATCTCTACTTTCATTGTGTAAAATGAACCAAGGTATCAATGTGAACAGAGGATCGGTACTTTCATTGTGTAAAATGAACCAAGGTACCAATATGAACAGAGGATCGGTACTTTCATTGTGTAAAATTAACCAAGGTATCAATGTGAACAGAGGATCGGTACTTTCGTTGTGTAAAATGAACCAAGGTACCAATATGAACAGAGGATCGGTACTTTCATTGTGTAAAATGAACCAAGGTACCAATATGAACAGAGGATCGTTACTTTCATTGTGTAAAATTAACCAAGGTATCAATGTGAACAGAGGATCGGTACTTTCGTTGTGTAAAATTAACCAAGGTACCAATATGAACAGAGGATCGGTACTTTCATTGTGTAAAATGAACCAAGGTACCAATATGAACAGAGGATCGGTACTTTCATTGTGTAAAATGAACCAAGGTACCAATATGAACAGAGGATCGGTACTTTCATTGTGTAAAATGAACCAAGGTACCAATATGAACAGAGGATCGGTCCTTTCATTGTGTAAAATGAACCAAGGTACCAATATGAACAGAGGATCGGTCCTTTCATTGTGTAAAATGAACTAAGGTATCAATATGAACAGAGGATCGGTCCTTTCATTGTGTAAAATGAACCAAGGTACCAATATGAACAGAGCATCGGTCCTTTCATTGTGTAAAATGAACCAAGGTACCAATATGAACAGAGGATCAGTATTTTCATTGTGTAAAATGAACCAAGGTACCAATATGAAAACAGAGGATCGGTCCTTTCATTGTGTAAAATGAACCAAGGTATCAATATGAACAGAGGATCTCTACTTTCATTGTGTAAAATGAACCAAGGTATCAATGTGAACAGAGGATCGGTACTTTCATTGTGTAAAATGAACCAAGGTACCAATATGAACAGAGGATCGGTACTTTCATTGTGTAAAATTAACCAAGGTATCAATGTGAACAGAGGATCGGTACTTTCGTTGTGTAAAATGAACCAAGGTACCAATATGAACAGAGGATCGGTACTTTCATTGTGTAAAATTAACCAAGGTACCAATATGAACAGAGGATCAGTATTTTCATTGTGTAAAATTAACCAAGGTACCAATATGAACAGAGGATCGGTCCTTTCATTGTGTAAAACTCGGGCATGCCCGTACTATATATATATCTAAAATTATATCCCCCCCCTCTATTTACATGAAATGGTTTGGTCCATTCGCAAAGCCAAAGCGAATGGCTTGCGAGTACGGTGACAATCCCCCCCCCCCCCTCTATTTACATGAAATGGTTTGGTCCATTCGCAAAGCCAAAGCGAACGGCTGTTACGAATCGCAGTTACGATGAATCGCAAAGTAGTTTTAATTAGTTTTAAAACATAGTTTAACGCCAACATAGCGCCAACATAGTTTGCCAACGTGAAATAAATGAATACGCTCTAAAATGTGCCGTCCGAGGCAGAGTCTGTTCGCCACGTTCGGCACACGTGATAGCTCGCTGCTCTCTGATTGGTCGAATCGTTTTTTGGACATAGCTCGGTAACTACTTGTCCGATTAATATGAAACTGAAGGAGCTGGGGCTCCCACGTCGATCGGAAGAATGGACGCGACAAAAAGCTGGAATTCATCCGAGTTGCTTTAATCAAATCAAACACTCAGGCACTCTGAAAACCCGTTTATCGGGCAGCAATATATATAACTATTATCCCGGAGGGTTTGCCCAGGCCCGGCGCCAGGGGGCGTGGCCCCGCGTCCTGGCTGCGGCCTGGCAAGTTGAGGGCGAACCTGCCCGGGCATGCCCGGGCATGCCCGGGCGTCCCGACCGAGGCCTGGCAAGTTGAGCGCGGGCCTGCCCGGGCGTCCTGGACGAGCCCGGCATGGTGATCGCTCCGCGTCCTTGATAGGTGCAAGGCGATTGTGAAAACCCAGCGGCAGCCGCTACAAAACCTTGAAAAGTCACATCCTCAGGTCCCCAGCAGTATATCTGGCAAGTTTCAAGTATATCGGACCCGTGGTTGTCGAGAAACAGCGGTCACAGACATACAGACATACAGAGATTAGTGGAATTATAGATAGACTAGGGCATGCCCGTACGTGGGTGCAATGCCCGTACGTGGGTACGTGGGTACGTGGGTGCGAGTACGGTGACAATCCCCTCCCCTCTATTTACATGAAATGGTTTGGTCCATGAAATGTTTTGGTCCATTCGCAACGCCAAAGCGAACGGCGAACGGCTTGCGAGTACAGTGACAATCCCCCCCTCTATTTACATGAAATGGTTTGGTCCATTCGCAACGACCACAGAACCCCCCCCCCCTCTATTTACATGAAATGGTTTGGTCCATTCGCAACGCCAAAGCGAACGGCGAACGGCTAAATCGCCATAGCTCGGTAAGTACTTGTCCGATTAATTTCAAACCTTGAAAAGGCACATCCTCGGGTCCCCAGCAATATACCTGGCAAGTTTCAAGTATATCGGACCGGTAGTTGTCGAGAAAGAGCGGTCGTATACACACACACACACACACACACACACAGACATACACACAGAGATTAATGGAATTATAGATAGATGAACCAAGGTATCAATATGAACAGAGGATCTCTACTTTCATTGTGTAAAATGAACCAAGGTATCAATGTGAACAGAGGATCGGTACTTTCATTGTGTAAAATGAACCAAGGTACCAATATGAACAGAGGATCGGTACTTTCATTGTGTAAAATTAACCAAGGTATCAATGTGAACAGAGGATCGGTACTTTCGTTGTGTAAAATGAACCAAGGTACCAATATGAACAGAGGATCGGTACTTTCATTGTGTAAAATGAACCAAGGTACCAATATGAACAGAGGATCGTTACTTTCATTGTGTAAAATTAACCAAGGTATCAATGTGAACAGAGGATCGGTACTTTCGTTGTGTAAAATTAACCAAGGTACCAATATGAACAGAGGATCGGTACTTTCATTGTGTAAAATGAACCAAGGTACCAATATGAACAGAGGATCGGTACTTTCATTGTGTAAAATGAACCAAGGTACCAATATGAACAGAGGATCGGTACTTTCATTGTGTAAAATGAACCAAGGTACCAATATGAACAGAGGATCGGTACTTTCATTGTGTAAAATGAACCAAGGTACCAATATGAACAGAGGATCGGTACTTTCATTGTGTAAAATGAACCAAGGTATCAATGTGAACAGAGGATCGGTACTTTCATTGTGTAAAATGAACCAAGGTACCAATATGAACAGAGGATCGGTACTTTCATTGTGTAAAATTAACCAAGGTACCAATATGAACAGAGGATCGGTACTTTCATTGTGTAAAATTAACCAAGGTACCAATATGAACAGAGGATCGGTACTTTCATTGTGTAAAATGAACCAAGGTACCAATATGAACAGAGGATCGGTCCTTTCATTGTGTAAAATGAACCAAGGTACCAATATGAACAGAGGATCAGTCCTTTCATTGTGTAAAATGAACTAAGGTATCAATATGAACAGAGGATCGGTCCTTTCATTGTGTAAAATGAACCAAGGTACCAATATGAACAGAGCATCGGTCCTTTCATTGTGTAAAATGAACCAAGGTACCAATATGAACAGAGGATCAGTATTTTCATTGTGTAAAATGAACCAAGGTACCAATATGAAAACAGAGGATCGGTCCTTTCATTGTGTAAAATGAACCAAGGTATCAATATGAACAGAGGATCTCTACTTTCATTGTGTAAAATGAACCAAGGTATCAATGTGAACAGAGGATCGGTACTTTCATTGTGTAAAATGAACCAAGGTACCAATATGAACAGAGGATCGGTAATTTCATTGTGTAAAATTAACCAAGGTATCAATGTGAACAGAGGATCGGTACTTTCGTTGTGTAAAATGAACCAAGGTACCAATATGAACAGAGGATCGGTACTTTCATTGTGTAAAATTAACCAAGGTACCAATATGAACAGAGGATCAGTACTTTCATTGTGTAAAATTAACCAAGGTACCAATATGAACAGAGGATCGGTACTTTCATTGCGTAAATTTAACCAAGGTATCAATATGAACAGAGGATCGGTACTTTCATTGTGTAAAATGAACCAAGGTACCAATATGAACAGAGGATAAGTATTTTCATTGTTTAAAATAAACGAAGGTGCCAATATGAACAGAGGATTGGTACTTTCATTGTGTAAAATGAACCAAGGTACCAATATGAACAGAGGATCGGTACTTTCATTGTGTAAAATGAACGAAGGTATCAATATGAACAGAGGATCGGTCCTTTCATTGTGTAAAATGAACCAAGGTATCAATATGAACAGAGGATCAGTATTTTCATTGTGTAAAATGAACCAAGGTACCAATATGAACAGAGGATCGGTCCTTTCATTGTGTAAAATGAACCAAGGTATCAATATGAACAGAGGATCTCTACTTTCATTGTGTAAAATGAACCAAGGTATCAATGTGAACAGAGGATCGGTACTTTCATTGTGTAAAATGAACCAAGGTACCAATATGAACAGAGGATCGGTACTTTCATTGTGTAAAATTAACCAAGGTACCAATATGAACAGAGGATCGGTACTTTCATTGTGTAAAATTAACCAAGGTATCAATGTGAACAGAGGATCTCTACTTTCATTGTGTAAAATTAACCAAGGTATCAATGTGAACAGAGGATCGGTACTTTCATTGTGTAAAATGAACTAAGGTACCAACATGAACAGAGGATCGGTACTTTCATTGTGTAAAATGACCTAAGGTATCAATATGAACAGAGGATCGGTACTTTCATTGTGTAAAATGACCTAAGGTATCAATATGAACAGAGGATCGGTACTTTCATTGTGTAAAATGAACTAAGGTATCAACATGAACAGAGGATCGGTACTTTCATTGTGTAAAATGAACTAAGGTATCAACATGAACAGAGGATCGGTACTTTCATTGTGTAAAATGACCTAAGGTATCAATATGAACAGAGGATCGGTACTTTCATTGTGTAAAATGACCTAAGGTATCAATATGAACAGAGGATCGGTACTTTCATTGTGTAAAACTAGGGCATGCCCGTACTATATATATGCCCGTACTATATATATATCTAAAATTATATCCCCCCCCCCCTCTATTTACATGAAATGGTTTGGTCCATTCGCAAAGGCAAAGCGAACGGCGAACGCTTTACATGAAATGGTTTGGTCCATGAAATGTTTTGGTCCATTCGCAACGCCAAAGCGAACGGCGAACGCTTTACATGAAATGGTTTGGTCCATGAAATGTTTTGGTCCATTCGCAACGCCAAAGCGAACGGCGAACGGCTTGCGAGTACAGTGACAATCCCCCCCCTCTATTTACATGAAATGGTTTGGTCCATTCGCAACGACCACAGAACCCCCCCCTCTATTTACATGAAATGGTTTGGTCGATTCGCAACGCCAAAGCGAACGGCGAACGGCTAAATCGCCATAGCTCGGTAAGTACTTGTCCGATTAATTTCAAACCTTGAAAAGGCACATCCTCGGGTCCCCAGCAATATACCTGGCAAGTTTCAAGTATATCGGACCGGTAGTTGTCGAGAAATCGTTGTCGCATACACACACACAGACATACACACATACACACATACATACACACAGAGATTAATGGAATTATAGATAGATGAACTAAGGTATCAATATGAACAGAGGATCGGTACTTTCATTGTGTAAAATGAACCAAGGTATCAATATGAACAGAGGATCGGTACTTTCATTGTGTAAAATGAACCAAGGTATCAATATGAACAGAGGATCGGTACTTTCATTGTTTAAAATGAACTAAGGTATCAATATTAACAGAGGATCGGTACTTTCATTGTTTAAAATGAACTAAGGTATCAATATGAACAGAGGATCGGTACTTTCATTGTGTAAAATGAACTAAGATACCAATATGAACAGAGGATCTGTACTTTCATTGTGTAAAATGAACCAAGGTACCAATATGAACAGAGGATTGGTCCTTTCATTGTGTAAAATGAACCAAGGTACCAATATGAACAGAGGATCGGTCCGTTCATTGTGTAAAATGAACCAATGTACCAATATGAAGAGAGGATCGGTCCTTTAATTGTGTAAAATGAACCAAGGTACCAATATGAACAGAGGATCTGTACTTTCATTGTGTAAAATGAACCAAGGTATCAATATGAACAGAGGATCGGTACTTTCAATGTTTAAAATGAACTAAGGTACCAATATGAACAGAGGATCAGTACTTTCATTGTGTAAAATGAACTAAGGTATCAATATGAACAGAGGATCTGTACTTTCATTGTGTAAAATGAACTAAGGTATCAATATGAACAGAGGATCTGTACTTTCATTGTGTAAAATGAACCAAGGTATCAATATGAACAGAGGATCTGTACTTTCATTGTGTAAAATGAACCAAGGTATCAATATGAACAGAGGATCTGTACTTTCATTGTGTAAAATGAACCAAGGTACCAATATGAACAGAGGATCTGTACTTTCATTGTGTAAAATGAACCAAGGTACCAATATGAACAGAGGATCGGTCTTTTAATTGTGTAAAATGAACCAAGGTATCAATATGAACAGAGGATCAGTACTTTCATTGTGTAAAATGAACTAAGGTACCAATATGAACAGAGGATCGGTCTTTTAATTGTGTAAAATGAACCAAGGTATCAATATGAACAGAGGATCGGTACTTTCATTGTGTAAAATGAACTAAGGTACCAATATGAACAGAGGATCGGTCCTTTCATTGTGTAAAATGAACTAAGGTACCAATATGAACAGAGGATCTGTACTTTCATTGTGTAAAATGAACTAAGGTATCAATATGAACAGAGGATCTGTACTTTCATTGTGCAAAATGAACCAAGGTACCAATATGAACAGAGGATCGGTCTTTTCATTGTGTGAAATGAACGAAGGTACCAATATGAACAGAGGATCGGTACTTTCATTGTGTAAAATGAACTAAGGTACCAACATGAACAGAGGATCGGTACTTTCATTGTGTAAAATGAACGAAGGTATCAACATGAACAGAGGATCGGTACTTTCATTGTGTAAAATGACCTAAGGTATCAATATGAACAGAGGATCGGTACTTTCATTGTGTAAAATGACCTAAGGTATCAATATGAACAGAGGATCGGTACTTTCATTGTGTAAAATGAACTAAGGTATCAACATGAACAGAGGATTGGTACTTTCATTGTGTAAAATGAACTAAGGTATCAACATGAACAGAGGATCGGTACTTTCATTGTGTAAAATGACCTAAGGTATCAATATGAACAGAGGATCGGTACTTTCATTGTGTAAAATGACCTAAGGTATCAATATGAACAGAGGATCGGTACTTTCATTGTGTAAAATTAACCAAGGTATCAATGTGAACAGAGGATCGGTACTTTCGTTGTGTAAAATGAACCAAGGTACCAATATGAACAGAGGATCGGTACTTTCATTGTGTAAAATTAACCAAGGTACCAATATGAACAGAGGATCAGTACTTTCATTGTGTAAAATTAACCAAGGTACCAATATGAACAGAGGATCGGTACTTTCATTGCGTAAATTTAACCAAGGTATCAATATGAACAGAGGATCGGTACTTTCATTGTGTAAAATGAACCAAGGTACCAATATGAACAGAGGATAAGTATTTTCATTGTGTAAAATAAACGAAGGTGCCAATATGAACAGAGGATTGGTACTTTCATTGTGTAAAATGAACCAAGGTACCAATATGAACAGAGGATCGGTACTTTCATTGTGTAAAATGAACGAAGGTATCAATATGAACAGAGGATCGGTCCTTTCATTGTGTAAAATGAACCAAGGTATCAATATGAACAGAGGATCAGTATTTTCATTGTGTAAAATGAACCAAGGTACCAATATGAACAGAGGATCGGTCCTTTCATTGTGTAAAATGAACCAAGGTATCAATATGAACAGAGGATCTCTACTTTCATTGTGTAAAATGAACCAAGGTATCAATGTGAACAGAGGATCGGTACTTTCATTGTGTAAAATGAACCAAGGTACCAATATGAACAGAGGATCGGTACTTTCATTGTGTAAAATTAACCAAGGTACCAATATGAACAGAGGATCGGTACTTTCATTGTGTAAAATTAACCAAGGTATCAATGTGAACAGAGGATCTCTACTTTCATTGTGTAAAATTAACCAAGGTATCAATGTGAACAGAGGATCGGTACTTTCATTGTGTAAAATGAACTAAGGTACCAACATGAACAGAGGATCGGTACTTTCATTGTGTAAAATGACATAAGGTATCAATATGAACAGAGGATCGGTACTTTCATTGTGTAAAATGACCTAAGGTATCAATATGAACAGAGGATCGGTACTTTCATTGTGTAAAATGAACTAAGGTATCAACATGAACAGAGGATCGGTACTTTCATTGTGTAAAATGAACTAAGGTATCAACATGAACAGAGGATCGGTACTTTCATTGTGTAAAATGACCTAAGGTATCAATATGAACAGAGGATCGGTACTTTCATTGTGTAAAATGACCTAAGGTATCAATATGAACAGAGGATCGGTACTTTCATTGTGTAAAACTAGGGCATGCCCGTACTATATATATGCCCGTACTATATATATATCTAAAATTATATCCCCCCCCTCTATTTACATGAAATGGTTTGGTCCATTCGCAAAGGCAAAGCGAACGGCGAACGATTTACATGAAATGGTTTGGTCCATGAAATGTTTTGGTCCATTCGCAACGCAAAGCGAACGGCGAACGCTTTACATGAAATGGTTTGGTCCATGAAATGTTTTGGTCCATTCGCAACGCCAAAGCGAACGGCGAACGGCTTGCGAGTACAGTGACAATCCCCCCCCTCTATTTACATGAAATGGTTTGGTCCATTCGCAACGACCACAGAACCCCCCCCCCTCTATTTACATGAAATGGTTTGGTCCATTCGCAACGCCAAAGCGAACGGCGAACGGCTAAATCGCCATAGCTCGGTAAGTACTTGTCCGATTAATTTCAAACCCTGAAAAGGCACATCCTCGGGTCCCCAGCAATATACCTGGCAAGTTTCAAGTATATCGGACCGGTAGTTGTCGAGAAATCGTTGTCGCATACACACACACAGACATACACACATACACACATACATACACACAGAGATTAATGGAATTATAGATAGATGAACTAAGGTATCAATATGAACAGAGGATCGGTACTTTCATTGTGTAAAATGAACCAAGGTATCAATATGAACAGAGGATCGGTACTTTCATTGTGTAAAATGAACCAAGGTATCAATATGAACAGAGGATCGGTCCTTTCATTGTTTAAAATGAACTAAGGTATCAATATTAACAGAGGATCGGTACTTTCATTGTTTAAAATGAACTAAGGTATCAATATGAACAGAGGATCGGTACTTTCATTGTGTAAAATGAACTAAGATACCAATATGAACAGAGGATCTGTACTTTCATTGTGTAAAATGAACCAAGGTACCAATATGAACAGAGGATTGGTCCTTTCATTGTGTAAAATGAACCAAGGTACCAATATGAACAGAGGATCGGTCCGTTCATTGTGTAAAATGAACCAATGTACCAATATGAAGAGAGGATCGGTCCTTTAATTGTGTAAAATGAACCAAGGTACCAATATGAACAGAGGATCTGTACTTTCATTGTGTAAAATGAACCAAGGTATCAATATGAACAGAGGATCGGTACTTTCAATGTTTAAAATGAACTAAGGTACCAATATGAACAGAGGATCAGTACTTTCATTGTGTAAAATGAACTAAGGTATCAATATGAACAGAGGATCTGTACTTTCATTGTGTAAAATGAACTAAGGTATCAATATGAACAGAGGATCTGTACTTTCATTGTGTAAAATGAACCAAGGTATCAATATGAACAGAGGATCTGTACTTTCATTGCGTAAAATGAACCAAGGTATCAATATGAACAGAGGATCTGTACTTTCATTGTGTAAAATGAACCAAGGTACCAATATGAACAGAGGATCTGTACTTTCATTGTGTAAAATGAACCAAGGTACCAATATGAACAGAGGATCGGTCTTTTAATTGTGTAAAATGAACCAAGGTATCAATATGAACAGAGGATCAGTACTTTCATTGTGTAAAATGAACTAAGGTATCAATATGAACAGAGGATCGGTACTTTCATTGTGTAAAATGAACCAATGTACCAATATGAACAGAGGATCTGTACTTTCATTGTGCAAAATGAACCAAGGTACCAATATGAACAGAGGATCGGTCTTTTCATTGTGTGAAATGAACGAAGGTATCAATATGAACAGAGGATCAGTACTTTCATTGTGTAAAATGAACTAAGGTACCAATATGAACAGAGGATCGGTCTTTTAATTGTGTAAAATGAACCAAGGTATCAATATGAACAGAGGATCGGTACTTTCATTGTGTAAAATGAACTAAGGTACCAATATGAACAGAGGATCGGTCCTTTCATTGTGTAAAATGAACTAAGGTACCAATATGAACAGAGGATCTGTACTTTCATTGTGTAAAATGAACTAAGGTATCAATATGAACAGAGGATCTGTACTTTCATCGTGCAAAATGAACCAAGGTACCAATATGAACAGAGGATCGGTCTTTTCATTGTGTGAAATGAACGAAGGTACCAATATGAACAGAGGATCGGTACTTTCATTGTGTAAAATGAACTAAGGTACCAACATGAACAGAGGATCGGTACTTTCATTGTGTAAAATGAACGAAGGTATCAACATGAACAGAGGATCGGTACTTTCATTGTGTAAAATGACCTAAGGTATCAAAATGAACAGAGGATCGGTACTTTCATTGTGTAAAATGACCTAAGGTATCAATATGAACAGAGGATCGGTACTTTCATTGTGTAAAATGAACTAAGGTATCAACATGAACAGAGGATTGGTACTTTCATTGTGTAAAATGAACTAAGGTATCAACATGAACAGAGGATCGGTACTTTCATTGTGTAAAATGACCTAAGGTATCAATATGAACAGAGGATCGGTACTTTCATTGTGTAAAATGACCTAAGGTATCAATATGAACAGAGGATCGGTACTTTCATTGTGTAAAATTAACCAAGGTATCAATGTGAACAGAGGATCGGTACTTTCGTTGTGTAAAATGAACCAAGGTACCAATATGAACAGAGGATCGGTACTTTCATTGTGTAAAATTAACCAAGGTACCAATATGAACAGAGGATCAGTACTTTCATTGTGTAAAATTAACCAAGGTACCAATATGAACAGAGGATCGGTACTTTCATTGCGTAAATTTAACCAAGGTATCAATATGAACAGAGGATCGGTACTTTCATTGTGTAAAATGAACCAAGGTACCAATATGAACAGAGGATAAGTATTTTCATTGTGTAAAATAAACGAAGGTGCCAATATGAACAGAGGATTGGTACTTTCATTGTGTAAAATGAACCAAGGTACCAATATGAACAGAGGATCGGTACTTTCATTGTGTAAAATGAACGAAGGTATCAATATGAACAGAGGATCGGTCCTTTCATTGTGTAAAATGAACCAAGGTATCAATATGAACAGAGGATCAGTATTTTCATTGTGTAAAATGAACCAAGGTACCAATATGAACAGAGGATCGGTCCTTTCATTGTGTAAAATGAACCAAGGTATCAATATGAACAGAGGATCTCTACTTTCATTGTGTAAAATGAACCAAGGTATCAATGTGAACAGAGGATCGGTACTTTCATTGTGTAAAATGAACCAAGGTACCAATATGAACAGAGGATCGGTACTTTCATTGTGTAAAATTAACCAAGGTACCAATATGAACAGAGGATCGGTACTTTCATTGTGTAAAATTAACCAAGGTATCAATGTGAACAGAGGATCTCTACTTTCATTGTGTAAAATTAACCAAGGTATCAATGTGAACAGAGGATCGGTACTTTCATTGTGTAAAATGAACTAAGGTACCAACATGAACAGAGGATCGGTACTTTCATTGTGTAAAATGACATAAGGTATCAATATGAACAGAGGATCGGTACTTTCATTGTGTAAAATGACCTAAGGTATCAATATGAACAGAGGATCGGTACTTTCATTGTGTAAAATGAACTAAGGTATCAACATGAACAGAGGATCGGTACTTTCATTGTGTAAAATGAACTAAGGTATCAACATGAACAGAGGATCGGTACTTTCATTGTGTAAAATGACCTAAGGTATCAATATGAACAGAGGATCGGTACTTTCATTGTGTAAAATGACCTAAGGTATCAATATGAACAGAGGATCGGTACTTTCATTGTGTAAAACTAGGGCATGCCCGTACTATATATATGCCCGTACTATATATATATCTAAAATTATATCCCCCCCCTCTATTTACATGAAATGGTTTGGTCCATTCGCAAAGGCAAAGCGAACGGCGAACGATTTACATGAAATGGTTTGGTCCATGAAATGTTTTGGTCCATTCGCAACGCAAAGCGAACGGCGAACGCTTTACATGAAATGGTTTGGTCCATGAAATGTTTTGGTCCATTCGCAACGCCAAAGCGAACGGCGAACGGCTTGCGAGTACAGTGACAATCCCCCCCCTCTATTTACATGAAATGGTTTGGTCCATTCGCAACGACCACAGAACCCCCCCCCCCCCCTCTATTTACATGAAATGGTTTGGTCCATTCGCAACGCCAAAGCGAACGGCGAACGGCTAAATCGCCATAGCTCGGTAAGTACTTGTCCGATTAATTTCAAACCATGAAAAGGCACATCCTCGGGTCCCCAGCAATATACCTGGCAAGTTTCAAGTATATCGGACCGGTAGTTGTCGAGAAATCGTTGTCGCATACACACACACAGACATACACACATACACACATACATACACACAGAGATTAATGGAATTATAGATAGATGAACTAAGGTATCAATATGAACAGAGGATCGGTACTTTCATTGTGTAAAATGAACCAAGGTATCAATATGAACAGAGGATCGGTACTTTCATTGTGTAAAATGAACCAAGGTATCAATATGAACAGAGGATCGGTCCTTTCATTGTTTAAAATGAACTAAGGTATCAATATTAACAGAGGATCGGTACTTTCATTGTTTAAAATGAACTAAGGTATCAATATGAACAGAGGATCGGTACTTTCATTGTGTAAAATGAACTAAGATACCAATATGAACAGAGGATCTGTACTTTCATTGTGTAAAATGAACCAAGGTACCAATATGAACAGAGGATTGGTCCTTTCATTGTGTAAAATGAACCAAGGTACCAATATGAACAGAGGATCGGTCCGTTCATTGTGTAAAATGAACCAATGTACCAATATGAAGAGAGGATCGGTCCTTTAATTGTGTAAAATGAACCAAGGTACCAATATGAACAGAGGATCTGTACTTTCATTGTGTAAAATGAACCAAGGTATCAATATGAACAGAGGATCGGTACTTTCAATGTTTAAAATGAACTAAGGTACCAATATGAACAGAGGATCAGTACTTTCATTGTGTAAAATGAACTAAGGTATCAATATGAACAGAGGATCTGTACTTTCATTGTGTAAAATGAACTAAGGTATCAATATGAACAGAGGATCTGTACTTTCATTGTGTAAAATGAACCAAGGTATCAATATGAACAGAGGATCTGTACTTTCATTGCGTAAAATGAACCAAGGTATCAATATGAACAGAGGATCTGTACTTTCATTGTGTAAAATGAACCAAGGTACCAATATGAACAGAGGATCTGTACTTTCATTGTGTAAAATGAACCAAGGTACCAATATGAACAGAGGATCGGTCTTTTAATTGTGTAAAATGAACCAAGGTATCAATATGAACAGAGGATCAGTACTTTCATTGTGTAAAATGAACTAAGGTATCAATATGAACAGAGGATCGGTACTTTCATTGTGTAAAATGAACCAATGTACCAATATGAACAGAGGATCTGTACTTTCATTGTGCAAAATGAACCAAGGTACCAATATGAACAGAGGATCGGTCTTTTCATTGTGTGAAATGAACGAAGGTACCAATATGAACAGAGGATCGGTACTTTCATTGTGTAAAATGAACTAAGGTACCAACATGAACAGAGGATCGGTACTTTCATTGTGTAAAATGACCTAAGGTATCAATATGAACAGAGGATCGGAACTTTCATTGTGTAAAATGACCTAAGGTATCAATATGAACAGAGGATCGGTACTTTCATTGTGTAAAATGAACTAAGGTATCAACATGAACAGAGGATCGGTACTTTCATTGTGTAAAATGAACTAAGGTATCAACATGAACAGAGGATCGGTACTTTCATTGTGTAAAATGACCTAAGGTATCAATATGAACAGAGGATCGGTACTTTCATTGTGCAAAATGACCTAAGGTATCAATATGAACAGAGGATCGGTACTTTCATTGTGTAAAATGACCTAAGGTATCAATATGAACAGAGGATCGGTACTTTCATTGTGTAAAATGAACTAAGGTATCAACATGAACAGAGGATCGGTACTTTCATTGTGTAAAATGAACTAAGGTATCAACATGAACAGAGGATCGGTACTTTCATTGTGTAAAATGACCTAAGGTATCAATATGAACAGAGGATCGGTACTTTCATTGTGTAAAATGACCTAAGGTATCAATATGAACAGAGGATCGGTACTTTCATTGTGTAAAATGAACTAAGGTATCAACATGAACAGAGGATCGGTACTTTCATTGTGTAAAATGAACTAAGGTATCAACATGAACAGAGGAATCGGTACTTTCATTGTGTAAAATGGCCTAAGGTATCAATATGAACAGAGGATCGGTACTTTCATTGTGTAAAATGAACTAAGGTATCAACATGAACAGAGGATCTGTACTTTCATTGTGTAAAATGAACTAAGGTATCAACATGAACAGAGGAATCGGTACTTTCATTGTGTAAAATGGCCTAAGGTATCAATATGAACAGAGGATCGGTACTTTCATTGTGTAAAATGAACCAAGGTACCAATATGAACAGAGGATCTGTACTTTCATTGTGTAAAATGAACCAAGGTACCAATATGAACAGAGGATCGGTCTTTTAATTGTGTAAAATGAACCAAGGTGTCAATATGAACAGAGGATCAGTACTTTCATTGTGTAAAATGAACTAAGGTACCAATATGAACAGAGGATCGGTCTTTTAATTGTGTAAAATGAACCAAGGTATCAATATGAACAGAGGATCAGTACTTTCATTGTGTAAAATGAACTAAGGTACCAATATGAACAGAGGATCGGTCCTTTCATTGTGTAAAATGAACTAAGGTACCAATATGAACAGAGGATCTGTACTTTCATTGTGTAAAATGAACTAAGGTATCAATATGAACAGAGGATCGGTACTTTCATTGTGTAAAATGAACTAAGGTACCAATATGAACAGAGGATCTGTACTTTCATTGTGTAAAATGAACTAAGGTATCAATATGAACAGAGGATCGGTACTTTCATTGTGTAAAATGAACCAATGTACCAATATGAACAGAGGATCTGTACTTTCATTGTGCAAAATGAACCAAGGTACCAATATGAACAGAGGATCGGTCTTTTCATTGTGTGAAATGAACGAAGGTACCAATATGAACAGAGGATCGGTACTTTCATTGTGTAAAATGAACTAAGGTACCAACATGAACAGAGGATCGGTACTTTCATTGTGTAAAATGACCTAAGGTATCAATATGAACAGAGGATCGGTACTTTCATTGTGTAAAATGACCTAAGGTATCAATATGAACAGAGGATCGGTACTTTCATTGTGTAAAATGAACTAAGGTATCAACATGAACAGAGGATCGGTACTTTCATTGTGTAAAATGAACTAAGGTATCAACATGAACAGAGGATCGGTACTTTCATTGTGTAAAATGACCTAAGGTATCAATATGAACAGAGGATCGGTACTTTCATTGTGTAAAATGAACCAAGGTACCAATATGAACAGAGGATCGGTCCGTTCATTGTGTAAAATGAACCAATGTACCAATATGAAGAGAGGATCGGTCCTTTAATTGTGTAAAATGAACCAAGGTACCAATATGAACAGAGGATCTGTACTTTCATTGTGTAAAATGAACCAAGGTATCAATATGAACAGAGGATCGGTACTTTCAATGTTTAAAATGAACTAAGGTACCAATATGAACAGAGGATCAGTACTTTCATTGTGTAAAATGAACTAAGGTATCAATATGAACAGAGGATCTGTACTTTCATTGTGTAAAATGAACTAAGGTATCAATATGAACAGAGGATCTGTACTTTCATTGTGTAAAATGAACCAAGGTATCAATATGAACAGAGGATCTGTACTTTCATTGCGTAAAATGAACCAAGGTATCAATATGAACAGAGGATCTGTACTTTCATTGTGTAAAATGAACCAAGGTACCAATATGAACAGAGGATCTGTACTTTCATTGTGTAAAATGAACCAAGGTACCAATATGAACAGAGGATCGGTCTTTTAATTGTGTAAAATGAACCAAGGTATCAATATGAACAGAGGATCAGTACTTTCATTGTGTAAAATGAACTAAGGTATCAATATGAACAGAGAATCGGTACTTTCATTGTGTAAAATGAACCAATGTACCAATATGAACAGAGGATCTGTACTTTCATTGTGCAAAATGAACCAAGGTACCAATATGAACAGAGGATCGGTCTTTTCATTGTGTGAAATGAACGAAGGTACCAATATGAACAGAGGATCGGTACTTTCATTGTGTAAAATGAACTAAGGTACCAACATGAACAGAGGATCGGTACTTTCATTGTGTAAAATGACCTAAGGTATCAATATGAACAGAGGATCGGAACTTTCATTGTGTAAAATGACCTAAGGTATCAATATGAACAGAGGATCGGTACTTTCATTGTGTAAAATGAACTAAGGTATCAACATGAACAGAGGATCGGTACTTTCATTGTGTAAAATGAACTAAGGTATCAACATGAACAGAGGATCGGTACTTTCATTGTGTAAAATGACCTAAGGTATCAATATGAACAGAGGATCGGTACTTTCATTGTGCAAAATGACCTAAGGTATCAATATGAACAGAGGATCGGTACTTTCATTGTGTAAAATGACCTAAGGTATCAATATGAACAGAGGATCGGTACTTTCATTGTGTAAAATGAACTAAGGTATCAACATGAACAGAGGATCGGTACTTTCATTGTGTAAAATGAACTAAGGTATCAACATGAACAGAGGATCGGTACTTTCATTGTGTAAAATGACCTAAGGTATCAATATGAACAGAGGATCGGTACTTTCATTGTGTAAAATGACCTAAGGTATCAATATGAACAGAGGATCGGTACTTTCATTGTGTAAAATGAACTAAGGTATCAACATGAACAGAGGATCGGTACTTTCATTGTGTAAAATGAACTAAGGTATCAACATGAACAGAGGAATCGGTACTTTCATTGTGTAAAATGGCCTAAGGTATCAATATGAACAGAGGATCGGTACTTTCATTGTGTAAAATGAACTAAGGTATCAACATGAACAGAGGATCTGTACTTTCATTGTGTAAAATGAACTAAGGTATCAACATGAACAGAGGAATCGGTACTTTCATTGTGTAAAATGGCCTAAGGTATCAATATGAACAGAGGATCGGTACTTTCATTGTGTAAAATGAACCAAGGTACCAATATGAACAGAGGATCTGTACTTTCATTGTGTAAAATGAACCAAGGTACCAATATGAACAGAGGATCGGTCTTTTAATTGTGTAAAATGAACCAAGGTGTCAATATGAACAGAGGATCAGTACTTTCATTGTGTAAAACTAGGGCATGCCCGTACTATATATATGCCCGTACTATATATCTATCTAAAATTATATCCCCCCCCTCTATTTACATGAAATGGTTTGGTCCATTCGCAACGCCAAAGCGAACGGCGAACGGCTTGCGAGTACAGTGACAATCCCCCCCCTCTATTTACATGAATGGTTTGGTCCATTCGCAACGACCACAGAACCCCCCCCTCTATTTACATGCAATGGTTTGGTCCAAAGCGAACGGCTTCCGGAGTTTGGTAAAGAAATCGCCATCGCGTACACAAACGCGCAGGAAAGCGAATGAATCGCAAATTCGTTTTTATTAGTTGTAAAACATAATGCCCAATTATTCAATTATCGCCAACGTATTTTGGCTTTTTGCAATTTAATCGCAAGGAAAAGTAGAAAGAGAAGAGGGGAAAAAAGAAAAGCCTTCCCTTGCTGCAAACAGCTGCTGCAAACAACAACAACATGGAAGGCTGCACTGTCCGGAAGTTGGCATATCGCAGTTACGATTATTTTAGTGTTAATGGCCAATTATTCAATTAGCGCCAACGTATTTTGGCTGTTTGCAATTTAATCGCAAGGAAAAGTAGAAAGAGAAGAGGGAAAAAAACGAAAAGCCTTGCATTAACGCATTAACGCTTGCATTGCATTAACGGTTCGGCACACGTGATAGCTCGCTGCTCTCTGATTGGTTGAAGCGTTTTTTGGACATATCTCGGTAAGTAATTGTCCGATTAATATGAAACCTTGAAAAGGCACATCCTCGGGTCCCCAGCAATATACCTGGCAAGTTTCAAGTATATCGGACCCGTGGTTGTCGAGAAACAGCGGTCACAGACAAACACACAGACAGACACACACACACACAGAGATTACTGGAATTATAGATAGATGAACTAAGGTACCAATATGAACAGAGGATCGGTCTTTTAATTGTGTAAAATGAACCAAGGTATCAATATGAACAGAGGATCAGTACTTTCATTGTGTAAAATGAACTAAGGTACCAATATGAACAGAGGATCGGTCCTTTCATTGTGTAAAATGAACTAAGGTACCAATATGAACAGAGGATCTGTACTTTCATTGTGTAAAATGAACTAAGGTATCAATATGAACAGAGGATCGGTACTTTCATTGTGTAAAATGAACTAAGGTACCAATATGAACAGAGGATCTGTACTTTCATTGTGTAAAATGAACTAAGGTATCAATATGAACAGAGGATCGGTACTTTCATTGTGTAAAATGAACCAATGTACCAATATGAACAGAGGATCTGTACTTTCATTGTGCAAAATGAACCAAGGTACCAATATGAACAGAGGATCGGTCTTTTCATTGTGTGAAATGAACGAAGGTACCAATATGAACAGAGGATCGGTACTTTCATTGTGTAAAATGAACTAAGGTACCAACATGAACAGAGGATCGGTACTTTCATTGTGTAAAATGACCTAAGGTATCAATATGAACAGAGGATCGGTACTTTCATTGTGTAAAATGACCTAAGGTATCAATATGAACAGAGGATCGGTACTTTCATTGTGTAAAATGAACTAAGGTATCAACATGAACAGAGGATCGGTACTTTCATTGTGTAAAATGAACTAAGGTATCAACATGAACAGAGGATCGGTACTTTCATTGTGTAAAATGACCTAAGGTATCAATATGAACAGAGGATCGGTACTTTCATTGTGTAAAATGACCTAAGGTATCAATATGAACAGAGGATCGGTACTTTCATTGTGTAAAATGACCTAAGGTATCAATATGAACAGAGGATCGGTACTTTCATTGTGTAAAATGAACTAAGGTATCAACATGAACAGAGGATCGGTACTTTCATTGTGTAAAATGAACTAAGGTATCAACATGAACAGAGGATCGGTACTTTCATTGTGTAAAATGACCTAAGGTATCAATATGAACAGAGGATCGGTACTTTCATTGTGTAAAATGACCTAAGGTATCAATATGAACAGAGGATCGGTACTTTCATTGTGTAAAATGAACTAAGGTATCAACATGAACAGAGGATCGGTACTTTCATTGTGTAAAATGAACTAAGGTATCAACATGAACAGAGGAATCGGTACTTTCATTGTGTAAAATGGCCTAAGGTATCAATATGAACAGAGGATCGGTACTTTCATTGTGTAAAATGAACTAAGGTATCAACATGAACAGAGGATCGGTACTTTCATTGTGTAAAATGAACTAAGGTATCAACATGAACAGAGGATCGGTACTTTCATTGTGTAAAATGAACTAAGGTATCAACATGAACAGAGGATCGGTACTTTCATTGTGTAAAATGACCTAAGGTATCAATATGAACAGAGGATCGGTACTTTCATTGTGTAAAATGAACTAAGGTATCAATATGAACAGAGGATCGGTACTTTCATTGTGTAAAATGAACTGAGGTATCAACATGAACAGAGGATCGGTACTTTCATTGTGTAAAATGAACTAAGGTATCAACATGAACAGAGGATCGGTACTTTCATTGTGTAAAATGAACTGAGGAACCAATATGAACAGAGGATCTGTACTTTCATTGTGTAAAATGAACTAAGGTATCAACATGAACAGAGGATCGGTACTTTCATTGTGTAAAATGAACTAAGGTATCAATATGAACAGAGGATCGGTCCTTTCATTGTGTAAAATGAACTAAGGTAGCAATATGAACAGAGGATCGGTACTTTCATTGTGTAAAATGAACTACGGTATCAATATGAACAGAGGATCGGTACTTTCATTGTGTAAAATGAACTAAGGTATCAATATGAACAGAGGATCGGTCCTTTCATTGTGTAAAATGAACTAAGGTATCAATATGAACAGAGGATCGGTACTTTCATTGTGTAAAATGAACTAAGGTATCAATATGAACAGAGGATCGGTACTTTCATTGTGTAAAATGAACCAAGGTAGCAATATGAACAGAGGATCTGTACTTTCATTGTGTAAAATGAACGAAGGTACCAATATGAACAGAGGATCGGTCCTTTCATTGTGTAAAATGAACCAAGGTACCAATATGAACAGAGGATCTGTACTTTCATTGTGTAAAATGAACCAAGGTACCAATATGAACAGAGGATCAGTACTTTCATTGTGTAAAATGAACCAAGGTAGCAATATGAACAGAGGATCTGTACTTTCATTGTGTAAAATGAACGAAGGTACCAATATGAACAGAGGATCTGTACTTTCATTGTGTAAAATGAACCAAGGTACCAATATGAACAGAGGATCAGTACTTTCATTGTGTAAAATGAACCAAGGTACCAATATGAACAGAGGATCGGTCCTTTCATTGTGTAAAATGAACTAAGGTATCAATATGAACAGAGGATCGGTCCTTTCATTGTGTAAAATGAACCAAGGTACCAATATGGACAGAGCATCGGTCCTTTCATTGTGTAAAATGAACCAAGGTACCAATATGAACAGAGGATCAGTATTTTCATTGTGTAAAATGAACCAAGGTACCAATATGAACAGAGGATCAGTCCTTTCATTGTGTAAAACTCGGGCATGCCCGTACTATATATATATCTAAAATTATATCCCCCCCCTCTATTTACATGAAATGGTTTGGTCCATTCGCAAAGCCAAAGCGAATGGCTTGCGAGTACGGTGACAATCCCCCCCCTCTATTTACATGAAATGGTTTGGTCCATTCGCAAAGCCAAAGCGAACGGCTGTTACGAATCGCAGTTACGATGAATCGCAAAGTAGTTTTAATTAGTTTTAAAACATAGTTTAACGCCAACATAGCGCCAACATAGTTTGCCAACGTGAAATAAATGAATACGCTCTCAAATGTGCCGTCCGAGGCAGAGTCTGTTCGCCACGTTCGGCACACGTGATAGCTCGCTGCTCTCTGATTGGTCGAATCGTTTTTTGGACATAGCTCGGTAACTACTTGTCCGATTAATATGAAACTGAAGGAGCTGGGGCTCCCACGTCGATCGGAAGAATGGACGCGACAAAAAGCTGGAATTCATCCGAGTTGCTTTAATCAAATCAAACACTCAGGCACTCTGAAAACCCGTTTATCGGGCAGCAATATATATAACTATTATCCCGGAGGGTTTGCCCAGGCCCGGCGCCAGGGGGCGTGGCCCCGCGTCCTGGCTGCGGCCTGGCAAGTTGAGGGCGAACCTGCCCGGGCATGCCCGGGCATGCCCGGGCGTCCCGACCGAGGCCTGGCAAGTTGAGCGCGGGCCTGCCCGGGCGTCCTGGACGAGCCCGGCATGGTGATCGCTCCGCGTCCTTGATAGGTGCAAGGCGATTGTGAAAACCCAGCGGCAGCCACTACAAAACCTTGAAAAGGCACATCCTCAGGTCCCCAGCAGTATATCTGGCAAGTTTCAAGTATATCGGACCCGTGGTTGTCGAGAAACAGCGGTCACAGACATACAGACATACAGAGATTAGTGGAATTATAGATAGACTAGGGCATGCCCGTACGTGGGTGCAATGCCCGTACGTGGGTACGTGGGTACGTGGGTGCGAGTACGGTGACAATCCCCTCCCCTCTATTTACATGAAATGGTTTGGTTCATGAAATGTTTTGGTCCATTCGCAACGCCAAAGCGAACGGCGAACGGCTTGCGAGTACAGTGACAATCCCCCCCCTCTATTTACATGAAATGGTTTGGTCCATTCGCAACGACCACAGAACCCCCCCCCTCTATTTACATGAAATGGTTTGGTCCATTCGCAACGCCAAAGCGAACGGCGAACGGCTAAATCGCCATAGCTCGGTAAGTACTTGTCCGATTAATTTCAAACCTTGAAAAGGCACATCCTCGGGTCCCCAGCAATATATCTGGCAAGTTTCAAGTATATCGGACCGGTAGTTGTCGAGAAAGAGCGGTCGTATACACACACACACACACACACACACACACACACAGACATACACACAGAGATTAATGGAATTATAGATAGATGAACCAAGGTATCAATATGAACAGAGGATCTCTACTTTCATTGTGTAAAATGAACCAAGGTATCAATGTGAACAGAGGATCGGTACTTTCATTGTGTAAAATGAACCAAGGTACCAATATGAACAGAGGATCGGTACTTTCATTGTGTAAAATTAACCAAGGTATCAATGTGAACAGAGGATCGGTACTTTCGTTGTGTAAAATGAACCAAGGTACCAATATGAACAGAGGATCGGTACTTTCATTGTGTAAAATGAACCAAGGTACCAATATGAACAGAGGATCGTTACTTTCATTGTGTAAAATTAACCAAGGTATCAATGTGAACAGAGGATCGGTACTTTCGTTGTGTAAAATTAACCAAGGTACCAATATGAACAGAGGATCGGTACTTTCATTGTGTAAAATGAACCAAGGTACCAATATGAACAGAGGATCGGTACTTTCATTGTGTAAAATGAACCAAGGTACCAATATGAACAGAGGATCGGTACTTTCATTGTGTAAAATGAACCAAGGTACCAATATGAACAGAGGATCGGTCCTTTCATTGTGTAAAATGAACCAAGGTACCAATATGAACAGAGGATCGGTCCTTTCATCTATCTATAATTCCAGTTATCTCTGTCTGTACGTTTGTACGTTTGTCTGTCTGTGACCGCTGTTTCTCGACAACCACGGGTCCGATATACTTTTAACTTGCCAGGTATATTGCTGGGGACCCGAGGATGTGCCTTTTCAAGTTTTCATATTAATCGGACAATTACTTACCGAGCTATGTCCAAAAAACGATTCAACCAATCAGAGAGCAGCGAACTATCGCGTGTGCCGAACGTGGCGGGCACACTCTGCCTCGGATGGCACATTTGAGAGCGTATTCATTTATTTCACGTTTGCAAACTATGTTGGCGTTAAACTATGTTTTACAACTAATAAAAACGAATTTGCGATTCATTCGCTTTCCTGCGCGTTTGTGCACGCGATGGCGATTTCTTTACCAAACTCCGGAAGCCGTTCGCTTTGGACCAAACCATTGCATGTAAATAGAGGGGGGGGATTGTCACCACTCGCAAGCCGTTCGCTTTGGACCAAACCATTTCATGTAAATAGAGGGGGGGGATATAATTTTAGATATAGATATAGTACGGGCATGCCCGAGTTGTGTAAAATGAACTAAGGTATCAATATGAACAGAGGATCGGTCCTTTCATTGTGTAAAATGAACCAAGGTACCAATATGAACAGAGCATCGGTCCTTTCATTGTGTAAAATGAACCAAGGTACCAATATGAACAGAGGATCAGTATTTTCATTGTGTAAAATGAACCAAGGTACCAATATGAAAACAGAGGATCGGTCCTTTCATTGTGTAAAATGAACCAAGGTATCAATATGAACAGAGGATCTCTACTTTCATTGTGTAAAATGAACCAAGGTATCAATGTGAACAGAGGATCGGTACTTTCATTGTGTAAAATGAACCAAGGTACCAATATGAACAGAGGATCGGTACTTTCATTGTGTAAAATTAACCAAGGTATCAATGTGAACAGAGGATCGGTACTTTCGTTGTGTAAAATGAACCAAGGTACCAATATGAACAGAGGATCGGTACTTTCATTGTGTAAAATTAACCAAGGTACCAATATGAACAGAGGATCAGTACTTTCATTGTGTAAAATTAACCAAGGTACCAATATGAACAGAGGATCGGTACTTTCATTGTGTAAAATGAACCAAGGTACCAATATGAACAGAGGATAAGTATTTTCATTGTGTAAAATAAACGAAGGTGCCAATATGAACAGAGGATTGGTACTTTCATTGTGTAAAATGAACCAAGGTACCAATATGAACAGAGGATCGGTACTTTCATTGTGTAAAATGAACGAAGGTATCAATATGAACAGAGGATCGGTCCTTTCATTGTGTAAAATGAACCAAGGTATCAATATGAACAGAGGATCAGTATTTTCATTGTGTAAAATGAACCAAGGTACCAATATGAACAGAGGATCGGTCCTTTCATTGTGTAAAATGAACCAAGGTATCAATATGAACAGAGGATCGGTACTTTCATTGTGTAAAATGAACCAAGGTACCAATATGAACAGAGGATCGGTACTTTCATCGTGTAAAATGAACCAAGGTATCAATGTGAACAGAGGATCGGTACTTTCATTGTGTAAAATGAACCAAGGTACCAATATGAACAGAGGATCGGTACTTTCATTGTGTAAAATTAACCAAGGTACCAATATGAACAGAGGATCGGTACTTTCATTGTGTAAAATTAACCAAGGTACCAATATGAACAGAGGATCGGTACTTTCATTGTGTAAAATGAACCAAGGTACCAATATGAACAGAGGATCGGTCCTTTCATTGTGTAAAATGAACCAAGGTACCAATATGAACAGAGGATCGGTCCTTTCATTGTGTAAAATGAACTAAGGTATCAATATGAACAGAGGATCGGTCCTTTCATTGTGTAAAATGAACCAAGGTACCAATATGAACAGAGCATCGGTCCTTTCATTGTGTAAAATGAACCAAGGTACCAATATGAACAGAGGATCAGTATTTTCATTGTGTAAAATGAACTAAGGTACCAATATGAAAACAGAGGATCGGTCCTTTCATTGTGTAAAATGAACCAAGGTATCAATATGAACAGAGGATCTCTACTTTCATTGTGTAAAATGAACCAAGGTATCAATGTGAACAGAGGATCGGTACTTTCATTGTGTAAAATGAACCAAGGTACCAATATGAACAGAGGATCGGTACTTTCATTGTGTAAAATTAACCAAGGTATCAATGTGAACAGAGGATCGGTACTTTCGTTGTGTAAAACGAACCAAGGTACCAATATGAACAGAGGATCGGTACTTTCATTGTGTAAAATTAACCAAGGTACCAATATGAACAGAGGATCAGTACTTTCATTGTGTAAAATTAACCAAGGTACCAATATGAACAGAGGATCGGTACTTTCATTGCGTAAATTTAACCAAGGTATCAATATGAACAGAGGATCGGTACTTTCATTGTGTAAAATGAACCAAGGTACCAATATGAACAGAGGATAAGTATTTTCATTGTTTAAAATAAACGAAGGTGCCAATATGAACAGAGGATTGGTACTTTCATTGTGTAAAATGAACCAAGGTACCAATATGAACAGAGGATCGGTACTTTCATTGTGTAAAATGAACGAAGGTATCAATATGAACAGAGGATCGGTCCTTTCATTGTGTAAAATGAACCAAGGTATCAATATGAACAGAGGATCAGTATTTTCATTGTGTAAAATGAACCAAGGTACCAATATGAACAGAGGATCGGTCCTTTCATTGTGTAAAATGAACCAAGGTATCAATATGAACAGAGGATCTCTACTTTCATTGTGTAAAATGAACCAAGGTATCAATGTGAACAGAGGATCGATACTTTCATTGTGTAAAATGAACCAAGGTACCAATATGAACAGAGGATCGGTACTTTCATTGTGTAAAATTAACCAAGGTACCAATATGAACAGAGGATCGGTACTTTCATTGTGTAAAATTAACCAAGGTATCAATGTGAACAGAGGATCTCTACTTTCATTGTGTAAAATTAACCAAGGTATCAATGTGAACAGAGGATCGGTACTTTCATTGTGTAAAATGAACTAAGGTACCAACATGAACAGAGGATCGGTACTTTCATTGTGTAAAATGTCCTAAGGTATCAATATGAACAGAGGATCGGTACTTTCATTGTGTAAAATGACCTAAGGTATCAATATGAACAGAGGATCGGTACTTTCATTGTGTAAAATGAACTAAGGTATCAACATGAACAGAGGATCGGTACTTTCATTGTGTAAAATGAACTAAGGTATCAACATGAACAGAGGATCGGTACTTTCATTGTGTAAAATGACCTAAGGTATCAATATGAACAGAGGATCGGTACTTTCATTGTGTAAAATGACCTAAGGTATCAATATGAACAGAGGATCGGTACTTTCATTGTGTAAAACTAGGGCATGCCCGTACTATATATATGCCCGTACTATATATATATCTAAAATTATATCCCCCCCCCTCTATTTACATGAAATGGTTTGGTCCATTCGCAAAGGCAAAGCGAACGGCGAACGCTTTACATGAAATGGTTTGGTCCATGAAATGTTTTGGTCCATTCGCAACGCCAAAGCGAACGGCGAACGCTTTACATGAAATGGTTTGGTCCATGAAATGTTTTGGTCCATTCGCAACGCCAAAGCGAACGGCGAACGGCTTGCGAGTACAGTGACAATCCCCCCCCTCTATTTACATGAAATGGTTTGGTCCATTCGCAACTACCACAGAACCCCCCCCTCTATTTACATGAAATGGTTTGGTCGATTCGCAACGCCAAAGCGAACGGCGAACGGCTAAATCGCCATAGCTCGGTAAGTACTTGTCCGATTAATTTCAAACCTTGAAAAGGCACATCCTCGGGTCCCCAGCAATATACCTGGCAAGTTTCAAGTATATCGGACCGGTAGTTGTCGAGAAATCGTTGTCGCATACACACACACAGACATACACACATACACACATACATACACACAGAGATTAATGGAATTATAGATAGATGAACTAAGGTATCAATATGAACAGAGGATCGGTACTTTCATTGTGTAAAATGAACCAAGGTATCAATATGAACAGAGGATCGGTACTTTCATTGTGTAAAATGAACCAAGGTATCAATATGAACAGAGGATCGGTACTTTCATTGTTTAAAATGAACTAAGGTATCAATATTAACAGAGGATCGGTACTTTCATTGTTTAAAATGAACTAAGGTATCAATATGAACAGAGGATCGGTACTTTCATTGTGTAAAATGAACTAAGATACCAATATGAACAGAGGATCTGTACTTTCATTGTGTAAAATGAACCAAGGTACCAATATGAACAGAGGATTGGTCCTTTCATTGTGTAAAATGAACCAAGGTACCAATATGAACAGAGGATCGGTCCGTTCATTGTGTAAAATGAACCAATGTACCAATATGAAGAGAGGATCGGTCCTTTAATTGTGTAAAATGAACCAAGGTACCAATATGAACAGAGGATCTGTACTTTCATTGTGTAAAATGAACCAAGGTATCAATATGAACAGAGGATCGGTACTTTCAATGTTTAAAATGAAGTAAGGTACCAATATGAACAGAGGATCAGTACTTTCATTGTGTAAAATGAACTAAGGTATCAATATGAACAGAGGATCTGTACTTTCATTGTGTAAAATGAACTAAGGTATCAATATGAACAGAGGATCTGTACTTTCATTGTGTAAAATGAACCAAGGTATCAATATGAACAGAGGATCTGTACTTTCATTGTGTAAAATGAACCAAGGTATCAATATGAACAGAGGATCTGTACTTTCATTGTGTAAAATGAACCAAGGTACCAATATGAACAGAGGATCTGTACTTTCATTGTGTAAAATGAACCAAGGTACCAATATGAACAGAGGATCGGTCTTTTAATTGTGTAAAATGAACCAAGGTATCAATATGAACAGAGGATCAGTACTTTCATTGTGTAAAATGAACTAAGGTACCAATATGAACAGAGGATCGGTCTTTTAATTGTGTAAAATGAACCAAGGTATCAATATGAACAGAGGATCGGTACTTTCATTGTGTAAAATGAACTAAGGTACCAATATGAACAGAGGATCGGTCCTTTCATTGTGTAAAATGAACTAAGGTACCAATATGAACAGAGGATCTGTACTTTCATTGTGTAAAATGAACTAAGGTATCAATATGAACAGAGGATCTGTACTTTCATTGTGCAAAATGAACCAAGGTACCAATATGAACAGAGGATCGGTCTTTTCATTGTGTGAAATGAACGAAGGTACCAATATGAACAGAGGATCGGTACTTTCATTGTGTAAAATGAACTAAGGTACCAACATGAACAGAGGATCGGTACTTTCATTGTGTAAAATGAACGAAGGTATCAACATGAACAGAGGATCGGTACTTTCATTGTGTAAAATGACCTAAGGTATCAATATGAACAGAGGATCGGTACTTTCATTGTGTAAAATGACCTAAGGTACCAACATGAACAGAGGATCGGTACTTTCATTGTGTAAAATGAACGAAGGTATCAACATGAACAGAGGATCGGTACTTTCATTGTGTAAAATGACCTAAGGTATCAATATGAACAGAGGATCGGTACTTTCATTGTGTAAAATGAACTAAGGTACCAACATGAACAGAGGATCGGTACTTTCATTGTGTAAAATGAACGAAGGTATCAACATGAACAGAGGATCGGTACTTTCATTGTGTAAAATGACCTAAGGTATCAATATGAACAGAGGATCGGTACTTTCTTTGTGTAAAATGAACTAAGGTATCAACATGAACAGAGGATTGGTACTTTCATTGTGTAAAATGAACTAAGGTATCAACATGAACAGAGGATCGGTACTTTCATTGTGTAAAATGACCTAAGGTATCAATATGAACAGAGGATCGGTACTTTCATTGTGTAAAATGACCTAAGGTATCAATATGAACAGAGGATCGGTACTTTCATTGTGTAAAATTAACCAAGGTATCAATATGAACAGAGGATCGGTCTTTTCATTGTGTGAAATGAACGAAGGTACCAATATGAACAGAGGATCGGTACTTTCATTGTGTAAAATGAACTAAGGTACCAACATGAACAGAGGATCGGTACTTTCATTGTGTAAAATGAACGAAGGTATCAACATGAACAGAGGATCGGTACTTTCATTGTGTAAAATGACCTAAGGTATCAATATGAACAGAGGATCGGTACTTTCATTGTGTAAAATGACCTAAGGTACCAATATGAACAGAGGATAAGTATTTTCATTGTGCAAAATAAACGAAGGTGCCAATATGAACAGAGGATTGGTACTTTCATTGTGTAAAATGAACCAAGGTACCAATATGAACAGAGGATCGGTACTTTCATTGTGTAAAATGAACGAAGGTATCAATATGAACAGAGGATCGGTCCTTTCATTGTGTAAAATGAACCAAGGTATCAATATGAACAGAGGATCAGTATTTTCATTGTGTAAAATGAACCAAGGTACCAATATGAACAGAGGATCGGTCCTTTCATTGTGTAAAATGAACCAAGGTATCAATATGAACAGAGGATCTCTACTTTCATTGTGTAAAATGAACCAAGGTATCAATGTGAACAGAGGATCGGTACTTTCATTGTGTAAAATGAACCAAGGTACCAATATGAACAGAGGATCGGTACTTTCATTGTGTAAAATTAACCAAGGTACCAATATGAACAGAGGATCGGTACTTTCATTGTGTAAAATTAACCAAGGTATCAATGTGAACAGAGGATCTCTACTTTCATTGTGTAAAATTAACCAAGGTATCAATGTGAACAGAGGATCGGTACTTTCATTGTGTAAAATGAACTAAGGTACCAACATGAACAGAGGATCGGTACTTTCATTGTGTAAAATGACATAAGGTATCAATATGAACAGAGGATCGGTACTTTCATTGTGTAAAATGAACCAAGGTACCAATATGAACAGAGGATAAGTATTTTCATTGTGCAAAATAAACGAAGGTGCCAATATGAACAGAGGATTGGTACTTTCATTGTGTAAAATGAACCAAGGTACCAATATGAACAGAGGATCGGTACTTTCATTGTGTAAAATGAACGAAGGTATCAATATGAACAGAGGATCGGTCCTTTCATTGTGTAAAATGAACCAAGGTATCAATATGAACAGAGGATCAGTATTTTCATTGTGTAAAATGAACCAAGGTACCAATATGAACAGAGGATCGGTCCTTTCATTGTGTAAAATGAACCAAGGTATCAATATGAACAGAGGATCTCTACTTTCATTGTGTAAAATGAACCAAGGTATCAATGTGAACAGAGGATCGGTACTTTCATTGTGTAAAATGAACCAAGGTACCAATATGAACAGAGGATCGGTACTTTCATTGTGTAAAATTAACCAAGGTACCAATATGAACAGAGGATCGGTACTTTCATTGTGTAAAATTAACCAAGGTATCAATGTGAACAGAGGATCTCTACTTTCATTGTGTAAAATTAACCAAGGTATCAATGTGAACAGAGGATCGGTACTTTCATTGTGTAAAATGAACTAAGGTACCAACATGAACAGAGGATCGGTACTTTCATTGTGTAAAATGACATAAGGTATCAATATGAACAGAGGATCGGTACTTTCATTGTGTAAAATGACCTAAGGTATCAATATGAACAGAGGATCGGTACTTTCATTGTGTAAAATGAACTAAGGTATCAACATGAACAGAGGATCGGTACTTTCATTGTGTAAAATGAACTAAGGTATCAACATGAACAGAGGATCGGTACTTTCATTGTGTAAAATGACCTAAGGTATCAATATGAACAGAGGATCGGTACTTTCATTGTGTAAAATGACCTAAGGTATCAATATGAACAGAGGATCGGTACTTTCATTGTGTAAAACTAGGGCATGCCCGTACTATATATATGCCCGTACTATATATATATCTAAAATTATATCCCCCCCCCCTCTATTTACATGAAATGGTTTGGTCCATTCGCAAAGGCAAAGCGAACGGCGAACGATTTACATGAAATGGTTTGGTCCATGAAATGTTTTGGTCCATTCGCAACGCAAAGCGAACGGCGAACGCTTTACATGAAATGGTTTGGTCCATGAAATGTTTTGGTCCATTCGCAACGCCAAAGCGAACGGCGAACGGCTTGCGAGTACAGTGACAATCCCCCCCCTCTATTTACATGAAATGGTTTGGTCCATTCGCAACGACCACAGAACCCCCCCCCCCCCTCTATTTACATGAAATGGTTTGGTCCATTCGCAACGCCAAAGCGAACGGCGAACGGCTAAATCGCCATAGCTCGGTAAGTACTTGTCCGATTAATTTCAAACCCTGAAAAGGCACATCCTCGGGTCCCCAGCAATATACCTGGCAAGTTTCAAGTATATCGGACCGGTAGTTGTCGAGAAATCGTTGTCGCATACACACACACAGACATACACACATACACACATACATACACACAGAGATTAATGGAATTATAGATAGATGAACTAAGGTATCAATATGAACAGAGGATCGGTACTTTCATTGTGTAAAATGAACCAAGGTATCAATATGAACAGAGGATCGGTACTTTCATTGTGTAAAATGAACCAAGGTATCAATATGAACAGAGGATCGGTACTTTCATTGTTTAAAATGAACTAAGGTATCAATATTAACAGAGGATCGGTACTTTCATTGTTTAAAATGAACTAAGGTATCAATATGAACAGAGGATCGGTACTTTCATTGTGTAAAATGAACTAAGATACCAATATGAACAGAGGATCTGTACTTTCATTGTGTAAAATGAACCAAGGTACCAATATGAACAGAGGATTGGTCCTTTCATTGTGTAAAATGAACCAAGGTACCAATATGAACAGAGGATCGGTCCGTTCATTGTGTAAAATGAACCAATGTACCAATATGAAGAGAGGATCGGTCCTTTAATTGTGTAAAATGAACCAAGGTACCAATATGAACAGAGGATCTGTACTTTCATTGTGTAAAATGAACCAAGGTATCAATATGAACAGAGGATCGGTACTTTCAATGTTTAAAATGAACTAAGGTACCAATATGAACAGAGGATCAGTACTTTCATTGTGTAAAATGAACTAAGGTATCAATATGAACAGAGGATCTGTACTTTCATTGTGTAAAATGAACTAAGGTATCAATATGAACAGAGGATCTGTACTTTCATTGTGTAAAATGAACCAAGGTATCAATATGAACAGAGGATCTGTACTTTCATTGCGTAAAATGAACCAAGGTATCAATATGAACAGAGGATCTGTACTTTCATTGTGTAAAATGAACCAAGGTACCAATATGAACAGAGGATCTGTACTTTCATTGTGTAAAATGAACCAAGGTACCAATATGAACAGAGGATCGGTCTTTTAATTGTGTAAAATGAACCAAGGTATCAATATGAACAGAGGATCAGTACTTTCATTGTGTAAAATGAACTAAGGTACCAATATGAACAGAGGATCGGTCCTTTCATTGTGTAAAATGAACTAAGGTACCAATATGAACAGAGGATCTTTACTTTCATTGTGTAAAATGAACCAAGGTACCAATATGAACAGAGGATCGTTACTTTCATTGTGTAAAATTAACCAAGGTATCAATGTGAACAGAGGATCTGTACTTTAATTGTGTAAAATGAACCAAGGTATCAATATGAACAGAGGATCGGTACTTTCATTGTGTAAAATGACCTAAGGTATCAATATGAACAGAGGATCGGTACTTTCATTGTGTAAAATGAACTAAGGTATCAATATGAACAGAGGATCGGTCCTTTCATTGTGTAAAATGAACTAAGGTACCAATATGAACAGAGGATCTTTACTTTCATTGTGTAAAATGAACCAAGGTACCAATATGAACAGAGGATCGGTCCTTTCATTGTGTAAAATGAACTAAGGTACCAATATGAACAGAGGATCTTTACTTTCATTGTGTAAAATGAACCAAGGTACCAATATGAACAGAGGATCGTTACTTTCATTGTGTAAAATTAACCAAGGTATCAATGTGAACAGAGGATCTGTACTTTAATTGTGTAAAATGAACCAAGGTATCAATATGAACAGAGGATCGGTACTTTCATTGTGTAAAATGACCTAAGGTATCAATATGAACAGAGGATCGGTACTTTCATTGTGTAAAATGAACTAAGGTATCAACATGAACAGAGGATTGGTACTTTCATTGTGTAAAATGAACTAAGGTATCAACATGTACAGAGGATCGGTACTTTCATTGTGTAAAATGACCTAAGGTATCAATATGAACAGAGGATCGGTACTTTCATTGTGTAAAATGACCTAAGGTATCAATATGAACAGAGGATCGGTACTTTCATTGTGTAAAATGAACTAAGGTATCAACATGAACAGAGGATCGGTACTTTCATTGTGTAAAATGAACTAAGGTATCAACATGAACAGAGGATCGGTACTTTCATTGTGTAAAATGAACTAAGGTATCAATATGAACAGAGGATCTGTACTTTCATTGTGTAAAATGAACTAAGGTATCAACATGAACAGAGGATCGGTACTTTCATTGTGTAAAATGACCTAAGGTATCAATATGAACAGAGGATCGGTACTTTCATTGTGTAAAATGAACTAAGGTATCAATATGAACAGAGGATCGGTACTTTCATTGTGTAAAATGAACTAAGGTATCAACATGAACAGAGGATCGGTACTTTCATTGTGTAAAATGAACCAAGGTATCAATGTGAACAGAGGATCGGTACTTTCATTGTGTAAAATGACCTAAGGTATCAATATGAACAGAGGATCGGTACTTTCATTGTGTAAAATGAACTAAGGTATCAATATGAACAGAGGATCGGTACTTTCATTGTTTAAAATGAACTAAGGTATCAATATGAACAGAGGATCGGTACTTTCATTGTGTAAAATGAACCAAGGTACCAATATGAACAGAGGATCGGTCCTTTCATTGTTTAAAATGAACTAAGGTATCAATATGAACAGAGGATCGGTACTTTCATTGTTTAAAATGAACTAAGGTATCAATATGAACAGAGGATCGGTACTTTCATTGTGTAAAATGAACCAAGGTACCAATATGAACAGAGGATCGGTACTTTCATTGTGTAAAATTAACCAAGGTATCAATGTGAACAGAGGATCGGTACTTTCGTTGTGTAAAATGAACCAAGGTACCAATATGAACAGAGGATCGGTACTTTCATTGTGTAAAATTAACCAAGGTACCAATATGAACAGAGGATCAGTACTTTCATTGTGTAAAATTAACCAAGGTACCAATATGAACAGAGGATCGGTACTTTCATTCCGTAAATTTAACCAAGGTATCAATATGAACAGAGGATCGGTCCTTTCATTGTGTAAAATGAACCAAGGTACCAATATGAACAGAGGATAAGTATTTTCATTGTGTAAAATAAACGAAGGTGCCAATATGAACAGAGGATTGGTACTTTCATTGTGTAAAATGAACCAAGGTACCAATATGAACAGAGGATCCGTACTTTCATTGTGTAAAATGAACGAAGGTATCAATATGAACAGAGGATCGGTCCTTTCATTGTGTAAAATGAACCAAGGTATCAATATGAACAGAGGATCAGTATTTTCATTGTGTAAAATGAACCAAGGTACCAATATGAACAGAGGATCGGTCCTTTCATTGTGTAAAATTAACCAAGGTACCAATATGAACAGAGGATCGGTACTTTCATTGTGTAAAATTAACCAAGGTACCAATATGAACAGAGGATCGGTACTTTCATTGTGTAAAATTAACCAAGGTATCAATGTGAACAGAGGATCTCTACTTTCATTGTGTAAAATGAACCAAGGTATCAATGTGAACAGAGGATCGGTACTTTCATTGTGTAAAATTAACCAAGGTACCAATATGAACAGAGGATCGGTACTTTCATTGTGTAAAATTAACCAAGGTATCAATGTGAACAGAGGATCGGTACTTTCATTGTGTAAAATGAACCAAGGTACCAATATGACCAGAGGATCGGTACTTTCATTGTGTAAAATTAACCAAGGTATCAATGTGAACAGAGGATCAGTACTTTCATTGTGTAAAATGAACCAAGGTACCAATATGAACAGAGGATCCGTCCGTTCATTGTGTAAAATGAACCAAGGTACCAATATGAACAGAGGATTAGTACTTTCATTGTGTAAAATGAACCAATGTACCAATATGAACAGAGGATCGGTACTTTCATTGTGTAAAATGAACCAATGTACCAATATGAACAGAGGATCGGTCCTTTAATTGTGTAAAATGAACCAAGGTACCAATATGAACAGAAGATCGGTACTTTCATTGTTTAAAATGAACGAAGGTATCAATATGAACAGAGGATCGGTACTTTCATTGTTTAAAATGAACTAAAGTATCAATATGAACAGAGGATCGGTACTTTCATTGTTTAAAATGAACCAAGGTATCAATATGAACAGAGGATCGGTACTTTCATTGTTTAAAACGAACCAAGGTATCAATATGAACAGAGGATCGGTACTTTCATTGTTTAAAATGAACCAAGGTATCAATATGAACAGAGGATCGGCACTTTCATTGTTTAAAATGAACCAAGGTATCAATATGAACAGAGGATCTGTACTTTCATTGTGTAAAATGAACTCAGGTATCAATATGAACAGAAGATCTGTACTTTCATTGTGTAAAATGAACCAAGTTATCAATATGAACAGAGGACCGGTACTTTCAATGTTTAAAATGAACCAAGGTACCAATATGAACAGAGGATCGGTCTTTTAATTGTGCAAAATGAACCAAGGTACCAATATGAACAGAGGATCTGTACTTTCATTGTGTAAAATGAACTAAGGTATCAATATGAACAGAGGATCGGTACTTTCATTGTTTAAAATGAACTAAGGTATCAATATGAACAGAGGATCGGTACTTTCAATGTTTAAAACTAGGGCATGCCCGTACTATATATATGCCCGTACTATATATATATCTAAAATTATATCCCCCCCCCTCTATTTACATGAAATGGTTTGGTCCATTCGCAAAGGCAAAGCGAACGGCGAACGCTTTACATGAAATGGTTTGGTCCATGAAATGTTTTGGTCCATTCGCAACGCCAAAGCGAACGGCGAACGCTTTACATGAAATGGTTTGGTCCATGAAATGTTTTGGTCCATTCGCAACGCCAAAGCGAACGGCGAACGGCTTGCGAGTACAGTGACAATCCCCCCCCCTCTATTTACATGAAATGGTTTGGGTCATTCGCAACGACCACAGAACCCCCCCCCCCCCTCTATTTACATGAAATGGTTTGGTCCATTCGCAACGCCAAAGCGAACGGTGAACGGCTAAATCGCCATAGCTCGGTAAGTACTTGTCCGATTAATTTCAAACCTTGAAAAGGCACATCCTCGGGTCCCCAGCAATATACCTGGCAAGTTTCAAGTATATCGGACCGGTAGTTGTCGAGAAATCGTTGTCGCATACACACACACAGACATACACACATACACACATACATACACACAGAGATTAATGGAATTATAGATAGATGACCTAAGGTATCAATATGAACAGAGGATCGGTACTTTCATTGTGTAAAATGAACTAAGGTATCAACATGAACAGAGGATCGGTACTTTCATTGTGTAAAATGAACTAAGGTATCAACATGAACAGAGGATCGGTACTTTCATTGTGTAAAATGACCTAAGGTATCAATATGAACAGAGGATCGGTACTTTCATTGTGTAAAATGACCTAAGGTATCAATATGAACAGAGGATCGGTACTTTCATTGTGTAAAATGAACTAAGGTATCAACATGAACAGAGGATCGGTACTTTCATTGTGTAAAATGAACTAAGGTATCAACATGAACAGAGGAATCGGTACTTTCATCTATCTATAATTCCAGTAATCTCTGTCTGTACGTTTGTACGTTTGTCTGTCTGTGACCGCTGTTTCTCGACAACCACGGGTCCGATATACTTTTAACTTGCCAGGTATATTGCTGGGGACCCGAGGATGTGCCTTTTCAAGGTTTCATATTAATCGGACAATTACTTACCGAGCTATGTCCAAAAAACGATTCAACCAATCAGAGAGCAGCGAACTATCGCGTGTGCCGAACGTGGCGGACACACTCTGCCTCGGATGGCACATTTGAGAGCGTATTCATTTATTTCACGTTTGCAAACTATGTTGGCGTTAAACTATGTTTTAAAACTAACAAAAACGAATTTGCGATTCATTCGCTTTCCTGCGCGTTTGTGCACGCGATGGCGATTTCTTTACCAAACTCCGGAAGCCGTTCGCTTTGGACCAAACCATTTCATGTAAATAGAGGGGGGGGATTGTCACCGTACTCGCAAGCCGTTCGCTTTGGACCAAACCATTGCATGTAAATAGAGGGGGGGGGGGGATTGTCACCGTACTCGCAAGCCGTTCGCTTTGGACCAAACCATTTCATGTAAATAGAGGGGGGGGATATAATTTTAGATATAGATATAGTACGGGCAATGCCCTGGTTGTGTAAAATGGCCTAAGGTATCAATATGAACAGAGGATCGGTACTTTCATTGTGTAAAATGAACTAAGGTATCAACATGAACAGAGGATCGGTACTTTCATTGTGTAAAATGAACTAAGGTATCAACATGAACAGAGGATCGGTACTTTCATTGTGTAAAATGAACTAAGGTATCAACATGAACAGAGGATCGGTTCTTTCATTGTGTAAAATGACCTAAGGTATCAATATGAACAGAGGATCGGTACTTTCATTGTGTAAAATGAACTAAGGTATCAATATGAACAGAGGATCGGTACTTTCATTGTGTAAAATGAACTAAGGTATCAACATGAACAGAGGATCGGTACTTTCATTGTGTAAAATGAACTAAGGTATCAACATGAACAGAGGATCGGTACTTTCATTGTGTAAAATGAACTGAGGTACCAATATGAACAGAGGATCTGTACTTTCATTGTGTAAAATGAACTAAGGTATCAACATGAACAGAGGATCGGTACTTTCATTGTGTAAAATGAACTAAGGTATCAATATGAACAGAGGATCGGTCCTTTCATTGTGTAAAATGAACTAAGGTAGCAATATGAACAGAGGATCGGTACTTTCATTGTGTAAAATGAACTAAGGTATCAATATGAACAGAGGATCGGTACTTTCATTGTGTAAAATGAACTAAGGTATCAATATGAACAGAGGATCGGTCCTTTCATTGTGTAAAATGAACTAAGGTATCAATATGAACAGAGGATCGGTACTTTCATTGTGTAAAATGAACTAAGGTATCAATATGAACAGAGGATCGGTACTTTCATTGTGTAAAATGAACCAAGGTAGCAATATGAACAGAGGATCTGTACTTTCATTGTGTAAAATGAACGAAGGTACCAATATGAACAGAGGATCGGTCCTTTCATTGTGTAAAATGAACCAAGGTACCAATATGAACAGAGGATCTGTACTTTCATTGTGTAAAATGAACCAAGGTACCAATATGAACAGAGGATCAGTACTTTCATTGTGTAAAATGAACCAAGGTAGCAATATGAACAGAGGATCTGTACTTTCATTGTGTAAAATGAACGAAGGTACCAATATGAACAGAGGATCGGTCCTTTCATTGTGTAAAATGAACCAAGGTACCAATATGAACAGAGGATAAGTATTTTCATTGTGTAAAATAAACGAAGGTGCCAATATGAACAGAGGATCAGTACTTTCATTGTGTAAAATTAACCAAGGTACCAATATGAACAGAGGATCGGTACTTTCATTCCGTAAATTTAACCAAGGTATCAATATGAACAGAGGATCGGTACTTTCATTGTGTAAAATGAACCAAGGTACCAATATGAACAGAGGATAAGTATTTTCATTGTGTAAAATAAACGAAGGTGCCAATATGAACAGAGGATTGGTACTTTCATTGTGTAAAATGAACCAAGGTACCAATATGAACAGAGGATCCGTACTTTCATTGTGTAAAATGAACGAAGGTATCAATATGAACAGAGGATCGGTCCTTTCATTGTGTAAAATGAACCAAGGTATCAATATGAACAGAGGATCAGTATTTTCATTGTGTAAAATGAACCAAGGTACCAATATGAACAGAGGATCGGTCCTTTCATTGTGTAAAATTAACCAAGGTACCAATATGAACAGAGGATCGGTACTTTCATTGTGTAAAATTAACCAAGGTACCAATATGAACAGAGGATCGGTACTTTCATTGTGTAAAATTAACCAAGGTATCAATGTGAACAGAGGATCTCTACTTTCATTGTGTAAAATGAACCAAGGTATCAATGTGAACAGAGGATCGGTACTTTCATTGTGTAAAATTAACCAAGGTACCAATATGAACAGAGGATCGGTACTTTCATTGTGTAAAATTAACCAAGGTATCAATGTGAACAGAGGATCGGTACTTTCATTGTGTAAAATGAACCAAGGTACCAATATGACCAGAGGATCGGTACTTTCATTGTGTAAAATTAACCAAGGTATCAATGTGAACAGAGGATCAGTACTTTCATTGTGTAAAATGAACCAAGGTACCAATATGAACAGAGGATCCGTCCGTTCATTGTGTAAAATGAACCAAGGTACCAATATGAACAGAGGATTAGTACTTTCATTGTGTAAAATGAACCAATGTACCAATATGAACAGAGGATCGGTACTTTCATTGTGTAAAATGAACCAATGTACCAATATGAACAGAGGATCGGTCCTTTAATTGTGTAAAATGAACCAAGGTACCAATATGAACAGAAGATCGGTACTTTCATTGTTTAAAATGAACGAAGGTATCAATATGAACAGAGGATCGGTACTTTCATTGTTTAAAATGAACTAAAGTATCAATATGAACAGAGGATCGGTACTTTCATTGTTTAAAATGAACCAAGGTATCAATATGAACAGAGGATCGGTACTTTCATTGTTTAAAACGAACCAAGGTATCAATATGAACAGAGGATCGGTACTTTCATTGTTTAAAATGAACCAAGGTATCAATATGAACAGAGGATCGGCACTTTCATTGTTTAAAATGAACCAAGGTATCAATATGAACAGAGGATCTGTACTTTCATTGTGTAAAATGAACTCAGGTATCAATATGAACAGAAGATCTGTACTTTCATTGTGTAAAATGAACCAAGTTATCAATATGAACAGAGGACCGGTACTTTCAATGTTTAAAATGAACCAAGGTACCAATATGAACAGAGGATCGGTCTTTTAATTGTGCAAAATGAACCAAGGTACCAATATGAACAGAGGATCTGTACTTTCATTGTGTAAAATGAACTAAGGTATCAATATGAACAGAGGATCGGTACTTTCATTGTTTAAAATGAACTAAGGTATCAATATGAACAGAGGATCGGTACTTTCAATGTTTAAAACTAGGGCATGCCCGTACTATATATATGCCCGTACTATATATATATCTAAAATTATATCCCCCCCCCCTCTATTTACATGAAATGGTTTGGTCCATTCGCAAAGGCAAAGCGAACGGCGAACGCTTTACATGAAATGGTTTGGTCCATGAAATGTTTTGGTCCATTCGCAACGCCAAAGCGAACGGCGAACGCTTTACATGAAATGGTTTGGTCCATGAAATGTTTTGGTCCATTCGCAACGCCAAAGCGAACGGCGAACGGCTTGCGAGTACAGTGACAATCCCCCCCCCCTCTATTTACATGAAATGGTTTGGGTCATTCGCAACGACCACAGAACCCCCCCCCCCCTCTATTTACATGAAATGGTTTGGTCCATTCGCAACGCCAAAGCGAACGGTGAACGGCTAAATCGCCATAGCTCGGTAAGTACTTGTCCGATTAATTTCAAACCTTGAAAAGGCACATCCTCGGGTCCCCAGCAATATACCTGGCAAGTTTCAAGTATATCGGACCGGTAGTTGTCGAGAAATCGTTGTCGCATACACACACACAGACATACACACATACACACATACATACACACAGAGATTAATGGAATTATAGATAGATGACCTAAGGTATCAATATGAACAGAGGATCGGTACTTTCATTGTGTAAAATGAACTAAGGTATCAACATGAACTGAGGATCGGTACTTTCATTGTGTAAAATGAACTAAGGTATCAACATGAACAGAGGATCGGTACTTTCATTGTGTAAAATGACCTAAGGTATCAATATGAACAGAGGATCGGTACTTTCATTGTGTAAAATGACCTAAGGTATCAATATGAACAGAGGATCGGTACTTTCATTGTGTAAAATGAACTAAGGTATCAACATGAACAGAGGATCGGTACTTTCATTGTGTAAAATGAACTAAGGTATCAACATGAACAGAGGAATCGGTACTTTCATCTATCTATAATTCCAGTAATCTCTGTCTGTACGTTTGTACGTTTGTCTGTCTGTGACCGCTGTTTCTCGACAACCACGGGTCCGATATACTTTTAACTTGCCAGGTATATTGCTGGGGACCCGAGGATGTGCCTTTTCAAGGTTTCATATTAATCGGACAATTACTTACCGAGCTATGTCCAAAAAACGATTCAACCAATCAGAGAGCAGCGAACTATCGCGTGTGCCGAACGTGGCGGACACACTCTGCCTCGGATGGCACATTTGAGAGCGTATTCATTTATTTCACGTTTGCAAACTATGTTGGCGTTAAACTATGTTTTAAAACTAACAAAAACGAATTTGCGATTCATTCGCTTTCCTGCGCGTTTGTGCACGCGATGGCGATTTCTTTACCAAACTCCGGAAGCCGTTCGCTTTGGACCAAACCATTTCATGTAAATAGAGGGGGGGGATTGTCACCTTACTCGCAAGCCGTTCGCTTTGGACCAAACCATTGCATGTAAATAGAGGGGGGGGGGGATTGTCACCGTACTCGCAAGCCGTTCGCTTTGGACCAAACCATTTCATGTAAATAGAGGGGGGGGATATAATTTTAGATATAGATATAGTACGGGCAATGCCCTAGTTGTGTAAAATGGCCTAAGGTATCAATATGAACAGAGGATCGGTACTTTCATTGTGTAAAATGAACTAAGGTATCAACATGAACAGAGGATCGGTACTTTCATTGTGTAAAATGAACTAAGGTATCAACATGAACAGAGGATCGGTACTTTCATTGTGTAAAATGAACTAAGGTATCAACATGAACAGAGGATCGGTACTTTCATTGTGTAAAATGAACTAAGGTATCAACATGAACAGAGGATCGGTACTTTCATTGTGTAAAATGAACTAAGGTATCAATATGAACAGAGGATCGGTACTTTCATTGTGTAAAATGAACTAAGGTATCAACATGAACAGAGGATCGGTACTTTCATTGTGTAAAATGAACTAAGGTATCAACATGAACAGAGGATCGGTACTTTCATTGTGTAAAATGAACTGAGGTACCAATATGAACAGAGGATCTGTACTTTCATTGTGTAAAATGAACTAAGGTATCAACATGAACAGAGGATCGGTACTTTCATTGTGTAAAATGAACTAAGGTATCAATATGAACAGAGGATCGGTCCTTTCATTGTGTAAAATGAACTAAGGTAGCAATATGAACAGAGGATCGGTACTTTCATTGTGTAAAATGAACTAAGGTATCAATATGAACAGAGGATCGGTTCTTTCATTGTGTAAAATGAACTAAGGTATCAATATGAACAGAGGATCGGTCCTTTCATTGTGTAAAATGAACTAAGGTATCAATATGAACAGAGGATCGGTACTTTCATTGTGTAAAATGAACTAAGGTATCAATATGAACAGAGGATCGGTACTTTCATTGTGTAAAATGAACCAAGGTAGCAATATGAACAGAGGATCTGTACTTTCATTGTGTAAAATGAACGAAGGTACCAATATGAACAGAGGATCGGTCCTTTCATTGTGTAAAATGAACCAAGGTACCAATATGAACAGAGGATCTGTACTTTCATTGTGTAAAATGAACCAAGGTACCAATATGAACAGAGGATCAGTACTTTCATTGTGTAAAATGAACCAAGGTAGCAATATGAACAGAGGATCTGTACTTTCATTGTGTAAAATGAACGAAGGTACCAATATGAACAGAGGATCGGTCCTTTCATTGTGTAAAATGAACCAAGGTACCAATATGAACAGAGGATAAGTATTTTCATTGTGTAAAATAAACGAAGGTGCCAATATGAACAGAGGATTGGTACTTTCATTGTGTAAAATGAACCGAGGTACCAATATGAACAGAGGATCGGTACTTTCATTGTGTAAAATGAACGAAGGTATCAATATGAACAGAGGATCGGTCCTTTCATTGTGTAAAATGAACCAAGGTATCAATATGAACAGAGGATCAGTATTTTCATTGTGTAAAATGAACCAAGGTACCAATATGAACAGAGGATCGGTCCTTTCATTGTGTAAAATTAACCAAGGTACCAATATGAACAGAGGATCGGTACTTTCATTGTGTAAAATTAACCAAGGTACCAATATGAACAGAGGATCGGTACTTTCATTGTGTAAAATTAACCAAGGTATCAATGTGAACAGAGGATCTCTACTTTCATTGTGTAAAATGAACCAAGGTATCAATGTGAACAGAGGATCGGTACTTTCATTGTGTAAAATTAACCAAGGTACCAATATGAACAGAGGATCGGTACTTTCATTGTGTAAAATTAACCAAGGTATCAATGTGAACAGAGGATCGGTACTTTCATTGTGTAAAATGAACCAAGGTACCAATATGACCAGAGGATCGGTACTTTCATTGTGTAAAATTAACCAAGGTATCAATGTGAACAGAGGATCAGTACTTTCATTGTGTAAAATGAACCAAGGTACCAATATGAACAGAGGATCCGTCCGTTCATTGTGTAAAATGAACCAAGGTACCAATATGAACAGAGGATTAGTACTTTCATTGTGTAAAATGAACCAATGTACCAATATGAACAGAGGATCGGTACTTTCATTGTGTAAAATGAACCAATGTACCAATATGAACAGAGGATCGGTCCTTTAATTGTGTAAAATGAACCAAGGTACCAATATGAACAGAAGATCGGTACTTTCATTGTTTAAAATGAACGAAGGTATCAATATGAACAGAGGATCGGTACTTTCATTGTTTAAAATGAACTAAGGTATCAATATGAACAGAGGATCGGTACTTTCATTGTTTAAAATGAACCAAGGTATCAATATGAACAGAGGATCGGTACTTTCATTGTTTAAAACGAACCAAGGTATCAATATGAACAGAGGATCGGTACTTTCATTGTTTAAAATGAACCAAGGTATCAATATGAACAGAGGATCGGCACTTTCATTGTTTAAAATGAACCAAGGTATCAATATGAACAGAGGATCTGTACTTTCATTGTGTAAAATGAACTCAGGTATCAATATGAACAGAAGATCTGTACTTTCATTGTGTAAAATGAACCAAGTTATCAATATGAACAGAGGACCGGTACTTTCAATGTTTAAAATGAACCAAGGTACCAATATGAACAGAGGATCGGTCTTTTAATTGTGTAAAATGAACCAAGGTACCAATATGAACAGAGGATCTGTACTTTCATTGTGTAAAATGAACTAAGGTATCAATATGAACAGAGGATCGGTACTTTCATTGTTTAAAATGAACTAAGGTATCAATATGAACAGAGGATCGGTACTTTCAATGTTTAAAACTAGGGCATGCCCGTACTATATATATGCCCGTACTATATATATATCTAAAATTATATCCCCCCCCCACCTCTATTTACATGAAATGGTTTGGTCCATTCGCAAAGGCAAAGCGAACGGCGAACGCTTTACATGAAATGGTTTGGTCCATGAAATGTTTTGGTCCATTCGCAACGCCAAAGCGAACGGCGAACGCTTTACATGAAATGGTTTGGTCCATGAAATGTTTTGGTCCATTCGCAACGCCAAAGCGAACGGCGAACGGCTTGCGAGTACAGTGACAATCCCCCCCTCTATTTACATGAAATGTTTTGGGTCATTCGCAACGACCACAGAACCCCCCCCTCTATTTACATGAAATGGTTTGGTCGATTCGCAACGCCAAAGCGAACGGCGAACGGCTAAATCGCCATAGCTCGGTAAGTACTTGTCCGATTAATTTCAAACCTTGAAAAGGCACATCCTCGGGTCCCCAGCAATATACCTGGCAAGTTTCAAGTATATCGGACCGGTAGTTGTCGAGAAATCGTTGTCGCATACACACACACAGACATACACACATACACACATACATACACACAGAGATTAATGGAATTATAGATAGATGAACTAAGGTATCAATATGAACAGAGGATCGGTACTTTCATTGTGTAAAATGAACCAAGGTATCAATATGAACAGAGGATCGGTACTTTCATTGTGTAAAATGAACCAAGGTATCAATATGAACAGAGGATCGGTACTTTCATTGTTTAAAATGAACTAAGGTATCAATATTAACAGAGGATCGGTACTTTCATTGTTTAAAATGAACTAAGGTATCAATATGAACAGAGGATCGGTACTTTCATTGTGTAAAATGAACTAAGATACCAATATGAACAGAGGATCTGTACTTTCATTGTGTAAAATGAACCAAGGTACCAATATGAACAGAGGATTGGTCCTTTCATTGTGTAAAATGAACCAAGGTACCAATATGAACAGAGGATCGGTCCGTTCATTGTGTAAAATGAACCAATGTACCAATATGAAGAGAGGATCGGTCCTTTAATTGTGTAAAATGAACCAAGGTACCAATATGAACAGAGGATCTGTACTTTCATTGTGTAAAATGAACCAAGGTATCAATATGAACAGAGGATCGGTACTTTCAATGTTTAAAATGAACTAAGGTACCAATATGAACAGAGGATCAGTACTTTCATTGTGTAAAATGAACTAAGGTATCAATATGAACAGAGGATCTGTACTTTCATTGTGTAAAATGAACTAAGGTATCAATATGAACAGAGGATCTGTACTTTCATTGTGTAAAATGAACCAAGGTATCAATATGAACAGAGGATCTGTACTTTCATTGTGTAAAATGAACCAAGGTATCAATATGAACAGAGGATCTGTACTTTCATTGTGTAAAATGAACCAAGGTACCAATATGAACAGAGGATCTGTACTTTCATTGTGTAAAATGAACCAAGGTACCAATATGAACAGAGGATCGGTCTTTTAATTGTGTAAAGAACTAAGGTATCAATATGAACAGAGGATCGGTACTTTCATTGTGTAAAATGAACCAAGGTAGCAATATGAACAGAGGATCTGTACTTTCATTGTGTAAAATGAACGAAGGTACCAATATGAACAGAGGATCGGTCCTTTCATTGTGTAAAATGAACCAAGGTACCAATATGAACAGAGGATCTGTACTTTCATTGTGTAAAATGAACCAAGGTACCAATATGAACAGAGGATCAGTACTTTCATTGTGTAAAATGAACCAAGGTAGCAATATGAACAGAGGATCTGTACTTTCATTGTGTAAAATGAACGAAGGTACCAATATGAACAGAGGATCGGTCCTTTCATTGTGTAAAATGAACCAAGGTACCAATATGAACAGAGGATAAGTATTTTCATTGTGTAAAATAAACGAAGGTGCCAATATGAACAGAGGATTGGTACTTTCATTGTGTAAAATGAACCAAGGTACCAATATGAACAGAGGATCGGTACTTTCATTGTGTAAAATGAACGAAGGTATCAATATGAACAGAGGATCGGTCCTTTCATTGTGTAAAATGAACCAAGGTATCAATATGAACAGAGGATCAGTATTTTCATTGTGTAAAATGAACCAAGGTACCAATATGAACAGAGGATCGGTCCTTTCATTGTGTAAAATTAACCAAGGTACCAATATGAACAGAGGATCGGTACTTTCATTGTGTAAAATTAACCAAGGTACCAATATGAACAGAGGATCGGTACTTTCATTGTGTAAAATTAACCAAGGTATCAATGTGAACAGAGGATCTCTACTTTCATTGTGTAAAATGAACCAAGGTATCAATGTGAACAGAGGATCGGTACTTTCATTGTGTAAAATTAACCAAGGTACCAATATGAACAGAGGATCGGTACTTTCATTGTGTAAAATTAACCAAGGTATCAATGTGAACAGAGGATCGGTACTTTCATTGTGTAAAATGAACCAAGGTACCAATATGACCAGAGGATTGGTACTTTCATTGTGTAAAATTAACCAAGGTATCAATGTGAACAGAGGATCAGTACTTTCATTGTGTAAAATGAACCAAGGTACCAATATGAACAGAGGATCCGTCCGTTCATTGTGTAAAATGAACCAAGGTACCAATATGAACAGAGGATTAGTGCTTTCATTGTGTAAAATGAACCAATGTACCAATATGAACAGAGGATCGGTACTTTCATTGTGTAAAATGAACCAATGTACCAATATGAACAGAGGATCGGTCCTTTAATTGTGTAAAATGAACCAAGGTACCAATATGAACAGAAGATCGGTACTTTCATTGTTTAAAATGAACGAAGGTATCAATATGAACAGAGGATCGGTACTTTCATTGTTTAAAATGAACTAAGGTATCAATATGAACAGAGGATCGGTACTTTCATTGTTTAAAATGAACCAAGGTATCAATATGAACAGAGGATCGGTACTTTCATTGTTTAAAACGAACCAAGGTATCAATATGAACAGAGGATCGGTACTTTCATTGTTTAAAATGAACCAAGGTATCAATATGAACAGAGGATCGGCACTTTCATTGTTTAAAATGAACCAAGGTATCAATATGAACAGAGGATCTGTACTTTCATTGTGTAAAATGAACTCAGGTATCAATATGAACAGAAGATCTGTACTTTCATTGTGTAAAATGAACCAAGTTATCAATATGAACAGAGGACCGGTACTTTCAATGTTTAAAATGAACCAAGGTACCAATATGAACAGAGGATCGGTCTTTTAATTGTGTAAAATGAACCAAGGTACCAATATGAACAGAGGATCTGTACTTTCATTGTGTAAAATGAACCAAGTTATCAATATGAACAGAGGACCGGTACTTTCAATGTTTAAAATGAACCAAGGTACCAATATGAACAGAGGATCGGTCTTTTAATTGTGTAAAATGAACCAAGGTACCAATATGAACAGAGGATCTGTACTTTCATTGTGTAAAATGAACGAAGGTATCAATATGAACAGAGGATCGGTCCTTTCATTGTGTAAAATGAACCAAGGTATCAATATGAACAGAGGATCAGTATTTTCATTGTGTAAAATGAACCAAGGTACCAATATGAACAGAGGATCGGTCCTTTCATTGTGTAAAATTAACCAAGGTACCAATATGAACAGAGGATTGGTACTTTCATTGTGTAAAATTAACCAAGGTACCAATATGAACAGAGGATCGGTACTTTCATTGTGTAAAATTAACCAAGGTATCAATGTGAACAGAGGATCTCTACTTTCATTGTGTAAAATGAACCAAGGTATCAATGTGAACAGAGGATCGGTACTTTCATTGTGTAAAATTAACCAAGGTACCAATATGAACAGAGGATCGGTACTTTCATTGTGTAAAATTAACCAAGGTATCAATGTGAACAGAGGATCGGTACTTTCATTGTGTAAAATGAACCAAGGTACCAATATGACCAGAGGATCGGTACTTTCATTGTGTAAAATTAACCAAGGTATCAATGTGAACAGAGGATCAGTACTTTCATTGTGTAAAATGAACCAAGGTACCAATATGAACAGAGGATCCGTCTGTTCATTGTGTAAAATGAACCAAGGTACCAATATGAACAGAGGATTAGTACTTTCATTGTGTAAAATGAACCAATGTACCAATATGAACAGAGGATCGGTACTTTCATTGTGTAAAATGAACCAATGTACCAATATGAACAGAGGATCGGTCCTTTAATTGTGTAAAATGAACCAAGGTACCAATATGAACAGAAGATCGGTACTTTCATTGTTTAAAATGAACGAAGGTATCAATATGAACAGAGGATCGGTACTTTCATTGTTTAAAATGAACTAAGGTATCAATATGAACAGAGGATCGGTACTTTCATTGTTTAAAATGAACCAAGGTATCAATATGAACAGAGGATCGGTACTTTCATTGTTTAAAACGAACCAAGGTATCAATATGAACAGAGGATCGGTACTTTCATTGTTTAAAATGAACCAAGGTATCAATATGAACAGAGGATCGGCACTTTCATTGTTTAAAATGAACCAAGGTATCAATATGAACAGAGGATCTGTACTTTCATTGTGTAAAATGAACTCAGGTATCAATATGAACAGAAGATCTGTACTTTCATTGTGTAAAATGAACCAAGTTATCAATATGAACAGAGGACCGGTACTTTCAATGTTTAAAATGAACCAAGGTACCAATATGAACAGAGGATCGGTCTTTTAATTGTGTAAAATGAACCAAGGTACCAATATGAACAGAGGATCTGTACTTTCATTGTGTAAAATGAACTAAGGTATCAATATGAACAGAGGATCGGTACTTTCATTGTTTAAAATGAACTAAGGTATCAATATGAACAGAGGATCGGTACTTTCAATGTTTAAAACTAGGGCATGCCCGTACTATATATATGCCCGTACTATATATATATCTAAAATTATATCCCCCCCCCCCTCTATTTACATGAAATGGTTTGGTCCATTCGCAAAGGCAAAGCGAACGGCGAACGCTTTACATGAAATGGTTTGGTCCATGAAATGTTTTGGTCCATTCGCAACGCCAAAGCGAACGGCGAACGCTTTACATGAAATGGTTTGGTCCATGAAATGTTTTGGTCCATTCGCAACGCCAAAGCGAACGGCGAACGGCTTGCGAGTACAGTGACAATCCCCCCCCTCTATTTACATGAAATGGTTTGGGTCATTCGCAACGACCACAGAACCCCCCCCCCCCCCTCTATTTACATGAAATGGTTTGGTCGATTCGCAACGCCAAAGCGAACGGCGAACGGCTAAATCGCCATAGCTCGGTAAGTACTTGTCCGATTAATTTCAAACCTTGAAAAGGCACATCCTCGGGTCCCCAGCAATATACCTGGCAAGTTTCAAGTATATCGGACCGGTAGTTGTCGAGAAATCGTTGTCGCATACACACACACAGACATACACACATTCACACATACATACACACAGAGATTAATGGAATTATAGATAGATGACCTAAGGTATCAATATGAACAGAGGATCGGTACTTTCATTGTGTAAAATGAACTAAGGTATCAACATGAACAGAGGATCGGTACTTTCATTGTGTAAAATGAACTAAGGTATCAACATGCACAGAGGATCGGTACTTTCATTGTGTAAAATGACCTAAGGTATCAATATGAACAGAGGATCGGTACTTTCATTGTGTAAAATGACCTAAGGTATCAATATGAACAGAGGATCGGTACTTTCATTGTGTAAAATGAACTAAGGTATCAACATGCACAGAGGATCGGTACTTTCATTGTGTAAAATGAACTAAGGTATCAACATGAACAGAGGAATCGGTACTTTCATTGTGTAAAATGGCCTAAGGTATCAATATGAACAGAGGATCGGTACTTTCATTGTGTAAAATGAACTAAGGTATCAACATGAACAGAGGATCGGTACTTTCATTGTGTAAAATGAACTAAGGTATCAACATGAACAGAGGATCGGTACTTTCATTGTGTAAAATGAACTAAGGTATCAACATGAACAGAGGATCGGTACTTTCATTGTGTAAAATGACCTAAGGTATCAATATGAACAGAGGATCGGTACTTTCATTGTGTAAAATGAACTAAGGTATCAATATGAACAGAGGATCGGTACTTTCATTGTGTAAAATGAACTAAGGTATCAACATGAACAGAGGATCGGTACTTTCATTGTGTAAAATGAACTAAGGTATCAACATGAACAGAGGATCGGTACTTTCATTGTGTAAAATGAACTGAGGTACCAATATGAACAGAGGATCTGTACTTTCATTGTGTAAAATGAACTAAGGTATCAACATGAACAGAGGATCGGTACTTTCATTGTGTAAAATGAACTAAGGTATCAATATGAACAGAGGATCGGTCCTTTCATTGTGTAAAATGAACTAAGGTAGCAATATGAACAGAGGATCGGTACTTTCATTGTGTAAAATGAACTAAGGTATCAATATGAACAGAGGATCGGTACTTTCATTGTGTAAAATGAACTAAGGTATCAATATAAACAGAGGATCGGTCCTTTCATTGTGTAAAATGAACTAAGGTATCAATATGAACAGAGGATCGGTACTTTCATTGTGTAAAATGAACCAAGGTAGCAATATGAACAGAGGATCTGTACTTTCATTGTGTAAAATGAACGAAGGTACCAATATGAACAGAGGATCGGTCCTTTCATTGTGTAAAATGAACCAAGGTACCAATATGAACAGAGGATCTGTACTTTCATTGTGTAAAATGAACCAAGGTACCAATATGAACAGAGGATCAGTACTTTCATTGTGTAAAATGAACCAAGGTAGCAATATGAACAGAGGATCTCTACTTTCATTGTGTAAAATGAACCAAGGTACCAATATGAACAGAGGATCGGTCCTTTCATTGTGTAAAATGAACCAAGGTACCAATATGAACAGAGGATCAGTACTTTCATTGTGTAAAATGAACCAAGGTACCAATATGAACAGAGGATCGGTCCTTTCATTGTGTAAAATGAACTAAGGTATCAATATGAACAGAGGATCGGTCCTTTCATTGTGTAAAATGAACCAAGGTACCAATATGAACAGAGCATCGGTCCTTTCATTGTGTAAAATGAACCAAGGTACCAATATGAACAGAGGATCAGTATTTTCATTGTGTAAAATGAACCAAGGTACCAATATGAACAGAGGATCGGTCCTTTCATTGTGTAAAACTAGGGCATGCCCGTACTATATATATATCTAAAATTATATCCCCCCCCTCTATTTACATGAAATGGTTTGGTCCATTCGCAAAGCCAAAGCGAATGGCTTGCGAGTACGGTGACAATCCCCCCCCTCTATTTACATGAAATGGTTTGGTCCATTCGCAAAGCCAAAGCGAACGGCTGTTACGAATCACAGTTACGATGAATCGCAAAGTAGTTTTAATTAGTTTTAAAACATAGTTTAACGCCAACATAGCGCCAACATAGTTTGCCAACGTGAAATAAATGAATACGCTCTCAAATGTGCCGTCCGAGGCAGAGTCTGTTCGCCACGTTCGGCACACGTGAAAGCTCGCTGCTCTCTGATTGGTCGAATCGTTTTTTGGACATAGCTCGGTAACTACTTGTCCGATTAATATGAAACTGAAGGAGCTGGGGCTCCCACGTCGATCGGAAGAATGGACGCGACAAAAAGCTGGAATTCATCCGAGTTGCTTTAATCAAATCAAACACTCAGGCACTCTGAAAACCCGTTTATCGGGCAGCAATATATATAACTATTATCCCGGAGGGTTTGCCCAGGCCCGGCGCCAGGGGGCGTGGCCCCGCGTCCTGGCTGCGGCCTGGCAAGTTGAGGGCGAACCTGCCCGGGCATGCCCGGGCATGCCCGGGCGTCCCGACCGAGGCCTGACAAGTTGAGCGCGGGCCTGCCCGGGCGTCCTGGACGAGCCCGGCATGGTGATCGCTCCGCGTCCTTGATAGGTGCAAGGCGATTGTGAAAACCCAGCGGCAGCCGCTACAAAACCTTGAAAAGGCACATCCTCAGGTCCCCAGCAGTATATCTGGCAAGTTTCAAGTATATCGGACCCGTGGTTGTCGAGAAACAGCGGTCACAGACATACAGACATACAGAGATTAGTGGAATTATAGATAGATGAACCAAGGTATCAATATGAACAGAGGATCTCTACTTTCATTGTGTAAAATGAACCAAGGTATCAATGTGAACAGAGGATCGGTACTTTCATTGTGTAAAATGAACCAAGGTACCAATATGAACAGAGGATCGGTACTTTCATTGTGTAAAATTAACCAAGGTATCAATGTGAACAGAGGATCGGTACTTTCGTTGTGTAAAATGAACCAAGGTACCAATATGAACAGAGGATCGGTACTTTCATTGTGTAAAATGAACTAAGGTACCAACATGAACAGAGGATCGGTACTTTCATTGTGTAAAATGAACGAAGGTATCAACATGAACAGAGGATCGGTACTTTCATTGTGTAAAATGACCTAAGGTATCAATATGAACAGAGGATCGGTACTTTCATTGTGTAAAATGACCTAAGGTATCAATATGAACAGAGGATCGGTACTTTCATTGTGTAAAATGAACTAAGGTATCAACATGAACAGAGGATCGGTACTTTCATTGTGTAAAATGAACTGAGGTACCAATATGAACAGAGGATCTGTACTTTCATTGTGTAAAATGAACTAAGGTATCAACATGAACTGAGGATCGGTACTTTCATTGTGTAAAATGAACTAAGGTATCAATATGAACAGAGGATCGGTCCTTTCATTGTGTAAAATGAACTAAGGTAGCAATATGAACAGAGGATCGGTACTTTCATTGTGTAAAATGAACTAAGGTATCAATATGAACAGAGGATCGGTACTTTCATTGTGTAAAATGAACTAAGGTATCAATATGAACAGAGGATCGGTCCTTTCATTGTGTAAAATGAACTAAGGTATCAATATGAACAGAGGATCGGTACTTTCATTGTGTAAAATGAACTAAGGTATCAATATGAACAGAGGATCGGTACTTTCATTGTGTAAAATGAACCAAGGTAGCAATATGAACAGAGGATCTGTACTTTCATTGTGTAAAATGAACGAAGGTACCAATATGAACAGAGGATCGGTCCTTTCATTGTGTAAAATGAACCAAGGTACCAATATGAACAGAGGATCTGTACTTTCATTGTGTAAAATGAACCAAGGTACCAATATGAACAGAGGATCAGTACTTTCATTGTGTAAAATGAACCAAGGTAGCAATATGAACAGAGGATCTGTACTTTCATTGTGTAAAATGAACGAAGGTACCAATATGAACAGAGGATCGGTCCTTTCATTGTGTAAAATGAACCAAGGTACCAATATGAACAGAGGATCAGTACTTTCATTGTGTAAAATGAACCAAGGTACCAATATGAACAGAGGATCGGTCCTTTCATTGTGTAAAATGAACTAAGGTATCAATATGAACAGAGGATCGGTCCTTTCATTGTGTAAAATGAACCAGGGTACCAATATGAACAGAGCATCGGTCCTTTCATTGTGTAAAATGAACCAAGGTACCAATATGAACAGAGGATCAGTATTTTCATTGTGTAAAATGAACCAAGGTACCAATATGAACAGAGGATCGGTCCTTTCATTGTGTAAAACTAGGGCATGCCCGTACTATATATATATCTAAAATTATATCCCCCCCCTCTATTTACATGAAATGGTTTGGTCCATTCGCAAAGCCAAAGCGAATGGCTTGCGAGTACGGTGACAATCCCCCCCCCCCTCTATTTACATGAAATGGTTTGGTCCATTCGCAAAGCCAAAGCGAACGGCTGTTACGAATCACAGTTACGATGAATCGCAAAGTAGTTTTAATTAGTTTTAAAACATAGTTTAACGCCAACATAGCGCCAACATAGTTTGCCAACGTGAAATAAATGAATACGCTCTCAAATGTGCCGTCCGAGGCAGAGTCTGTTCGCCACGTTCGGCACACGTGATAGCTCGCTGCTCTCTGATTGGTCGAATCGTTTTTTGGACATAGCTCGGTAACTACTTGTCCGATTAATATGAAACTGAAGGAGCTGGGGCTCCCACGTCGATCGGAAGAATGGACGCGACAAAAAGCTGGAATTCATCCGAGTTGCTTTAATCAAATCAAACACTCAGGCACTCTGAAAACCCGTTATCGGGCAGCAATATATATAACTATTATCCCGGAGGGTTTGCCCAGGCCCGGCGCCAGGGGGCGTGGCCCCGCGTCCCGACCGAGGCCTGGCAAGTTGAGCGCGGGCCGGCCCGGGCGTCCTGGACGAGCCCGGCATGGTGATCGCTCCGCGTCCTTGATAGGTGCAAGGCGATTGTGAAAACCCAGCGGCAGCCGCTACAAAACCTTGAAAAGGCACATCCTCAGGTCCCCAGCAGTATATCTGGCAAGTTTCAAGTATATCGGACCCGTGGTTGTCGAGAAACAGCGGTCACAGACATACAGACATACAGAGATTAGTGGAATTATAGATAGATGAACCAAGGTATCAATATGAACAGAGGATCTCTACTTTCATTGTGTAAAATGAACCAAGGTATCAATGTGAACAGAGGATCGGTACTTTCATTGTGTAAAATGAACCAAGGTACCAATATGAACAGAGGATCGGTACTTTCATTGTGTAAAATTAACCAAGGTATCAATGTGAACAGAGGATCGGTACTTTCGTTGTGTAAAATGAACCAAGGTACCAATATGAACAGAGGATCGGTACTTTCATTGTGTAAAATGAACTAAGGTACCAACATGAACAGAGGATCGGTACTTTCATTGTGTAAAATGAACGAAGGTATCAACATGAACAGAGGATCGGTACTTTCATTGTGTAAAATGACCTAAGGTATCAATATGAACAGAGGATCGGTACTTTCATTGTGTAAAATGACCTAAGGTATCAATATGAACAGAGGATCGGTACTTTCATTGTGTAAAATGAACTAAGGTATCAACATGAACAGAGGATTGGTACTTTCATTGTGTAAAATGAACTAAGGTATCAACATGAACAGAGGATCGGTACTTTCATTGTGTAAAATGACCTAAGGTATCAATATGAACAGAGGATCGGTACTTTCATTGTGTAAAATGACCTAAGGTATCAATATGAACAGAGGATCGGTACTTTCATTGTGTAAAATGTACTAAGGTATCAACATGAACAGAGGATCGGTACTTTCATTGTGTAAAATGAACTAAGGTATCAACATGAACAGAGGATCGGTACTTTCATTGTGTAAAATGAACTAAGGTATCAATATGAACAGAGGATCTGTACTTTCATTGTGTAAAATGAACTAAGGTATCAACATGAACAGAGGATCGGTACTTTCATTGTGTAAAATGACCTAAGGTATCAATATGAACAGAGGATCGGTACTTTCATTGTGTAAAATGAACTAAGGTATCAATATGAACAGAGGATCGGTACTTTCATTGTGTAAAATGAACTAAGGTATCAACATGAACAGAGGATCGGTACTTTCATTGTGTAAAATGAACCAAGGTATCAATGTGAACAGAGGATCGGTACTTTCATTGTGTAAAATGACCTAAGGTATCAATATGAACAGAGGATCGGTACTTTCATTGTGTAAAATGAACTAAGGTATCAATATGAACAGAGGATCGGTACTTTCATTGTTTAAAATGAACTAAGGTATCAATATGAACAGAGGATCGGTACTTTCATTGTGTAAAATGAACCAAGGTACCAATATGAACAGAGGATCGGTCCTTTCATTGTTTAAAATGAACTAAGGTATCAATATGAACAGAGGATCGGTACTTTCATTGTTTAAAATGAACTAAGGTATCAATATGAACAGAGGATCGGTACTTTCATTGTGTAAAATGAACCAAGGTACCAATATGAACAGAGGATCGGTACTTTCATTGTGTAAAATTAACCAAGGTATCAATGTGAACAGAGGATCGGTACTTTCGTTGTGTAAAATGAACCAAGGTACCAATATGAACAGAGGATCGGTACTTTCATTGTGTAAAATTAACCAAGGTACCAATATGAACAGAGGATCAGTACTTTCATTGTGTAAAATTAACCAAGGTACCAATATGAACAGAGGATCGGTACTTTCATTCCGTAAATTTAACCAAGGTATCAATATGAACAGAGGATCGGTACTTTCATTGTGTAAAATGAACCAAGGTACCAATATGAACAGAGGATAAGTATTTTCATTGTGTAAAATAAACGAAGGTGCCAATATGAACAGAGGATTGGTACTTTCATTGTGTAAAATGAACCAAGGTACCAATATGAACAGAGGATCGGTACTTTCATTGTGTAAAATGAACGAAGGTATCAATATGAACAGAGGATCGGTCCTTTCATTGTGTAAAATGAACCAAGGTATCAATATGAACAGAGGATCAGTATTTTCATTGTGTAAAATGAACCAAGGTACCAATATGAACAGAGGATTGGTCCTTTCATTGTGTAAAATGAACCAAGGTATCAATATGAACAGAGGATCTCTACTTTCATTGTGTAAAATGAACCAAGGTATCAATGTGAACAGAGGATCGGTACTTTCATTGTGTTAAATGAACCAAGGTACCAATATGAACAGAGGATCGGTACTTTCATTGTGTAAAATTAACCAAGGTACCAATATGAACAGAGGATCGGTACTTTCATTGTGTAAAATTAACCAAGGTATCAATATGAACAGAAGATCTGTACTTTCATTGTGTAAAATGAACCAAGTTATCAATATGAACAGAGGACCGGTACTTTCAATGTTTAAAATGAACCAAGGTACCAATATGAACAGAGGATCGGTCTTTTAATTGTGTAAAATGAACCAAGGTACCAATATGAACAGAGGATCTGTACTTTCATTGTGTAAAATGAACCAAGTTATCAATATGAACAGAGGACCGGTACTTTCAATGTTTAAAATGAACCAAGGTACCAATATGAACAGAGGATCGGTCTTTTAATTGTGTAAAATGAACCAAGGTACCAATATGAACAGAGGATCTGTACTTTCATTGTGTAAAATGAACGAAGGTATCAATATGAACAGAGGATCGGTCCTTTCATTGTGTAAAATGAACCAAGGTATCAATATGAACAGAGGATCAGTATTTTCATTGTGTAAAATGAACCAAGGTACCAATATGAACAGAGGATCGGTCCTTTCATTGTGTAAAATTAACCAAGGTACCAATATGAACAGAGGATCGGTACTTTCATTGTGTAAAATTAACCAAGGTACCAATATGAACAGAGGATCGGTACTTTCATTGTGTAAAATTAACCAAGGTATCAATGTGAACAGAGGATCTCTACTTTCATTGTGTAAAATGAACCAAGGTATCAATGTGAACAGAGGATCGGTACTTTCATTGTGTAAAATTAACCAAGGTACCAATATGAACAGAGGATCGGTACTTTCATTGTGTAAAATTAACCAAGGTATCAATGTGAACAGAGGATCGGTACTTTCATTGTGTAAAATGAACCAAGGTACCAATATGACCAGAGGATCGGTACTTTCATTGTGTAAAATTAACCAAGGTATCAATGTGAACAGAGGATCAGTACTTTCATTGTGTAAAATGAACCAAGGTACCAATATGAACAGAGGATCCGTCCGTTCATTGTGTAAAATGAACCAAGGTACCAATATGAACAGAGGATTAGTACTTTCATTGTGTAAAATGAACCAATGTACCAATATGAACAGAGGATCGGTACTTTCATTGTGTAAAATGAACCAATGTACCAATATGAACAGAGGATCGGTCCTTTAATTGTGTAAAATGAACCAAGGTATCAATATGAACAGAGGATCGGCACTTTCATTGTTTAAAATGAACCAAGGTATCAATATGAACAGAGGATCTGTACTTTCATTGTGTAAAATGAACTCAGGTATCAATATGAACAGAAGATCTGTACTTTCATTGTGTAAAATGAACCAAGTTATCAATATGAACAGAGGACCGGTACTTTCAATGTTTAAAATGAACCAAGGTACCAATATGAACAGAGGATCGGTCTTTTAATTGTGTAAAATGAACCAAGGTACCAATATGAACAGAGGATCTGTACTTTCATTGTGTAAAATGAACTAAGGTATCAATATGAACAGAGGATCGGTACTTTCATTGTTTAAAATGAACTAAGGTATCAATATGAACAGAGGATCGGTACTTTCAATGTTTAAAACTAGGGCATGCCCGTACTATATATATGCCCGTACTATATATATATCTAAAATTATATCCCCCCCCCCCTCTATTTACATGAAATGGTTTGGTCCATTCGCAAAGGCAAAGCGAACGGCGAACGCTTTACATGAAATGGTTTGGTCCATGAAATGTTTTGGTCCATTCGCAACGCCAAAGCGAACGGCGAACGCTTTACATGAAATGGTTTGGTTCATGAAATGTTTTGGTCCATTCGCAACGCCAAAGCGAACGGCGAACGGCTTGCGAGTACAGTGACAATCCCCCCCCTCTATTTACATGAAATGGTTTGGGTCATTCGCAACGACCACAGAACCCCCCCCTCTATTTACATGAAATGGTTTGGTCGATTCGCAACGCCAAAGCGAACGGCGAACGGCTAAATCGCCATAGCTCGGTAAGTACTTGTCCGATTAATTTCAAACCTTGAAAAGGCACATCCTCGGGTCCCCAGCAATATACCTGGCAAGTTTCAAGTATATCGGACCGGTAGTTGTCGAGAAATCGTTGTCGCATACACACACACAGACATACACACATACACACATACATACACACAGAGATTAATGGAATTATAGATAGATGACCTAAGGTATCAATATGAACAGAGGATCGGTACTTTCATTGTGTAAAATGAACTAAGGTATCAACATGAACAGAGGATCGGTACTTTCATTGTGTAAAATGAACTAAGGTATCAACATGAACAGAGGATCGGTACTTTCATTGTGTAAAATGACCTAAGGTATCAATATGAACAGAGGATCGGTACTTTCATTGTGTAAAATGACCTAAGGTATCAATATGAACAGAGGATCGGTACTTTCATTGTGTAAAATGAACTAAGGTATCAACATGCACAGAGGATCGGTACTTTCATTGTGTAAAATGAACTAAGGTATCAACATGAACAGAGGAATCGGTACTTTCATTGTGTAAAATGGCCTAAGGTATCAATATGAACAGAGGATCGGTACTTTCATTGTGTAAAATGAACTAAGGTATCAACATGAACTGAGGATCGGTACTTTCATTGTGTAAAATGAACTAAGGTATCAACATGAACAGAGGATCGGTACTTTCATTGTGTAAAATGAACTAAGGTATCAACATGAACAGAGGATCGGTACTTTCATTGTGTAAAATGACCTAAGGTATCAATATGAACAGAGGATCGGTACTTTCATTGTGTAAAATGAACTAAGGTATCAATATGAACAGAGGATCGGTACTTTCATTGTGTAAAATGAACTAAGGTATCAACATGAACAGAGGATCGGTACTTTAATTGTGTAAAATGAACTAAGGTATCAACATGAACAGAGGATCGGTACTTTCATTGTGTAAAATGAACTGAGGTACCAATATGAACAGAGGATCTGTACTTTCATTGTGTAAAATGAACTAAGGTATCAACATGAACAGAGGATCGGTACTTTCATTGTGTAAAATGAACTAAGGTATCAATATGAACAGAGGATCGGTCCTTTCATTGTGTAAAATGAACTAAGGTAGCAATATGAACAGAGGATCGGTACTTTCATTGTGTAAAATGAACTAAGGTATCAATATGAACAGAGGATCGGTACTTTCATTGTGTAAAATGAACTAAGGTATCAATATGAACAGAGGATCGGTCCTTTCATTGTGTAAAATGAACTAAGGTATCAATATGAACAGAGGATCGGTACTTTCATTGTGTAAAATGAACTAAGGTATCAATATGAACAGAGGATCGGTACTTTCATTGTGTAAAATGAACCAAGGTAGCAATATGAACAGAGGATCTGTACTTTCATTGTGTAAAATGAACGAAGGTACCAATATGAACAGAGGATCGGTCCTTTCATTGTGTAAAATGAACCAAGGTACCAATATGAACAGAGGATCTGTACTTTCATTGTGTAAAATGAACCAAGGTACCAATATGAACAGAGGATCAGTACTTTCATTGTGTAAAATGAACCAAGGTAGCAATATGAACAGAGGATCTGTACTTTCATTGTGTAAAATGAACGAAGGTACCAATATGAACAGAGGATCGGTCCTTTCATTGTGTAAAATGAACCAAGGTACCAATATGAACAGAGGATCAGTACTTTCATTGTGTAAAATGAACCAAGGTACCAATATGAACAGAGGATCGGTCCTTTCATTGTGTAAAATGAACTAAGGTATCAATATGAACAGAGGATCGGTCCTTTCATTGTGTAAAATGAACCAAGGTACCAATATGAACAGAGCATCGGTCCTTTCATTGTGTAAAATGAACCAAGGTACCAATATGAACAGAGGATCAGTATTTTCATTGTGTAAAATGAACCAAGGTACCAATATGAACAGAGGATCGGTCCTTTCATTGTGTAAAACTAGGGCATGCCCGTACTATATATATATCTAAAATTATATCCCCCCCCCCCCTCTATTTACATGAAATGGTTTGGTCCATTCGCAAAGCCAAAGCGAATGGCTTGCGAGTACGGTGACAATCCCCCCCCTCTATTTACATGAAATGGTTTGGTCCATTCGCAAAGCCAAAGCGAACGGCTGTTATGAATCACAGTTACGATGAATCGCAAAGTAGTTTTAATTAGTTTTAAAACATAGTTTAACGCCAACATAGCGCCAACATAGTTTGCCAACGTGAAATAAATGAATACGCTCTCAAATGTGCCGTCCGAGGCAGAGTCTGTTCGCCACGTTCGGCACACGTGATAGCTCGCTGCTCTCTGATTGGTCGAATCGTTTTTTGGACATAGCTCGGTAACTACTTGTCCGATTAATATGAAACTGAAGGAGCTGGGGCTCCCACGTCGATCGGAAGAATGGACGCGACAAAAAGCTGGAATTCATCCGAGTTGCTTTAATCAAATCAAACACTCAGGCACTCTGAAAACCCGTTTATCGGGCAGCAATATATATAACTATTATCCCGGAGGGTTTGCCCAGGCCCGGCGCCAGGGGGCGTGGCCCCGCGTCCCGACCGAGGCCTGACAAGTTGAGCGCGGGCCTGCCCGGGCGTCCTGGACGAGCCCGGCATGGTGATCGCTCCGCGTCCTTGATAGGTGCAAGGCGATTGTGAAAACCCAGCGGCAGCCGCTACAAAACCTTGAAAAGGCACATCCTCAGGTCCCCAGCAGTATATCTGGCAAGTTTCAAGTATATCGGACCCGTGGTTGTCGAGAAACAGCGGTCACAGACATACAGACATACAGAGATTAGTGGAATTATAGATAGATGAACCAAGGTATCAATATGAACAGAGGATCTCTACTTTCATTGTGTAAAATGAACCAAGGTATCAATGTGAACAGAGGATCGGTACTTTCATTGTGTAAAATGAACCAAGGTACCAATATGAACAGAGGATCGGTACTTTCATTGTGTAAAATTAACCAAGGTATCAATGTGAACAGAGGATCGGTACTTTCGTTGTGTAAAATGAACCAAGGTACCAATATGAACAGAGGATCGGTACTTTCATTGTGTAAAATGAACTAAGGTACCAACATGAACAGAGGATCGGTACTTTCATTGTGTAAAATGAACGAAGGTATCAACATGAACAGAGGATCGGTACTTTCATTGTGTAAAATGACCTAAGGTATCAATATGAACAGAGGATCGGTACTTTCATTGTGTAAAATGACCTAAGGTATCAATATGAACAGAGGATCGGTACTTTCATTGTGTAAAATGAACTAAGGTATCAACATGACCAGAGGATCGGTACTTTCATTGTGTAAAATGAACTGAGGTACCAATATGAACAGAGGATCTGTACTTTCATTGTGTAAAATGAACTAAGGTATCAACATGAACAGAGGATCGGTACTTTCATTGTGTAAAATGAACTAAGGTATCAATATGAACAGAGGATCGGTCCTTTCATTGTGTAAAATGAACTAAGGTAGCAATATGAACAGAGGATCGGTACTTTCATTGTGTAAAATGAACTAAGGTATCAATATGAACAGAGGATCGGTACTTTCATTGTGTAAAATGAACTAAGGTATCAATATGAACAGAGGATCGGTCCTTTCATTGTGTAAAATGAACTAAGGTATCAATATGAACAGAGGATCGGTACTTTCATTGTGTAAAATGAACTAAGGTATCAATATGAACAGAGGATCGGTACTTTCATTGTGTAAAATGAACCAAGGTAGCAATATGAACAGAGGATCTGTACTTTCATTGTGTAAAATGAACGAAGGTACCAATATGAACAGAGGATCGGTCCTTTCATTGTGTAAAATGAACCAAGGTACCAATATGAACAGAGGATCTGTACTTTCATTGTGTAAAATGAACCAAGGTACCAATATGAACAGAGGATCAGTACTTTCATTGTGTAAAATGAACCAAGGTAGCAATATGAACAGAGGATCTGTACTTTCATTGTGTAAAATGAACGAAGGTACCAATATGAACAGAGGATCGGTCCTTTCATTGTGTAAAATGAACCAAGGTACCAATATGAACAGAGGATCAGTACTTTCATTGTGTAAAATGAACCAAGGTACCAATATGAACAGAGGATCGGTCCTTTCATTGTGTAAAATGAACTAAGGTATCAATATGAACAGAGGATCGGTACTTTCATTGTGTAAAATGAACTAAGGTATCAACATGAACAGAGGATCGGTACTTTCATTGTGTAAAATGAACTGAGGTACCAATATGAACAGAGGATCTGTACTTTCATTGTGTAAAATGAACTAAGGTATCAACATGAACTGAGGATCGGTACTTTCATTGTGTAAAATGAACTAAGGTATCAATATGAACAGAGGATCGGTCCTTTCATTGTGTAAAATGAACTAAGGTAGCAATATGAACAGAGGATCGGTACTTTCATTGTGTAAAATGAACTAAGGTATCAATATGAACAGAGGATCGGTTCTTTCATTGTGTAAAATGAACTAAGGTATCAATATGAACAGAGGATCGGTCCTTTCATTGTGTAAAATGAACTAAGGTATCAATATGAACAGAGGATCGGTACTTTCATTGTGTAAAATGAACTAAGGTATCAATATGAACAGAGGATCGGTACTTTCATTGTGTAAAATGAACCAAGGTAGCAATATGAACAGAGGATCTGTACTTTCATTGTGTAAAATGAACGAAGGTACCAATATGAACAGAGGATCGGTCCTTTCATTGTGTAAAATGAACCAAGGTACCAATATGAACAGAGGATCTGTACTTTCATTGTGTAAAATGAACCAAGGTACCAATATGAACAGAGGATCAGTACTTTCATTGTGTAAAATGAACCAAGGTAGCAATATGAACAGAGGATCTGTACTTTCATTGTGTAAAATGAACGAAGGTACCAATATGAACAGAGGATCGGTCCTTTCATTGTGTAAAATGAACCAAGGTACCAATATGAACAGAGGATCAGTACTTTCATTGTGTAAAATGAACCAAGGTACCAATATGAACAGAGGATCGGTCCTTTCATTGTGTAAAATGAACTAAGGTATCAATATGAACAGAGGATCGGTCCTTTCATTGTGTAAAATGAACCAGGGTACCAATATGAACAGAGCATCGGTCCTTTCATTGTGTAAAATGAACCAAGGTACCAATATGAACAGAGGATCAGTATTTTCATTGTGTAAAATGAACCAAGGTACCAATATGAACAGAGGATCGGTCCTTTCATTGTGTAAAACTAGGGCATGCCCGTACTATATATATATCTAAAATTATATCCCCCCCCTCTATTTACATGAAATGGTTTGGTCCATTCGCAAAGCCAAAGCGAATGGCTTGCGAGTACGGTGACAATCCCCCCCCCCCTCTATTTACATGAAATGGTTTGGTCCATTCGCAAAGCCAAAGCGAACGGCTGTTACGAATCACAGTTAGGATGAATCGCAAAGTAGTTTTAATTAGTTTTAAAACATAGTTTAACGCCAACATAGCGCCAACATAGTTTGCCAACGTGAAATAAATGAATACGCTCTCAAATGTGCCGTCCGAGGCAGAGTCTGTTCGCCACGTTCGGCACACGTGATAGCTCGCTGCTCTCTGATTGGTCGAATCGTTTTTTGGACATAGCTCGGTAACTACTTGTCCGATTAATATGAAACTGAAGGAGCTGGGGCTCCCACGTCGATCGGAAGAATGGACGCGACAAAAAGCTGGAATTCATCCGAGTTGCTTTAATCAAATCAAACACTCAGGCACTCTGAAAACCCGTTATCGGGCAGCAATATATATAACTATTATCCCGGAGGGTTTGCCCAGGCCCGGCGCCAGGGGGCGTGGCCCCGCGTCCCGACCGAGGCCTGGCAAGTTGAGCGCGGGCCGGCCCGGGTGTCCTGGACGAGCCCGGCATGGTGATCGCTCCGCGTCCTTGATAGGTGCAAGGCGATTGTGAAAACCCAGCGGCAGCCGCTACAAAACCTTGAAAAGGCACATCCTCAGGTCCCCAGCAGTATATCTGGCAAGTTTCAAGTATATCGGACCCGTGGTTGTCGAGAAACAGCGGTCACAGACATACAGACATACAGAGATTAGTGGAATTATAGATAGATGAACCAAGGTATCAATATGAACAGAGGATCTCTACTTTCATTGTGTAAAATGAACCAAGGTATCAATGTGAACAGAGGATCGGTACTTTCATTGTGTAAAATGAACCAAGGTACCAATATGAACAGAGGATCGGTACTTTCATTGTGTAAAATTAACCAAGGTATCAATGTGAACAGAGGATCGGTACTTTCGTTGTGTAAAATGAACCAAGGTACCAATATGAACAGAGGATCGGTACTTTCATTGTGTAAAATGAACTAAGGTACCAACATGAACAGAGGATCGGTACTTTCATTGTGTAAAATGAACGAAGGTATCAACATGAACAGAGGATCGGTACTTTCATTGTGTAAAATGACCTAAGGTATCAATATGAACAGAGGATCGGTACTTTCATTGTGTAAAATGACCTAAGGTATCAATATGAACAGAGGATCGGTACTTTCATTGTGTAAAATGAACTAAGGTATCAACATGAACAGAGGATTGGTACTTTCATTGTGTAAAATGAACTAAGGTATCAACATGAACAGAGGATCGGTACTTTCATTGTGTAAAATGACCTAAGGTATCAATATGAACAGAGGATCGGTACTTTCATTGTGTAAAATGACCTAAGGTATCAATATGAACAGAGGATCGGTACTTTCATTGTGTAAAATGTACGAAGGTATCAACATGAACAGAGGATCGGTACTTTCATTGTGTAAAATGAACTAAGGTATCAACATGAACAGAGGATCGGTACTTTCATTGTGTAAAATGAACTAAGGTATCAATATGAACAGAGGATCTGTACTTTCATTGTGTAAAATGAACTAAGGTATCAACATGAACAGAGGATCGGTACTTTCATTGTGTAAAATGACCTAAGGTATCAATATGAACAGAGGATCGGTACTTTCATTGTGTAAAATGAACTAAGGTATCAATATGAACAGAGGATCGGTACTTTCATTGTGTAAAATGAACTAAGGTATCAACATGAACAGAGGATCGGTACTTTCATTGTGTAAAATGAACCAAGGTATCAATGTGAACAGAGGATCGGTACTTTCATTGTGTAAAATGACCTAAGGTATCAATATGAACAGAGGATCGGTACTTTCATTGTGTAAAATGAACTAAGGTATCAATATGAACAGAGGATCGGTACTTTCATTGTTTAAAATGAACTAAGGTATCAATATGAACAGAGGATCGGTACTTTCATTGTGTAAAATGAACCAAGGTACCAATATGAACAGAGGATCGGTCCTTTCATTGTTTAAAATGAACTAAGGTATCAATATGAACAGAGGATCGGTACTTTCATTGTTTAAAATGAACTAAGGTATCAATATGAACAGAGGATCGGTACTTTCATTATGTAAAATGAACCAAGGTACCAATATGAACAGAGGATCGGTACTTTCATTGTGTAAAATTAACCAAGGTATCAATGTGAACAGAGGATCGGTACTTTCGTTGTGTAAAATGAACCAAGGTACCAATATGAACAGAGGATCGGTACTTTCATTGTGTAAAATTAACCAAGGTACCAATATGAACAGAGGATCAGTACTTTCATTGTGTAAAATTAACCAAGGTACCAATATGAACAGAGGATCGGTACTTTCATTCCGTAAATTTAACCAAGGTATCAATATGAACAGAGGATCGGTACTTTCATTGTGTAAAATGAACCAAGGTACCAATATGAACAGAGGATAAGTATTTTCATTGTGTAAAATAAACGAAGGTGCCAATATGAACAGAGGATTGGTACTTTCATTGTGTAAAATGAACCAAGGTACCAATATGAACAGAGGATCGGTACTTTCATTGTGTAAAATGAACGAAGGTATCAATATGAACAGAGGATCGGTCCTTTCATTGTGTAAAATGAACCAAGGTATCAATATGAACAGAGGATCAGTATTTTCATTGTGTAAAATGAACCAAGGTACCAATATGAACAGAGGATTGGTCCTTTCATTGTGTAAAATGAACCAAGGTATCAATATGAACAGAGGATCTCTACTTTCATTGTGTAAAATGAACCAAGGTATCAATGTGAACAGAGGATCGGTACTTTCATTGTGTTAAATGAACCAAGGTACCAATATGAACAGAGGATCGGTACTTTCATTGTGTAAAATTAACCAAGGTACCAATATGAACAGAGGATCGGTACTTTCATTGTGTAAAATTAACCAAGGTATCAATATGAACAGAAGATCTGTACTTTCATTGTGTAAAATGAACCAAGTTATCAATATGAACAGAGGACCGGTACTTTCAATGTTTAAAATGAACCAAGGTACCAATATGAACAGAGGATCGGTCTTTTAATTGTGTAAAATGAACCAAGGTACCAATATGAACAGAGGATCTGTACTTTCATTGTGTAAAATGAACCAAGTTATCAATATGAACAGAGGACCGGTACTTTCAATGTTTAAAATGAACCAAGGTACCAATATGAACAGAGGATCGGTCTTTTAATTGTGTAAAATGAACCAAGGTACCAATATGAACAGAGGATCTGTACTTTCATTGTGTAAAATGAACGAAGGTATCAATATGAACAGAGGATCGGTCCTTTCATTGTGTAAAATGAACCAAGGTATCAATATGAACAGAGGATCAGTATTTTCATTGTGTAAAATGAACCAAGGTACCAATATGAACAGAGGATCGGTCCTTTCATTGTGTAAAATTAACCAAGGTACCAATATGAACAGAGGATCGGTACTTTCATTGTGTAAAATTAACCAAGGTACCAATATGAACAGAGGATCGGTACTTTCATTGTGTAAAATTAACCAAGGTATCAATGTGAACAGAGGATCTCTACTTTCATTGTGTAAAATGAACCAAGGTATCAATGTGAACAGAGGATCGGTACTTTCATTGTGTAAAATTAACCAAGGTACCAATATGAACAGAGGATCGGTACTTTCATTGTGTAAAATTAACCAAGGTATCAATGTGAACAGAGGATCGGTACTTTCATTGTGTAAAATGAACCAAGGTACCAATATGACCAGAGGATCGGTACTTTCATTGTGTAAAATTAACCAAGGTATCAATGTGAACAGAGGATCAGTACTTTCATTGTGTAAAATGAACCAAGGTACCAATACGAACAGAGGATCCGTCCGTTCATTGTGTAAAATGAACCAAGGTACCAATATGAACAGAGGATTAGTACTTTCATTGTGTAAAATGAACCAATGTACCAATATGAACAGAGGATCGGTACTTTCATTGTGTAAAATGAACCAATGTACCAATATGAACAGAGGATCGGCACTTTCATTGTTTAAAATGAACCAAGGTATCAATATGAACAGAGGATCTGTACTTTCATTGTGTAAAATGAACTCAGGTATCAATATGAACAGAAGATCTGTACTTTCATTGTGTAAAATGAACCAAGTTATCAATATGAACAGAGGACCAGTACTTTCAATGTTTAAAATGAACCAAGGTACCAATATGAACAGAGGATCGGTCTTTTAATTGTGTAAAATGAACCAAGGTACCAATATGAACAGAGGATCTGTACTTTCATTGTGTAAAATGAACTAAGGTATCAATATGAACAGAGGATCGGTACTTTCATTGTTTAAAATGAACTAAGGTATCAATATGAACAGAGGATCGGTACTTTCAATGTTTAAAACTAGGGCATGCCCGTACTATATATATGCCCGTACTATATATATATCTAAAATTATATCCCCCCCCCCTCTATTTACATGAAATGGTTTGGTCCATTCGCAAAGGCAAAGCGAACGGCGAACGCTTTACATGAAATGGTTTGGTCCATGAAATGTTTTGGTCCATTCGCAACGCCAAAGCGAACGGCGAACGCTTTACATGAAATGGTTTGGTCCATGAAATGTTTTGGTCCATTCGCAACGCCAAAGCGAACGGCGAACGGCTTGCGAGTACAGTGACAATCCCCCCCCTCTATTTACATGAAATGGTTTGGGTCATTCGCAACGACCACAGAACCCCCCCCTCTATTTACATGAAATGGTTTGGTCGATTCGCAACGCCAAAGCGAACGGCGAACGGCTAAATCGCCATAGCTCGGTAAGTACTTGTCCGATTAATTTCAAACCTTGAAAAGGCACATCCTCGGGTCCCCAGCAATATACCTGGCAAGTTTCAAGTATATCGGACCGGTAGTTGTCGAGAAATCGTTGTCGCATACACACACACAGACATACACACATACACACATACATACACACAGAGATTAATGGAATTATAGATAGATGACCTAAGGTATCAATATGAACAGGGGATCGGTACTTTCATTGTGTAAAATGAACTAAGGTATCAACATGAACAGAGGATCGGTACTTTCATTGTGTAAAATGAACTAAGGTATCAACATGAACAGAGGATCGGTACTTTCATTGTGTAAAATGACCTAAGGTATCAATATGAACAGAGGATCGGTACTTTCATTGTGTAAAATGACCTAAGGTATCAATATGAACAGAGGATCGGTACTTTCATTGTGTAAAATGAACTAAGGTATCAACATGCACAGAGGATCGGTACTTTCATTGTGTAAAATGAACTAAGGTATCAACATGAACAGAGGAATCGGTACTTTCATTGTGTAAAATGGCCTAAGGTATCAATATGAACAGAGGATCGGTACTTTCATTGTGTAAAATGAACTAAGGTATCAACATGAACAGAGGATCGGTACTTTCATTGTGTAAAATGAACTAAGGTATCAACATGAACAGAGGATCGGTACTTTCATTGTGTAAAATGAACTAAGGTATCAACATGAACAGAGGATCGGTACTTTCATTGTGTAAAATGACCTAAGGTATCAATATGAACAGAGGATCGGTACTTTCATTGTGTAAAATGAACTAAGGTATCAATATGAACAGAGGATCGGTACTTTCATTGTGTAAAATGAACTAAGGTATCAACATGAACAGAGGATCGGTACTTTAATTGTGTAAAATGAACTAAGGTATCAACATGAACAGAGGATCGGTACTTTCATTGTGTAAAATGAACTGAGGTACCAATATGAACAGAGGATCTGTACTTTCATTGTGTAAAATGAACTAAGGTATCAACATGAACAGAGGATCGGTACTTTCATTGTGTAAAATGAACTAAGGTATCAATATGAACAGAGGATCGGTCCTTTCATTGTGTAAAATGAACTAAGGTAGCAATATGAACAGAGGATCGGTACTTTCATTGTGTAAAATGAACTAAGGTATCAATATGAACAGAGGATCGGTACTTTCATTGTGTAAAATGAACTAAGGTATCAATATGAACAGAGGATCGGTCCTTTCATTGTGTAAAATGAACTAAGGTATCAATATGAACAGAGGATCGGTACTTTCATTGTGTAAAATGAACTAAGGTATCAATATGAACAGAGGATCGGTACTTTCATTGTGTAAAATGAACCAAGGTAGCAATATGAACAGAGGATCTGTACTTTCATTGTGTAAAATGAACGAAGGTACCAATATGAACAGAGGATCGGTCCTTTCATTGTGTAAAATGAACCAAGGTACCAATATGAACAGAGGATCTGTACTTTCATTGTGTAAAATGAACCAAGGTACCAATATGAACAGAGGATCAGTACTTTCATTGTGTAAAATGAACCAAGGTAGCAATATGAACAGAGGATCTGTACTTTCATTGTGTAAAATGAACGAAGGTACCAATATGAACAGAGGATCGGTCCTTTCATTGTGTAAAATGAACCAAGGTACCAATATGAACAGAGGATCAGTACTTTCATTGTGTAAAATGAACCAAGGTACCAATATGAACAGAGGATCGGTCCTTTCATTGTGTAAAATGAACTAAGGTATCAATATGAACAGAGGATCGGTCCTTTCATTGTGTAAAATGAACCAAGGTACCAATATGAACAGAGCATCGGTCCTTTCATTGTGTAAAATGAACCAAGGTACCAATATGAACAGAGGATCAGTATTTTCATTGTGTAAAATGAACCAAGGTACCAATATGAACAGAGGATCGGTCCTTTCATTGTGTAAAACTAGGGCATGCCCGTACTATATATATATCTAAAATTATATCCCCCCCCCTCTATTTACATGAAATGGTTTGGTCCATTCGCAAAGCCAAAGCGAATGGCTTGCGAGTACGGTGACAATCCCCCCCCTCTATTTACATGAAATGGTTTGGTCCATTCGCAAAGCCAAAGCGAACGGCTGTTACGAATCACAGTTACGATGAATCGCAAAGTAGTTTTAATTAGTTTTAAAACATAGTTTAACGCCAACATAGCGCCAACATAGTTTGCCAACGTGAAATAAATGAATACGCTCTCAAATGTGCCGTCCGAGGCAGAGTCTGTTCGCCACGTTCGGCACACGTGATAGCTCGCTGCTCTCTGATTGGTTGAATCGTTTTTTGGACATAGCTCGGTAACTACTTGTCCGATTAATATGAAACTGAAGGAGCTGGGGCTCCCACGTCGATCGGAAGAATGGACGCGACAAAAAGCTGGAATTCATCCGAGTTGCTTTAATCAAATCAAACACTCAGGCACTCTGAAAACCCGTTTATCGGGCAGCAATATATATAACTATTATCCCGGAGGGTTTGCCCAGGCCCGGCGCCAGGGGGCGTGGCCCCGCGTCCTGGCTGCGGCCTGGCAAGTTGAGGGCGAACCTGCCCGGGCATGCCCGGGCATGCCCGGGCGTCCCGACCGAGGCCTGACAAGTTGAGCGCGGGCCTGCCCGGGCGTCCTGGACGAGCCCGGCATGGTGATCGCTCCGCGTCCTTGATAGGTGCAAGGCGATTGTGAAAACCCAGCGGCAGCCGCTACAAAACCTTGAAAAGGCACATCCTCAGGTCCCCAGCAGTATATCTGGCAAGTTTCAAGTATATCGGACCCGTGGTTGTCGAGAAACAGCGGTCACAGACATACAGACATACAGAGATTAGTGGAATTATAGATAGATGAACCAAGGTATCAATATGAACAGAGGATCTCTACTTTCATTGTGTAAAATGAACCAAGGTATCAATGTGAACAGAGGATCGGTACTTTCATTGTGTAAAATGAACCAAGGTACCAATATGAACAGAGGATCGGTACTTTCATTGTGTAAAATTAACCAAGGTATCAATGTGAACAGAGGATCGGTACTTTCGTTGTGTAAAATGAACCAAGGTACCAATATGAACAGAGGATCGGTACTTTCATTGTGTAAAATGAACTAAGGTACCAACATGAACAGAGGATCGGTACTTTCATTGTGTAAAATGAACGAAGGTATCAACATGAACAGAGGATCGGTACTTTCATTGTGTAAAATGACCTAAGGTATCAATATGAACAGAGGATCGGTACTTTCATTGTGTAAAATGACCTAAGGTATCAATATGAACAGAGGATCGGTACTTTCATTGTGTAAAATGAACTAAGGTATCAACATGACCAGAGGATCGGTACTTTCATTGTGTAAAATGAACTGAGGTACCAATATGAACAGAGGATCTGTACTTTCATTGTGTAAAATGAACTAAGGTATCAACATGAACAGAGGATCGGTACTTTCATTGTGTAAAATGAACTAAGGTATCAATATGAACAGAGGATCGGTCCTTTCATTGTGTAAAATGAACTAAGGTAGCAATATGAACAGAGGATCGGTACTTTCATTGTGTAAAATGAACTAAGGTATCAATATGAACAGAGGATCGGTACTTTCATTGTGTAAAATGAACTAAGGTATCAATATGAACAGAGGATCGGTCCTTTCATTGTGTAAAATGAACTAAGGTATCAATATGAACAGAGGATCGGTACTTTCATTGTGTAAAATGAACTAAGGTATCAATATGAACAGAGGATCGGTACTTTCATTGTGTAAAATGAACCAAGGTAGCAATATGAACAGAGGATCTGTACTTTCATTGTGTAAAATGAACGAAGGTACCAATATGAACAGAGGATCGGTCCTTTCATTGTGTAAAATGAACCAAGGTACCAATATGAACAGAGGATCTGTACTTTCATTGTGTAAAATGAACCAAGGTACCAATATGAACAGAGGATCAGTACTTTCATTGTGTAAAATGAACCAAGGTAGCAATATGAACAGAGGATCTGTACTTTCATTGTGTAAAATGAACGAAGGTACCAATATGAACAGAGGATCGGTCCTTTCATTGTGTAAAATGAACCAAGGTACCAATATGAACAGAGGATCAGTACTTTCATTGTGTAAAATGAACCAAGGTACCAATATGAACAGAGGATCGGTCCTTTCATTGTGTAAAATGAACCAAGGTACCAATATGAACAGAGCATCGGTCCTTTCATTGTGTAAAATGAACCAAGGTACCAATATGAACAGAGGATCAGTATTTTCATTGTGTAAAATGAACCAAGGTACCAATATGAACAGAGGATCGGTCCTTTCATTGTGTAAAACTAGGGCATGCCCGTACTATATATATATCTAAAATTATATCCCCCCCCTCTATTTACATGAAATGGTTTGGTCCATTCGCAAAGCCAAAGCGAATGGCTTGCGAGTACGGTGACAATCCCCCCCCCTCTATTTACATGAAATGGTTTGGTCCATTCGCAAAGCCAAAGCGAACGGCTGTTACGAATCACAGTTACGATGAATCGCAAAGTAGTTTTAATTAGTTTTAAAACATAGTTTAACGCCAACATAGCGCCAACATAGTTTGCCAACGTGAAATAAATGAATACGCTCTCAAATGTGCCGTCCGAGGCGGAGTCTGTTCGCCACGTTCGGCACACGTGATAGCTCGCTGCTCTCTGATTGGTCGAATCGTTTTTTGGACATAGCTCGGTAACTACTTGTCCGATTAATATGAAACTGAAGGAGCTGGGGCTCCCACGTCGATCGGAAGAATGGACGCGACAAAAAGCTGGAATTCATCCGAGTTGCTTTAATCAAATCAAACACTCAGGCACTCTGAAAACCCGTTTATCGGGCAGCAATATATATAACTATTATCCCGGAGGGTTTGCCCAGGCCCGGCGCCAGGGGGCGTGGCCCCGCGTCCTGGCTGCGGCCTGGCAAGTTGAGCGCGGGCCTGCCCGGGCGTCCTGGACGAGCCCGGCATGGTGATCGCTCCGCGTCCTTGATAGGTGCAAGGCGATTGTGAAAACCCAGCGGCAGCCGCTACAAAACCTTGAAAAGGCACATCCTCAGGTCCCCAGCAGTATATCTGGCAAGTTTCAAGTATATCGGACCCGTGGTTGTCGAGAAACAGCGGTCACAGACATACAGACATACAGAGATTAGTGGAATTATAGATAGATGAACCAAGGTATCAATATGAACAGAGGATCTCTACTTTCATTGTGTAAAATGAACCAAGGTATCAATGTGAACAGAGGATCGGTACTTTCATTGTGTAAAATGAACCAAGGTACCAATATGAACAGAGGATCGGTACTTTCATTGTGTAAAATTAACCAAGGTATCAATGTGAACAGAGGATCGGTACTTTCGTTGTGTAAAATGAACCAAGGTACCAATATGAACAGAGGATCGGTACTTTCATTGTGTAAAATGAACTAAGGTACCAACATGAACAGAGGATCGGTACTTTCATTGTGTAAAATGAACGAAGGTATCAACATGAACAGAGGATCGGTACTTTCATTGTGTAAAATGACCTAAGGTATCAATATGAACAGAGGATCGGTACTTTCATTGTGTAAAATGACCTAAGGTATCAATATGAACAGAGGATCGGTACTTTCATTGTGTAAAATGAACTAAGGTATCAACATGAACAGAGGATTGGTACTTTCATTGTGTAAAATGAACTAAGGTATCAACATGAACAGAGGATCGGTACTTTCATTGTGTAAAATGACCTAAGGTATCAATATGAACAGAGGATCGGTACTTTCATTGTGTAAAATGACCTAAGGTATCAATATGAACAGAGGATCGGTACTTTCATTGTGTAAAATGAACTAAGGTATCAACATGAACAGAGGATCGGTACTTTCATTGTGTAAAATGAACTAAGGTATCAACATGAACAGAGGATCGGTACTTTCATTGTGTAAAATGAACTAAGGTATCAATATGAACAGAGGATCTGTACTTTCATTGTGTAAAATGAACTAAGGTATCAACATGAACAGAGGATCGGTACTTTCATTGTGTAAAATGACCTAAGGTATCAATATGAACAGAGGATCGGTACTTTCATTGTGTAAAATGAACTAAGGTATCAATATGAACAGAGGATCGGTACTTTCATTGTGTAAAATGAACTAAGGTATCAACATGAACAGAGGATCGGTACTTTCATTGTGTAAAATGAACCAAGGTATCAATGTGAACAGAGGATCGGTACTTTCATTGTGTAAAATGACCTAAGGTATCAATATGAACAGAGGATCGGTACTTTCATTGTGTAAAATGAACTAAGGTATCAATATGAACAGAGGATCGGTACTTTCATTGTTTAAAATGAACTAAGGTATCAATATGAACAGAGGATCGGTACTTTCATTGTGTAAAATGAACCAAGGTACCAATATGAACAGAGGATCGGTCCTTTCATTGTTTAAAATGAACTAAGGTATCAATATGAACAGAGGATCGGTACTTTCATTGTTTAAAATGAACTAAGGTATCAATATGAACAGAGGATCGGTACTTTCATTGTGTAAAATGAACCAAGGTACCAATATGAACAGAGGATCGGTACTTTCATTGTGTAAAATTAACCAAGGTATCAATGTGAACAGAGGATCGGTACTTTCGTTGTGTAAAATGAACCAAGGTACCAATATGAACAGAGGATCGGTACTTTCATTGTGTAAAATTAACCAAGGTACCAATATGAAAAAGAGGATCAGTACTTTCATTGTGTAAAATTAACCAAGGTACCAATATGAACAGAGGATCGGTACTTTCATTCCGTAAATTTAACCAAGGTATCAATATGAACAGAGGATCGGTACTTTCATTGTGTAAAATGAACCAAGGTACCAATATGAACAGAGGATAAGTATTTTCATTGTGTAAAATAAACGAAGGTGCCAATATGAACAGAGGATTGGTACTTTCATTGTGTAAAATGAACTAAGGTACCAATATGAACAGAGGATCGGTACTTTCATTGTGTAAAATGAACGAAGGTATCAATATGAACAGAGGATCGGTCCTTTCATTGTGTAAAATGAACCAAGGTATCAATATGAACAGAGGATCAGTATTTTCATTGTGTAAAATGAACCAAGGTACCAATATGAACAGAGGATCGGTCCTTTCATTGTGTAAAATGAACCAAGGTATCAATATGAACAGAGGATCTCTACTTTCATTGTGTAAAATGAACCAAGGTATCAATGTGAACAGAGGATCGGTACTTTCATTGTGTTAAATGAACCAAGGTACCAATATGAACAGAGGATCGGTACTTTCATTGTGTAAAATTAACCAAGGTACCAATATGAACAGAGGATCGGTACTTTCATTGTGTAAAATTAACCAAGGTATCAATGTGAACAGAGGATCTCTACTTTCATTGTGTAAAATTAACCAAGGTATCAATGTGAACAGAGGATCGGTACTTTCATTGTGTAAAATTAACCAAGGTATCAATGTGAACAGAGGATCTCTACTTTCATTGTGTAAAATGAACCAAGGTATCAATGTGAACAGAGGATCGGTACTTTCATTGTGTAAAATTAACCAAGGTACCAATATGAACAGAGGATCGGTACTTTCATTGTGTAAAATTAACCAAGGTATCAATGTGAACAGAGGATCGGTACTTTCATTGTGTAAAATGAACCAAGGTACCAATATGACCAGAGGATCGGTACTTTCATTGTGTAAAATTAACCAAGGTATCAATGTGAACAGAGGATCAGTACTTTCATTGTGTAAAATGAACCAAGGTACCAATATGAACAGAGGATCCGTCCGTTAATTGTGTAAAATGAACCAAGGTACCAATATGAACAGAGGATTAGTACTTTCATTGTGTAAAATGAACCAATGTACCAATATGAACAGAGGATCGGTACTTTCATTGTGTAAAATGAACCAATGTACCAATATGAACAGAGGATCGGTCCTTTAATTGTGTAAAATGAACCAAGGTACCAATATGAACAGAAGATCGGTACTTTCATTGTTTAAAATGAACGAAGGTATCAATATGAACAGAGGATCGGTACTTTCATTGTTTAAAATGAACTAAGGTATCAATATGAACAGAGGATCGGTACTTTCATTGTTTAAAATGAACCAAGGTATCAATATGAACAGAGGATCGGTACTTTCATTGTTTAAAACGAACCAAGGTATCAATATGAACAGAGGATCGGTACTTTCATTGTTTAAAATGAACCAAGGTATCAATATGAACAGAGGATCGGCACTTTCATTGTTTAAAATGAACCAAGGTATCAATATGAACAGAGGATCTGTACTTTCATTGTGTAAAATGAACTCAGGTATCAATATGAACAGAAGATCTGTACTTTCATTGTGTAAAATGAACCAAGGTATCAATATGAACAGAGGACCGGTACTTTCAATGTTTAAAATGAACCAAGGTACCAATATGAACAGAGGATCAGTCTTTTAATTGTGTAAAATGAACCAAGGTACCAATATGAACAGAGGATCAGTACTTTCATTGTGTAAAATGAACTAAGGTACCAATATGAACAGAGGACCGGTACTTTCATTGTGTAAAATGAACTAAGGTACCAATATGAACAGAGGATCTGTACTTTCATTGTGTAAAATGAACTAAGGTATCAATATGAACAGAGGATCGGTACTTTCATTGTTTAAAATGAACTAAGGTATCAATATGAACAGAGGATCGGTACTTTCAATGTTTAAAACTAGGGCATGCCCGTACTATATATATGCCCGTACTATATATATATCTAAAATTATATCCCCCCCCCTCTATTTACATGAAATGGTTTGGTCCATTCGCAAAGGCAAAGCGAACGGCGAACGCTTTACATGAAATGTTTTGGTCCATTCGCAACGCCAAAGCGAACGGCGAACGCTTTACATGAAATGGTTTGGTCCATGAAATGTTTTGGTCCATTCGCAACGCCAAAGCGAACGGCGAACGGCTTGCGAGTACAGTGACAATCCCCCCCCTCTATTTACATGAAATGGTTTGGTCCATTCGCAACGACCACAGAACCCCCCCCTCTATTTACATGAAATGGTTTGGTCCATTCGCAACGCAAAGCGAACGGCGAACGGCTAAATCGCCATAGCTCGGTAAGTACTTGTCCGATTAATTTCAAACCTTGAAAAGGCACATCCTCGGGTCCCCAGCAATATACCTGGCAAGTTTCAAGTATATCGGACCGGTAGTTGTCGAGAAATCGTTGTCGCATACACACACACAGACATACACACATACACACATACATACACACAGAGATTAATGGAATTATAGATAGATGACCTAAGGTATCAATATGAACAGAGGATCGGTACTTTCATTGTGTAAAATGAACTAAGGTATCAACATGAACAGAGGATCGGTACTTTCATTGTGTAAAATGAACTAAGGTATCAACATGAACAGAGGATCGGTACTTTCATTGTGTAAAATGACCTAAGGTATCAATATGAACAGAGGATCGGTACTTTCATTGTGTAAAATGACCTAAGGTATCAATATGAACAGAGGATCGGTACTTTCATTGTGTAAAATGAACTAAGGTATCAACATGAACAGAGGATCGGTACTTTCATTGTGTAAAATGAACTAAGGTATCAACATGAACAGAGGAATCGGTACTTTCATTGTGTAAAATGGCCTAAGGTATCAATATGAACAGAGGATCGGTACTTTCATAGTGTAAAATGAACTAAGGTATCAACATGAACAGAGGATCGGTACTTTCATTGTGTAAAATGAACTAAGGTATCAACATGAACAGAGGATCGGTACTTTCATTGTGTAAAATGAACTAAGGTATCAACATGAACAGAGGATCGGTACTTTCATTGTGTAAAATGACCTAAGGTATCAATATGAACAGAGGATCGGTACTTTCATTGTGTAAAATGAACTAAGGTATCAATATGAACAGAGGATCGGTACTTTCATTGTGTAAAATGAACTAAGGTATCAACATGAACAGAGGATCGGTACTTTCATTGTGTAAAATGAACTAAGGTATCAACATGAACAGAGGATCGGTACTTTCATTGTGTAAAATGAACTGAGGTACCAATATGAACAGAGGATCTGTACTTTCATTGTGTAAAATGAACTAAGGTATCAACATGAACAGAGGATCGGTACTTTCATTGTGTAAAATGAACTAAGGTATCAATATGAACAGAGGATCGGTCCTTTCATTGTGTAAAATGAACTAAGGTAGCAATATGAACAGAGGATCGGTACTTTCATTGTGTAAAATGAACTAAGGTATCAATATGAACAGAGGATCGGTACTTTCATTGTGTAAAATGAACTAAGGTATCAATATGAACAGAGGATCGGTCCTTTCATTGTGTAAAATGAACTAAGGTATCAATATGAACAGAGGATCGGTACTTTCATTGTGTAAAATGAACTAAGGTAGCAATATGAACAGAGGATCTGTACTTTCATTGTGTAAAATGAACGAAGGTACCAATATGAACAGAGGATCGGTCCTTTCATTGTGTAAAATGAACCAAGGTATCAACATGAACAGAGGATCGGTACTTTCATTGTGTAAAATGAACTAAGGTATCAACATGAACAGAGGATCGGTACTTTCATTGTGTAAAATGACCTAAGGTATCAATATGAACAGAGGATCGGTACTTTCATTGTGTAAAATGAACTAAGGTATCAATATGAACAGAGGATCGGTACTTTCATTGTGTAAAATGAACTAAGGTATCAACATGAACAGAGGATCGGTACTTTCATTGTGTAAAATGAACTAAGGTATCAACATGAAGAGAGGATCGGTACTTTCATTGTGTAAAATGAACTGAGGTACCAATATGAACAGAGGATCTGTACTTTCATTGTGTAAAATGAACTAAGGTATCAACATGAACAGAGGATCGGTACTTTCATTGTGTAAAATGAACTAAGGTATCAATATGAACAGAGGATCGGTCCTTTCATTGTGTAAAATGAACTAAGGTAGCAATATGAACAGAGGATCGGTACTTTCATTGTGTAAAATGAACTAAGGTATCAATATGAACAGAGGATCGGTACTTTCATTGTGAAAATGAACTAAGGTATCAATATGAACAGAGGATCGGTACTTTCATTGTGTAAAATGAACTAAGGTATCAATATGAACAGAGGATCGGTACTTTCATTGTGTAAAATGAACCAAGGTAGCAATATGAACAGAGGATCTGTACTTTCATTGTGTAAAATGAACGAAGGTACCAATATGAACAGAGGATCGGTCCTTTCATTGTGTAAAATGAACCAAGGTACCAATATGAACAGAGGATCTGTACTTTCATTGTGTAAAATGAACCAAGGTACCAATATGAACAGAGGATCAGTACTTTCATTGTGTAAAATGAACCAAGGTAGCAATATGAACAGAGGATCTGTACTTTCATTGTGTAAAATGAACGAAGGTACCAATATGAACAGAGGATCCTTTCATTGTGTAAAATGAACCAAGGTACCAATATGAACAGAGGATCAGTACTTTCATTGTGTAAAATGAACCAAGGTACCAATATGAACAGAGGATCGGTCCTTTCATTGTGTAAAATGAACTAAGGTATCAATATGAACAGAGGATCGGTCCTTTCATTGTGTAAAATGAACCAAGGTACCAATATGAACAGAGCATCGGTCCTTTCATTGTGTAAAATGAACCAAGGTACCAATATGAACAGAGGATCAGTATTTTCATTGTGTAAAATGAACCAAGGTACCAATATGAACAGAGGATCGGTCCTTTCATTGTGTAAAACTAGGGCATGCCCGTACTATATATATATCTAAAATTATATCCCCCCCCCTCTATTTACATGAAATGGTTTGGTCCATTCGCAAAGCCAAAGCGAATGGCTTGCGAGTACGGTGACAATCCCCCCCCCCCCTCTATTTACATGAAATGGTTTGGTCCATTCGCAAAGCCAAAGCGAACGGCTGTTACGAATCACAGTTACGATGAATCACAAAGTAGTTTTAATTAGTTTTAAAACATAGTTTAACGCCAACATAGCGCCAACATAGTTTGCCAACGTGAAATAAATGAATACGCTCTCAAATGTGCCGTCCGAGGCAGAGTCTGTTCGCCACGTTCGGCACACGTGATAGCTCGCTGCTCTCTGATTGGTCGAATCGTTTTTTGGACATAGCTCGGTAACTACTTGTCCGATTAATATGAAACTGAAGGAGCTGGGGCTCCCACGTCGATCGGAAGAATGGACGCGACAAAAAGCTGGAATTCATCCGAGTTGCTTTAATCAAATCAAACACTCAGGCACTCTGAAAACCCGTTTATCGGGCAGCAATATATATAACTATTATCCCGGAGGGTTTGCCCAGGCCCGGCGCCAGGGGGCGTGGCCCCGCGTCCTGGCTGCGGCCTGGCAAGTTGAGGGCGAACCTGCCCGGGCGTCCCGACCGAGGCCTGGCAAGTTGAGCGCGGGCCTGCCCGGGCGTCCTGGACGAGCCCTGCATGGTGATCGCTCCGCGTCCTTGATAGGTGCAAGGCGATTGTGAAAACCCAGCGGCAGCCGCTACAAAACCTTGAAAAGGCACATCCTCAGGTCCCCAGCAGTATATCTGGCAAGTTTCAAGTATATCGGACCCGTGGTTGTCGAGAAACAGCGGTCACAGACATACAGACATACAGAGATTAGTGGAATTATAGATAGATGAACCAAGGTATCAATATGAACAGAGGATCTCTACTTTCATTGTGTAAAATGAACCAAGGTATCAATGTGAACAGAGGATCGGTACTTTCATTGTGTAAAATGAACCAAGGTACCAATATGAACAGAGGATCGGTACTTTCATTGTGTAAAATTAACCAAGGTATCAATGTGAACAGAGGATCGGTACTTTCGTTGTGTAAAATGAACCAAGTTACCAATATGAACAGAGGATCGGTACTTTCATTGTGTAAAATGAACCAAGGTACCAATATGAACAGAGGATCGTTACTTTCATTGTGTAAAATTAACCAAGGTATCAATGTGAACAGAGGATCGGTACTTTCGTTGTGTAAAATTAACCAAGGTACCAATATGAACAGAGGATCGGTACTTTCATTGTGTAAAATGAACCAAGGTACCAATATGAACAGAGGATCGGTACTTTCATTGTGTAAAATAAACCAAGGTACCAATATGAACAGAGGATCGGTACTTTCATTGTGTAAAATGAACCAAGGTACCAATATGAACAGAGGATCGGTCCTTTCATTGTGTAAAATGAACCAAGGTACCAATATGAACAGAGGATCGGTCCTTTCATTGTGTAAAATGAACTAAGGTATCAATATGAACAGAGGATCGGTCCTTTCATTGTGTAAAATGAACCAAGGTACCAATATGAACAGAGCATCGGTCCTTTCATTGTGTAAAATGAACCAAGGTACCAATATGAACAGAGGATCAGTATTTTCATTGTGTAAAATGAACCAAGGTACCAATATGAAAACAGAGGATCGGTCCTTTCATTGTGTAAAATGAACCAAGGTATCAATATGAACAGAGGATCTCTACTTTCATTGTGTAAAATGAACCAAGGTATCAATGTGAACAGAGGATCGGTACTTTCATTGTGTAAAATGAACCAAGGTACCAATATGAACAGAGGATCGGTACTTTCATTGTGTAAAATTAACCAAGGTATCAATGTGAACAGAGGATCGGTACTTTCGTTGTGTAAAATGAACCAAGGTACCAATATGAACAGAGGATCGGTACTTTCATTGTGTAAAATTAACCAAGGTACCAATATGAACAGAGGATCAGTACTTTCATTGTGTAAAATTAACCAAGGTACCAATATGAACAGAGGATCGGTACTTTCATTGCGTAAATTTAACCAAGGTATCAATATGAACAGAGGATCGGTACTTTCATTGTGTAAAATGAACCAAGGTACCAATATGAACAGAGGATAAGTATTTTCATTGTGTAAAATAAACGAAGGTGCCAATATGAACAGAGGATTGGTACTTTCATTGTGTAAAATGAACCAAGGTACCAATATGAACAGAGGATCGGTACTTTCATTGTGTAAAATGAACGAAGGTATCAATATGAACAGAGGATCGGTCCTTTCATTGTGTAAAATGAACCAAGGTATCAATATGAACAGAGGATCAGTATTTTCATTGTGTAAAATGAACCAAGGTACCAATCTGAACAGAGGATCGGTCCTTTCATTGTGTAAAATGAACCAAGGTATCAATATGAACAGAGGATCGGTACTTTCATTGTGTAAAATGAACCAAGGTACCAATATGAACAGAGGATCGGTACTTTCATTGTGTAAAATGAACCAAGGTATCAATGTGAACAGAGGATCGGTACTTTCATTGTGTAAAATGAACCAAGGTACCAATATGAACAGAGGATCGGTACTTTCATTGTGTAAAATTAACCAAGGTAACAATATGAACAGAGGATCGGTACTTTCATTGTGTAAAATTAACCAAGGTACCAATATGAACAGAGGATCGGTACTTTCATTGTGTAAAATGAACCAAGGTACCAATATGAACAGAGGATCGGTCCTTTCATTGTGTAAAATGAACCAAGGTACCAATATGAACAGAGGATCGGTCCTTTCATTGTGTAAAATGAACTAAGGTATCAATATGAACAGAGGATCGGTCCTTTCATTGTGTAAAATGAACCAAGGTACCAATATGAACAGAGCATCGGTCCTTTCATTGTGTAAAATGAACCAAGGTACCAATATGAACAGAGGATCAGTATTTTCATTGTGTAAAATGAACCAAGGTACCAATATGAAAACAGAGGATCGGTCCTTTCATTGTGTAAAATGAACCAAGGTGTCAATATGAACAGAGGATCTCTACTTTCATTGTGTAAAATGAACCCAGGTATCAATGTGAACAGAGGATCGGTACTTTCATTGTGTAAAATGAACCAAGGTACCAATATGAACAGAGGATCGGTACTTTCATTGTGTAAAATTAACCAAGGTATCAATGTGAACAGAGGATCGGTACTTTCGTTGTGTAAAATGAACCAAGGTACCAATATGAACAGAGGATCGGTACTTTCATTGTGTAAAATTAACCAAGGTACCAATATGAACAGAGGATCAGTACTTTCATTGTGTAAAATTAACCAAGGTACCAATATGAACAGAGGATCGGTACTTTCATTGCGTAAATTTAACCAAGGTATCAATATGAACAGAGGATCGGTACTTTCATTGTGTAAAATGAACCAAGGTACCAATATGAACAGAGGATAAGTATTTTCATTGTGTAAAATAAACGAAGGTGCCAATATGAACAGAGGATTGGTACTTTCATTGTGTAAAATGAACCAAGGTACCAATATGAACAGAGGATCGGTACTTTCAGTGTGTAAAATGAACGAAGGTATCAATATGAACAGAGGATCGGTCCTTTCATTGTGTAAAATGAACCAAGGTACCAATATGAACAGAGGATCGGTCCTTTCATTGTGTAAAATGAACCAAGGTATCAATATGAACAGAGGATCTCTACTTTCATTGTGTAAAATGAACCAAGGTATCAATGTGAACAGAGGATCGGTACTTTCATTGTGTAAAATGAACCAAGGTACCAATATGAACAGAGGATCGGTACTTTCATTGTGTAAAATTAACCAAGGTACCAATATGAACAGAGGATCGGTACTTTCATTGTGTAAAATTAACCAAGGTATCAATGTGAACAGAGGATCTCTACTTTCATTGTGTAAAATTAACCAGGGTATCAATGTGAACAGAGGATCGGTACTTTCATTGTGTAAAATTAACCAAGGTATCAATGTGAACAGAGGATCTCTACTTTCATTGTGTAAAATTAACCAAGGTATCAATGTGAACAGAGGATCGGTACTTTCATTGTGTAAAATGAACCAAGGTACCAATATGACCAGAGGATCGGTACTTTCATTGTGTAAAATTAACCAAGGTATCAATGTGAACAGAGGATCAGTACTTTCATTGTGTAAAATGAACCAAGGTACCAATATGAACAGAGGATCCGTCCGTTCATTGTGTAAAATGAACCAAGGTACCAATATGAACAGAGGATTAGTACTTTCATTGTGTAAAATCAACCAATGTACCAATATGAACAGAGGATCGGTACTTTCATTGTGTAAAATGAACCAATGTACCAATATGAACAGAGGATCGGTCCTTTAATTGTGTAAAATGAACCAAGGTACCAATATGAACAGAAGATCGGTACTTTCATTGTTTAAAATGAACGAAGGTATCAATATGAACAGAGGATCGGTACTTTCATTGTTTAAAATGAACTAAGGTATCAATATGAACAGAGGATCGGTACTTTCATTGTTTAAAATGAACCAAGGTATCAATATGAACAGAGGATCGGTACTTTCATTGTTTAAAATGAACCAAGGTATCAATATGAACAGAGGATCGGTACTTTCATTGTTTAAAATGAACCAAGGTATCAATATGAACAGAGGATCGGTACTTTCATTGTTTAAAATGAACCAAGGTATCAATATGAACAGAGGATCTGTACTTTCATTGTGTAAAATGAACTCAGGTATCAATATGAACAGAGGATCTGTACTTTCATTGTGTAAAATGAACCAAGGTACCAATATGAACAGAGGATCGGTACTTTCATTGTGTAAAATGAACCAAGGTACCAATATGAACAGAGGATCGGTACTTTCATTGTGTAAAATGAACCAAGGTACCAATATGAACAGAGGATCGGTCCTTTCATTGTGTAAAATGAACCAAGGTACCAATATGAACAGAGGATCGGTCCTTTCATTGTGTAAAATGAACTAAGGTATCAATATGAACAGAGGATCGGTCCTTTCATTGTGTAAAATGAACCAAGGTACCAATATGAACAGAGCATCGGTCCTTTCATTGTGTAAAATGAACCAAGGTACCAATATGAACAGAGGATCAGTATTTTCATTGTGTAAAATGAACCAAGGTACCAATATGAAAACAGAGGATCGGTCCTTTCATTGTGTAAAATGAACCAAGGTATCAATATGAACAGAGGATCTCTACTTTCATTGTGTAAAATGAACCAAGGTATCAATGTGAACAGAGGATCGGTACTTTCATTGTGTAAAATGAACCAAGGTACCAATATGAACAGAGGATCGGTACTTTCATTGTGTAAAATTAACCAAGGTATCAATGTGAACAGAGGATCGGTACTTTCGTTGTGTAAAATGAACCAAGGTACCAATATGAACAGAGGATCGGTACTTTCATTGTGTAAAATTAACCAAGGTACCAATATGAACAGAGGATCAGTACTTTCATTGTGTAAAATTAACCAAGGTACCAATATGAACAGAGGATCGGTACTTTCATTGCGTAAATTTAACCAAGGTATCAATATGAACAGAGGATCGGTACTTTCATTGTGTAAAATGAACCAAGGTACCAATATGAACAGAGGATAAGTATTTTCATTGTGTAAAATAAACGAAGGTGCCAATATGAACAGAGGATTGGTACTTTCATTGTGTAAAATGAACCAAGGTACCAATATGAACAGAGGATCGGTACTTTCATTGTGTAAAATGAACGAAGGTATCAATATGAACAGAGGATCGGTCCTTTCATTGTGTAAAATGAACCAAGGTATCAATATGAACAGAGGATCAGTATTTTCATTGTGTAAAATGAACCAAGGTACCAATATGAACAGAGGATCGGTCCTTTCATTGTGTAAAATGAACCAAGGTATCAATATGAACAGAGGATCGGTACTTTCATTGTGTAAAATGAACCAAGGTACCAATATGAACAGAGGATCGGTACTTTCATTGTGTAAAATGAACCAAGGTATCAATGTGAACAGAGGATCGGTACTTTCATTGTGTAAAATGAACCAAGGTACCAATATGAACAGAGGATCGGTACTTTCATTGTGTAAAATTAACCAAGGTAACAATATGAACAGAGGATCGGTACTTTCATTGTGTAAAATTAACCAAGGTACCAATATGAACAGAGGATCGGTACTTTCATTGTGTAAAATGAACCAAGGTACCAATATGAACAGAGGATCGGTCCTTTCATTGTGTAAAATGAACCAAGGTACCAATATGAACAGAGGATCGGTCCTTTCATTGTGTAAAATGAACTAAGGTATCAATATGAACAGAGGATCGGTCCTTTCATTGTGTAAAATGAACCAAGGTACCAATATGAACAGAGCATCGGTCCTTTCATTGTGTAAAATGAACCAAGGTACCAATATGAACAGAGGATCAGTATTTTCATTGTGTAAAATGAACCAAGGTACCAATATGAAAACAGAGGATCGGTCCTTTCATTGTGTAAAATGAACCAAGGTGTCAATATGAACAGAGGATCTCTACTTTCATTGTGTAAAATGAACCCAGGTATCAATGTGAACAGAGGATCGGTACTTTCATTGTGTAAAATGAACCAAGGTACCAATATGAACAGAGGATCGGTACTTTCATTGTGTAAAATTAACCAAGGTATCAATGTGAACAGAGGATCGGTACTTTCGTTGTGTAAAATGAACCAAGGTACCAATATGAACAGAGGATCGGTACTTTCATTGTGTAAAATTAACCAAGGTACCAATATGAACAGAGGATCAGTACTTTCATTGTGTAAAATTAACCAAGGTACCAATATGAACAGAGGATCGGTACTTTCATTGCGTAAATTTAACCAAGGTATCAATATGAACAGAGGATCGGTACTTTCATTGTGTAAAATGAACCAAGGTACCAATATGAACAGAGGATAAGTATTTTCATTGTGTAAAATAAACGAAGGTGCCAATATGAACAGAGGATTGGTACTTTCATTGTGTAAAATGAACCAAGGTACCAATATGAACAGAGGATCGGTACTTTCAGTGTGTAAAATGAACGAAGGTATCAATATGAACAGAGGATCGGTCCTTTCATTGTGTAAAATGAACCAAGGTACCAATATGAACAGAGGATCAGTCCTTTCATTGTGTAAAATGAACCAAGGTATCAATATGAACAGAGGATCTCTACTTTCATTGTGTAAAATGAACCAAGGTATCAATGTGAACAGAGGATCGGTACTTTCATTGTGTAAAATGAACCAAGGTACCAATATGAACAGAGGATCGGTACTTTCATTGTGTAAAATTAACCAAGGTACCAATATGAACAGAGGATCGGTACTTTCATTGTGTAAAATTAACCAAGGTATCAATGTGAACAGAGGATCTCTACTTTCATTGTGTAAAATTAACCAGGGTATCAATGTGAACAGAGGATCGGTACTTTCATTGTGTAAAATTAACCAAGGTATCAATGTGAACAGAGGATCTCTACTTTCATTGTGTAAAATTAACCAAGGTATCAATGTGAACAGAGGATCGGTACTTTCATTGTGTAAAATGAACCAAGGTACCAATATGACCAGAGGATCGGTACTTTCATTGTGTAAAATTAACCAAGGTATCAATGTGAACAGAGGATCAGTACTTTCATTGTGTAAAATGAACCAAGGTACCAATATGAACAGAGGATCCGTCCGTTCATTGTGTAAAATGAACCAAGGTACCAATATGAACAGAGGATTAGTACTTTCATTGTGTAAAATCAACCAATGTACCAATATGAACAGAGGATCGGTACTTTCATTGTGTAAAATGAACCAATGTACCAATATGAACAGAGGATCGGTCCTTTAATTGTGTAAAATGAACCAAGGTACCAATATGAACAGAAGATCGGTACTTTCATTGTTTAAAATGAACGAAGGTATCAATATGAACAGAGGATCGGTACTTTCATTGTTTAAAATGAACTAAGGTATCAATATGAACAGAGGATCGGTACTTTCATTGTTTAAAATGAACCAAGGTATCAATATGAACAGAGGATCGGTACTTTCATTGTTTAAAATGAACCAAGGTATCAATATGAACAGAGGATCGGTACTTTCATTGTTTAAAATGAACCAAGGTATCAATATGAACAGAGGATCGGTACTTTCATTGTTTAAAATGAACCAAGGTATCAATATGAACAGAGGATCTGTACTTTCATTGTGTAAAATGAACTCAGGTATCAATATGAACAGAGGATCTGTACTTTCATTGTGTAAAATGAACCAAGGTATCAATATGAACAGAGGACTGGTACTTTCAATGTTTAAAATGAACCAAGGTACCAATATGAACAGAGGATCGGTCTTTTAATTGTGTAAAATGAACCAAGGTACCAATATGAACAGAGGATCAGTACTTTCATTGTGTAAAATGAACTAAGGTACCAATATGAACAGAGGACCGGTACTTTCATTGTGTAAAATGAACTAAGGTACCAATATGAACAGAGGATCTGTACTTTCATTGTGTAAAATGAACTAAGGTATCAATATGAACAGAGGATCTGTACTTTCATTGTGTAAAATGAACTAAGGCATCAATATGAACAGAGGATCTGTACTTTCATTGTGTAAAATGAACCAAGGTATCAATATGAACAGAGGATCTGTACTTTCATTGTGTAAAATGAACCAAGGTATCAATATGAACAGAGCATCTGTACTTTCATTGTGTAAAATGAACCAAGGTACCAATATGAACAGAGGATCGGTCTTTTAATTGTGTAAAATGAACCAAGGTATCAATATGAACAGAGGATCGGTACTTTCATTGTGTAAAATGACCTAAGGTATCAATATGAACAGAGGATCGGTACTTTCATTGTGTAAAATGAACTAAGGTATCAACATGAACAGAGGATCGGTACTTTCATTGTGTAAAATGAACTAAGGTATCAATATGAACAGAGATTCGGTACTTTCATTGTGTAAAATGAAGTAAGGTATCAACATGAACAGAGGATCGGTACTTTCATTGTGTAAAATGAACTAAGGTATCAACATGAACAGAGGATCGGTACTTTCATTGTGTAAAATGACCTAAGGTATCAATATGAACAGAGGATCGGTACTTTCATTGTGTAAAATGAACTAAGGTATCAACATGAACAGAGGATTCTGTACTTTCATTGTGTAAAATGAACTAAGGTATCAACATGAACAGAGGATCGGTACTTTCATTGTGTAAAATGAACTAAGGTATCAATATGAACAGAGGATCTGTACTTTCATTGTGTAAAATGAACTAAGGCATCAACATGAACAGAGGATCGGTACTTTCATTGTGTAAAATGACCTAAGGTATCAATATGAACAGAGGATCGGTACTTTCATTGTGTAAAATGAACTAAGGTATCAATATGAACAGAGGATCGGTACTTTCATTGTTTAAAATGAACTAAGGTATCAATATGAACAGAGGATCGGTACTTTCATTGTGTAAAATGAACCAAGGTACCAATATGAACAGAGGATTAGTACTTTCATTGTGTAAAATGAACCAATGTACCAATATGAACAGAGGATCGGTACTTTCATTGTGTAAAATGAACCAATGTACCAATATGAACAGAGGATCGGTACTTTCATTGTGTAAAATGACCTAAGGTATCAATATGAACAGAGGATCGGTACTTTCATTGTGTAAAATGAACTAAGGTATCAATATGAACAGAGGATCGGTACTTTCATTGTTTAAAATGAACTAAGGTATCAATATGAACAGAGGATCTGTACTTTCATTGTGTAAAATGAACTAAGGTATCAATATGAACAGAGGATCTGTACTTTCATTGTGTAAAATGAACTAAGGCATCAATATGAACAGAGGATCTGTACTTTCATTGTGTAAAATGAACCAAGGTATCAATATGAACAGAGGATCTGTACTTTCATTGTGTAAAATGAACCAAGGTATCAATATGAACAGAGGATCTGTACTTTCATTGTGTAAAATGAACCAAGGTACCAATATGAACAGAGGATCGGTCTTTTAATTGTGTAAAATGAACCAAGGTATCAATATGAACAGAGGATCGGTACTTTCATTGTGTAAAATGAACTAAGGTACCAATATGAACAGAGGATCGGTACTTTCATTGTGTAAAATGACCTAAGGTATCAACATGAACAGAGGATCGGTACTTTCATTGTGTAAAATGAACTAAGGTATCAACATGAACAGAGGAATCGGTCCTTTAATTGTGTAAAATGAACCAAGGTACCAATATGAACAGAAGATCGGTCCTTTCATTGTGTAAAATGAACTAAGGTATCAATATGAACAGAGGATCGGTCCTTTCATTGTGTAAAATGAACCAAGGTACCAATATGAACAGAGCATCGGTCCTTTCATTGTGTAAAATGAACCAAGGTACCAATATGAACAGAGGATCAGTATTTTCATTGTGTAAAATGAACCAAGGTACCAATATGAAAACAGAGGATCGGTCCTTTCATTGTGTAAAATGAACCAAGGTGTCAATATGAACAGAGGATCTCTACTTTCATTGTGTAAAATGAACCCAGGTATCAATGTGAACAGAGGATCGGTACTTTCATTGTGTAAAATGAACCAAGGTACCAATATGAACAGAGGATCGGTACTTTCATTGTGTAAAATTAACCAAGGTATCAATGTGAACAGAGGATCGGTACTTTCGTTGTGTAAAATGAACCAAGGTACCAATATGAACAGAGGATCGGTACTTTCATTGTGTAAAATTAACCAAGGTACCAATATGAACAGAGGATCAGTACTTTCATTGTGTAAAATTAACCAAGGTACCAATATGAACAGAGGATCGGTACTTTCATTGCGTAAATTTAACCAAGGTATCAATATGAACAGAGGATCGGTACTTTCATTGTGTAAAATGAACCAAGGTACCAATATGAACAGAGGATAAGTATTTTCATTGTGTAAAATAAACGAAGGTGCCAATATGAACAGAGGATTGGTACTTTCATTGTGTAAAATGAACCAAGGTACCAATATGAACAGAGGATCGGTACTTTCAGTGTGTAAAATGAACGAAGGTATCAATATGAACAGAGGATCGGTCCTTTCATTGTGTAAAATGAACCAAGGTACCAATATGAACAGAGGATCGGTCCTTTCATTGTGTAAAATGAACCAAGGTATCAATATGAACAGAGGATCTCTACTTTCATTGTGTAAAATGAACCAAGGTATCAATGTGAACAGAGGATCGGTACTTTCATTGTGTAAAATGAACCAAGGTACCAATATGAACAGAGGATCGGTACTTTCATTGTGTAAAATTAACCAAGGTACCAATATGAACAGAGGATCGGTACTTTCATTGTGTAAAATTAACCAAGGTATCAATGTGAACAGAGGATCTCTACTTTCATTGTGTAAAATTAACCAGGGTATCAATGTGAACAGAGGATCGGTACTTTCATTGTGTAAAATTAACCAAGGTATCAATGTGAACAGAGGATCTCTACTTTCATTGTGTAAAATTAACCAAGGTATCAATGTGAACAGAGGATCGGTACTTTCATTGTGTAAAATGAACCAAGGTACCAATATGACCAGAGGATCGGTACTTTCATTGTGTAAAATTAACCAAGGTATCAATGTGAACAGAGGATCAGTACTTTCATTGTGTAAAATGAACCAAGGTACCAATATGAACAGAGGATCCGTCCGTTCATTGTGTAAAATGAACCAAGGTACCAATATGAACAGAGGATTAGTACTTTCATTGTGTAAAATCAACCAATGTACCAATATGAACAGAGGATCGGTACTTTCATTGTGTAAAATGAACCAATGTACCAATATGAACAGAGGATCGGTCCTTTAATTGTGTAAAATGAACCAAGGTACCAATATGAACAGAAGATCGGTACTTTCATTGTTTAAAATGAACGAAGGTATCAATATGAACAGAGGATCGGTACTTTCATTGTTTAAAATGAACTAAGGTATCAATATGAACAGAGGATCGGTACTTTCATTGTTTAAAATGAACCAAGGTATCAATATGAACAGAGGATCGGTACTTTCATTGTTTAAAATGAACCAAGGTATCAATATGAACAGAGGATCGGTACTTTCATTGTTTAAAATGAACCAAGGTATCAATATGAACAGAGGATCGGTACTTTCATTGTTTAAAATGAACCAAGGTATCAATATGAACAGAGGATCTGTACTTTCATTGTGTAAAATGAACTCAGGTATCAATATGAACAGAGGATCTGTACTTTCATTGTGTAAAATGAACCAAGGTACCAATATGAACAGAGGATCGGTACTTTCATTGTGTAAAATGAACCAAGGTACCAATATGAACAGAGGATCGGTACTTTCATTGTGTAAAATGAACCAAGGTACCAATATGAACAGAGGATCGGTCCTTTCATTGTGTAAAATGAACCAAGGTACCAATATGAACAGAGGATCGGTCCTTTCATTGTGTAAAATGAACTAAGGTATCAATATGAACAGAGGATCGGTCCTTTCATTGTGTAAAATGAACCAAGGTACCAATATGAACAGAGCATCGGTCCTTTCATTGTGTAAAATGAACCAAGGTACCAATATGAACAGAGGATCAGTATTTTCATTGTGTAAAATGAACCAAGGTACCAATATGAAAACAGAGGATCGGTCCTTTCATTGTGTAAAATGAACCAAGGTATCAATATGAACAGAGGATCTCTACTTTCATTGTGTAAAATGAACCAAGGTATCAATGTGAACAGAGGATCGGTACTTTCATTGTGTAAAATGAACCAAGGTACCAATATGAACAGAGGATCGGTACTTTCATTGTGTAAAATGAACCAAGGTACCAATATGAACAGAGGATCGGTACTTTCATTGTGTAAAATTAACCAAGGTACCAATATGAACAGAGGATCAGTACTTTCATTGTGTAAAATGAACCAAGGTACCAATATGAACAGAGGATCGGTACTTTCATTGTGTAAAATTAACCAAGGTACCAATATGAACAGAGGATCAGTACTTTCATTGTGTAAAATTAACCAAGGTACCAATATGAACAGAGGATCAGTACTTTCATTGTGTAAAATTAACCAAGGTACCAATATGAACAGAGGATCGGTACTTTCATTGCGTAAATTTAACCAAGGTATCAATATGAACAGAGGATCGGTACTTTCATTGTGTAAAATGAACCAAGGTACCAATATGAACAGAGGATAAGTATTTTCATTGTGTAAAATAAACGAAGGTGCCAATATGAACAGAGGATTGGTACTTTCATTGTGTAAAATGAACCAAGGTACCAATATGAACAGAGGATCGGTACTTTCATTGTGTAAAATGAACGAAGGTATCAATATGAACAGAGGATCGGTCCTTTCATTGTGTAAAATGAACCAAGGTATCAATATGAACAGAGGATCAGTATTTTCATTGTGTAAAATGAACCAAGGTACCAATATGAACAGAGGATCGGTCCTTTCATTGTGTAAAATGAACCAAGGTATCAATATGAACAGAGGATCGGTACTTTCATTGTGTAAAATGAACCAAGGTACCAATATGAACAGAGGATCGGTACTTTCATTGTGTAAAATGAACCAAGGTATCAATGTGAACAGAGGATCGGTACTTTCATTGTGTAAAATGAACCAAGGTACCAATATGAACAGAGGATCGGTACTTTCATTGTGTAAAATTAACCAAGGTAACAATATGAACAGAGGATCGGTACTTTCATTGTGTAAAATTAACCAAGGTACCAATATGAACAGAGGATCGGTACTTTCATTGTGTAAAATGAACCAAGGTACCAATATGAACAGAGGATCGGTCCTTTCATTGTGTAAAATGAACCAAGGTACCAATATGAACAGAGGATCGGTCCTTTCATTGTGTAAAATGAACTAAGGTATCAATATGAACAGAGGATCGGTCCTTTCATTGTGTAAAATGAACCAAGGTACCAATATGAACAGAGCATCGGTCCTTTCATTGTGTAAAATGAACCAAGGTACCAATATGAACAGAGGATCAGTATTTTCATTGTGTAAAATGAACCAAGGTACCAATATGAAAACAGAGGATCGGTCCTTTCATTGTGTAAAATGAACCAAGGTGTCAATATGAACAGAGGATCTCTACTTTCATTGTGTAAAATGAACCCAGGTATCAATGTGAACAGAGGATCGGTACTTTCATTGTGTAAAATGAACCAAGGTACCAATATGAACAGAGGATCGGTACTTTCATTGTGTAAAATTAACCAAGGTATCAATGTGAACAGAGGATCGGTACTTTCGTTGTGTAAAATGAACCAAGGTACCAATATGAACAGAGGATCGGTACTTTCATTGTGTAAAATTAACCAAGGTACCAATATGAACAGAGGATCAGTACTTTCATTGTGTAAAATTAACCAAGGTACCAATATGAACAGAGGATCGGTACTTTCATTGCGTAAATTTAACCAAGGTATCAATATGAACAGAGGATCGGTACTTTCATTGTGTAAAATGAACCAAGGTACCAATATGAACAGAGGATAAGTATTTTCATTGTGTAAAATAAACGAAGGTGCCAATATGAACAGAGGATTGGTACTTTCATTGTGTAAAATGAACCAAGGTACCAATATGAACAGAGGATCGGTACTTTCAGTGTGTAAAATGAACGAAGGTATCAATATGAACAGAGGATCGGTCCTTTCATTGTGTAAAATGAACCAAGGTACCAATATGAACAGAGGATCAGTCCTTTCATTGTGTAAAATGAACCAAGGTATCAATATGAACAGAGGATCTCTACTTTCATTGTGTAAAATGAACCAAGGTATCAATGTGAACAGAGGATCGGTACTTTCATTGTGTAAAATGAACCAAGGTACCAATATGAACAGAGGATCGGTACTTTCATTGTGTAAAATTAACCAAGGTACCAATATGAACAGAGGATCGGTACTTTCATTGTGTAAAATTAACCAAGGTATCAATGTGAACAGAGGATCTCTACTTTCATTGTGTAAAATTAACCAGGGTATCAATGTGAACAGAGGATCGGTACTTTCATTGTGTAAAATTAACCAAGGTATCAATGTGAACAGAGGATCTCTACTTTCATTGTGTAAAATTAACCAAGGTATCAATGTGAACAGAGGATCGGTACTTTCATTGTGTAAAATGAACCAAGGTACCAATATGACCAGAGGATCGGTACTTTCATTGTGTAAAATTAACCAAGGTATCAATGTGAACAGAGGATCAGTACTTTCATTGTGTAAAATGAACCAAGGTACCAATATGAACAGAGGATCCGTCCGTTCATTGTGTAAAATGAACCAAGGTACCAATATGAACAGAGGATTAGTACTTTCATTGTGTAAAATCAACCAATGTACCAATATGAACAGAGGATCGGTACTTTCATTGTGTAAAATGAACCAATGTACCAATATGAACAGAGGATCGGTCCTTTAATTGTGTAAAATGAACCAAGGTACCAATATGAACAGAAGATCGGTACTTTCATTGTTTAAAATGAACGAAGGTATCAATATGAACAGAGGATCGGTACTTTCATTGTTTAAAATGAACTAAGGTATCAATATGAACAGAGGATCGGTACTTTCATTGTTTAAAATGAACCAAGGTATCAATATGAACAGAGGATCGGTACTTTCATTGTTTAAAATGAACCAAGGTATCAATATGAACAGAGGATCGGTACTTTCATTGTTTAAAATGAACCAAGGTATCAATATGAACAGAGGATCGGTACTTTCATTGTTTAAAATGAACCAAGGTATCAATATGAACAGAGGATCTGTACTTTCATTGTGTAAAATGAACTCAGGTATCAATATGAACAGAGGATCTGTACTTTCATTGTGTAAAATGAACCAAGGTATCAATATGAACAGAGGACTGGTACTTTCAATGTTTAAAATGAACCAAGGTACCAATATGAACAGAGGATCGGTCTTTTAATTGTGTAAAATGAACCAAGGTACCAATATGAACAGAGGATCAGTACTTTCATTGTGTAAAATGAACTAAGGTACCAATATGAACAGAGGACCGGTACTTTCATTGTGTAAAATGAACTAAGGTACCAATATGAACAGAGGATCTGTACTTTCATTGTGTAAAATGAACTAAGGTATCAATATGAACAGAGGATCTGTACTTTCATTGTGTAAAATGAACTAAGGCATCAATATGAACAGAGGATCTGTACTTTCATTGTGTAAAATGAACCAAGGTATCAATATGAACAGAGGATCTGTACTTTCATTGTGTAAAATGAACCAAGGTATCAATATGAACAGAGCATCTGTACTTTCATTGTGTAAAATGAACCAAGGTACCAATATGAACAGAGGATCGGTCTTTTAATTGTGTAAAATGAACCAAGGTATCAATATGAACAGAGGATCGGTACTTTCATTGTGTAAAATGACCTAAGGTATCAATATGAACAGAGGATCGGTACTTTCATTGTGTAAAATGAACTAAGGTATCAACATGAACAGAGGATCGGTACTTTCATTGTGTAAAATGAACTAAGGTATCAATATGAACAGAGAATCGGTACTTTCATTGTGTAAAATGAAGTAAGGTATCAACATGAACAGAGGATCGGTACTTTCATTGTGTAAAATGAACTAAGGTATCAACATGAACAGAGGATCGGTACTTTCATTGTGTAAAATGACCTAAGGTATCAATATGAACAGAGGATCGGTACTTTCATTGTGTAAAATGAACTAAGGTATCAACATGAACAGAGGATTCTGTACTTTCATTGTGTAAAATGAACTAAGGTATCAACATGAACAGAGGATCGGTACTTTCATTGTGTAAAATGAACTAAGGTATCAATATGAACAGAGGATCTGTACTTTCATTGTGTAAAATGAACTAAGGCATCAACATGAACAGAGGATCGGTACTTTCATTGTGTAAAATGACCTAAGGTATCAATATGAACAGAGGATCGGTACTTTCATTGTGTAAAATGAACTAAGGTATCAATATGAACAGAGGATCGGTACTTTCATTGTTTAAAATGAACTAAGGTATCAATATGAACAGAGGATCGGTACTTTCATTGTGTAAAATGAACCAAGGTACCAATATGAACAGAGGATTAGTACTTTCATTGTGTAAAATGAACCAATGTACCAATATGAACAGAGGATCGGTACTTTCATTGTGTAAAATGAACCAATGTACCAATATGAACAGAGGATCGGTACTTTCATTGTGTAAAATGACCTAAGGTATCAATATGAACAGAGGATCGGTACTTTCATTGTGTAAAATGAACTAAGGTATCAATATGAACAGAGGATCGGTACTTTCATTGTTTAAAATGAACTAAGGTATCAATATGAACAGAGGATCTGTACTTTCATTGTGTAAAATGAACTAAGGTATCAATATGAACAGAGGATCTGTACTTTCATTGTGTAAAATGAACTAAGGCATCAATATGAACAGAGGATCTGTACTTTCATTGTGTAAAATGAACCAAGGTATCAATATGAACAGAGGATCTGTACTTTCATTGTGTAAAATGAACCAAGGTATCAATATGAACAGAGGATCTGTACTTTCATTGTGTAAAATGAACCAAGGTACCAATATGAACAGAGGATCGGTCTTTTAATTGTGTAAAATGAACCAAGGTATCAATATGAACAGAGGATCGGTACTTTCATTGTGTAAAATGAACTAAGGTACCAATATGAACAGAGGATCGGTACTTTCATTGTGTAAAATGACCTAAGGTATCAACATGAACAGAGGATCGGTACTTTCATTGTGTAAAATGAACTAAGGTATCAACATGAACAGAGGAATCGGTCCTTTAATTGTGTAAAATGAACCAAGGTACCAATATGAACAGAAGATCGGTACTTTCATTGTTTAAAATGAACGAAGGTATCAATATGAACAGAGGATCGGTACTTTCATTGTTTAAAATGAACTAAGGTATCAATATGAACAGAGGATCGGTACTTTCATTGTTTAAAATGAACCAAGGTATCAATATGAACAGAGGATCGGTACTTTCATTGTTTAAAATGAACCAAGGTATCAATATGAACAGAGGATCGGTACTTTCATTGTTTAAAATGAACCAAGGTATCAATATGAACAGAGGATCGGTACTTTCATTGTTTAAAATGAACCAAGGTATCAATATGAACAGAGGATCTGTACTTTCATTGTGTAAAATGAACCAAGGTATCAATATGAACAGAGGACTGGTACTTTCAATGTTTAAAATGAACCAAGGTACCAATATGAACAGAGGATCGGTCTTTTAATTGTGTAAAATGAACCAAGGTACCAATATGAACAGAGGATCAGTACTTTCATTGTGTAAAATGAACTAAGGTACCAATATGAACAGAGGACCGGTACTTTCATTGTGTAAAATGAACTAAGGTACCAATATGAACAGAGGATCTGTACTTTCATTGTGTAAAATGAACTAAGGTATCAATATGAACAGAGGATCTGTACTTTCATTGTGTAAAATGAACTAAGGCATCAATATGAACAGAGGATCTGTACTTTCATTGTGTAAAATGAACCAAGGTATCAATATGAACAGAGGATCTGTACTTTCATTGTGTAAAATGAACCAAGGTATCAATATGAACAGAGCATCTGTACTTTCATTGTGTAAAATGAACCAAGGTACCAATATGAACAGAGGATCGGTCTTTTAATTGTGTAAAATGAACCAAGGTATCAATATGAACAGAGGATCGGTACTTTCATTGTGTAAAATGACCTAAGGTATCAATATGAACAGAGGATCGGTACTTTCATTGTGTAAAATGAACTAAGGTATCAACATGAACAGAGGATCGGTACTTTCATTGTGTAAAATGAACTAAGGTATCAATATGAACAGAGGATCGGTACTTTCATTGTGTAAAATGAAGTAAGGTATCAACATGAACAGAGGATCGGTACTTTCATTGTGTAAAATGAACTAAGGTATCAACATGAACAGAGGATCGGTACTTTCATTGTGTAAAATGACCTAAGGTATCAATATGAACAGAGGATCGGTACTTTCATTGTGTAAAATGAACTAAGGTATCAACATGAACAGAGGATTCTGTACTTTCATTGTGTAAAATGAACTAAGGTATCAACATGAACAGAGGATCGGTACTTTCATTGTGTAAAATGAACTAAGGTATCAATATGAACAGAGGATCTGTACTTTCATTGTGTAAAATGAACTAAGGCATCAACATGAACAGAGGATCGGTACTTTCATTGTGTAAAATGACCTAAGGTATCAATATGAACAGAGGATCGGTACTTTCATTGTGTAAAATGAACTAAGGTATCAATATGAACAGAGGATCGGTACTTTCATTGTTTAAAATGAACTAAGGTATCAATATGAACAGAGGATCGGTACTTTCATTGTGTAAAATGAACCAAGGTACCAATATGAACAGAGGATTAGTACTTTCATTGTGTAAAATGAACCAATGTACCAATATGAACAGAGGATCGGTACTTTCATTGTGTAAAATGAACCAATGTACCAATATGAACAGAGGATCGGTACTTTCATTGTGTAAAATGACCTAAGGTATCAATATGAACAGAGGATCGGTACTTTCATTGTGTAAAATGAACTAAGGTATCAATATGAACAGAGGATCGGTACTTTCATTGTTTAAAATGAACTAAGGTATCAATATGAACAGAGGATCTGTACTTTCATTGTGTAAAATGAACTAAGGTATCAATATGAACAGAGGATCTGTACTTTCATTGTGTAAAATGAACTAAGGCATCAATATGAACAGAGGATCTGTACTTTCATTGTGTAAAATGAACCAAGGTATCAATATGAACAGAGGATCTGTACTTTCATTGTGTAAAATGAACCAAGGTATCAGTATGAACAGAGGATCTGTACTTTCATTGTGTAAAATGAACCAAGGTACCAATATGAACAGAGGATCGGTCTTTTAATTGTGTAAAATGAACCAAGGTATCAATATGAACAGAGGATCGGTACTTTCATTGTGTAAAATGAACTAAGGTACCAATATGAACAGAGGATCGGTACTTTCATTGTGTAAAATGACCTAAGGTATCAACATGAACAGAGGATCGGTACTTTCATTGTGTAAAATGAACTAAGGTATCAACATGAACAGAGGAATCGGTACTTTCATTGTGTAAAATGGCCTAAGGTATCAATATGAACAGAGGATCGGTACTTTCATTGTGTAAAATGAACTAAGGTATCAACATGAACAGAGGATCGGTACTTTCATTGTGTAAAATGAACTAAGGTATCAACATGAACAGAGGATCGGTACTTTCATTGTGTAAAATGAACTAAGGTATCAACATGAACAGAGGATCGGTACTTTCATTGTGTAAAATGACCTAAGGTATCAATATGAACAGAGGATCGGTACTTTCATTGTGTAAACTGAACTAAGGTATCAATATGAACAGAGGATCGGTACTTTCATTGTGTAAAATGAACTAAGGTATCAACATGAACAGAGGATCGGTACTTTCATTGTGTAAAATGAACTAAGGTATCAACATGACCAGAGGATCGGTACTTTCATTGTGTAAAATGAACTGAGGTACCAATATGAACAGAGGATCTGTACTTTCATTGTGTAAAATGAACTAAGGTATCAACATGAACAGAGGATCGGTACTTTCATTGTGTAAAATGAACTAAGGTATCAATATGAACAGAGGATCGGTCCTTTCATTGTGTAAAATGAACTAAGGTAGCAATATGAACAGAGGATCGGTACTTTCATTGTGTAAAATGAACTAAGGTATCAATATGAACAGAGGATCGGTACTTTCATTGTGTAAAATGAACTAAGGTATCAATATGAACAGAGGATCGGTACTTTCATTGTGTAAAATGAACTAAGGTATCAATATGAACAGAGGATCGGTACTTTCATTGTGTAAAATGAACCAAGGTAGCAATATGAACAGAGGATCTGTACTTTCATTGTGTAAAATGAACGAAGGTACCAATATGAACAGAGGATCGGTCCTTTCATTGTGTAAAATGAACCAAGGTACCAATATGAACAGAGGATCTGTACTTTCATTGTGTAAAATGAACCAAGGTACCAATATGAACAGAGGATCAGTACTTTCATTGTGTAAAATGAACCAAGGTAGCAATATGAACAGAGGATCTGTACTTTCATTGTGTAAAATGAACGAAGGTACCAATATGAACAGAGGATCGGTCCTTTCATTGTGTAAAATGAACCAAGGTACCAATATGAACAGAGGATCAGTACTTTCATTGTGTAAAATGAACCAAGGTACCAATATGAACAGAGGATCGGTCCTTTCATTGTGTAAAATGAACTAAGGTATCAATATGAACAGAGGATCGGTCCTTTCATTGTGTAAAATGAACCAAGGTACCAATATGAACAGAGCATCGGTCCTTTCATTGTGTAAAATGAACCAAGGTACCAATATGAACAGAGGATCAGTATTTTCATTGTGTAAAATGAACCAAGGTACCAATATGAACAGAGGATCGGTCCTTTCATTGTGTAAAACTAGGGCATGCCCGTACTATATATATATCTAAAATTATATCCCCCCCCTCTATTTACATGAAATGGTTTGGTCCATTCGCAAAGCCAAAGCGAATGGCTTGCGAGTACGGTGACAATCCCCCCCCCCCCCCTCTATTTACATGAAATGGTTTGGTCCATTCGCAAAGCCAAAGCGAACGGCTGTTACGAATCGCAGTTACGATGAATCGCAAAGTAGTTTTAATTAGTTTTAAAACATAGTTTAACGCCAACATAGCGCCAACATAGTTTGCCAACGTGAAATAAATGAATACGCTCTCAAATGTGCCGTCCGAGGCAGAGTCTGTTCGCCACGTTCGGCACACGTGATAGCTCGCTGCTCTCTGATTGGTCGAATCGTTTTTTGGACATAGCTCGGTAACTACTTGTCCGATTAATATGAAACTGAAGGAGCTGGGGCTCCCACGTCGATCGGAAGAATGGACGCGACAAAAAGCTGGAATTCATCCGAGTTGCTTTAATCAAATCAAACACTCAGGCACTCTGAAAACCCGTTTATCGGGCAGCAATATATATAACTATTATCCCGGAGGGTTTGCCCAGGCCCGGCGCCAGGGGGCGTGGCCCCGCGTCCTGGCTGCGGCCTGGCAAGTTGAGGGCGAACCTGCCCGGGCATGCCCGGGCATGCCCGGGCGTCCCGACCGAGGCCTGGCAAGCTGAGCGCGGGCCTGCCCGGGCGTCCTGGACGAGCCCGGCATGGTGATCGCTCCGCGTCCTTGATAGGTGCAAGGCGATTGTGAAAACCCAGCGGCAGCCGCTACAAAACCTTGAAAAGGCACATCCTCAGGTCCCCAGCAGTATATCTGGCAAGTTTCAAGTATATCGGACCCGTGGTTGTCGAGAAACAGCGGTCACAGACATACAGACATACAGAGATTAGTGGAATTATAGATAGATGAACCAAGGTATCAATATGAACAGAGGATCTCTACTTTCATTGTGTAAAATGAACCAAGGTATCAATGTGAACAGAGGATCGGTACTTTCATTGTGTAAAATGAACCAAGGTACCAATATGAACAGAGGATCGGTACTTTCATTGTGTAAAATTAACCAAGGTATCAATGTGAACAGAGGATCGGTACTTTCGTTGTGTAAAATGAACCAAGGTACCAATATGAACAGAGGATCGGTACTTTCATTGTGTAAAATGAACCAAGGTACCAATATGAACAGAGGATCGGTACTTTCATTGTGTAAAATGAACTAAGGTATCAACATGAACAGAGGATCGGTACTTTCATTGTGTAAAATGACCTAAGGTATCAATATGAACAGAGGATCGGTACTTTCATTGTGTAAACTGAACTAAGGTATCAATATGAACAGAGGATCGGTACTTTCATTGTGTAAAATGAACTAAGGTATCAACATGAACAGAGGATCGGTACTTTCATTGTGTAAAATGAACTAAGGTATCAACATGACCAGAGGATCGGTACTTTCATTGTGTAAAATGAACTGAGGTACCAATATGAACAGAGGATCTGTACTTTCATTGTGTAAAATGAACTAAGGTATCAACATGAACAGAGGATCGGTACTTTCATTGTGTAAAATGAACTAAGGTATCAATATGAACAGAGGATCGGTCCTTTCATTGTGTAAAATGAACTAAGGTAGCAATATGAACAGAGGATCGGTACTTTCATTGTGTAAAATGAACTAAGGTATCAATATGAACAGAGGATCGGTACTTTCATTGTGTAAAATGAACTAAGGTATCAATATGAACAGAGGATCGGTACTTTCATTGTGTAAAATGAACTAAGGTATCAATATGAACAGAGGATCGGTACTTTCATTGTGTAAAATGAACCAAGGTAGCAATATGAACAGAGGATCTGTACTTTCATTGTGTAAAATGAACGAAGGTACCAATATGAACAGAGGATCGGTCCTTTCATTGTGTAAAATGAACCAAGGTACCAATATGAACAGAGGATCTGTACTTTCATTGTGTAAAATGAACCAAGGTACCAATATGAACAGAGGATCAGTACTTTCATTGTGTAAAATGAACCAAGGTAGCAATATGAACAGAGGATCTGTACTTTCATTGTGTAAAATGAACGAAGGTACCAATATGAACAGAGGATCGGTCCTTTCATTGTGTAAAATGAACCAAGGTACCAATATGAACAGAGGATCAGTACTTTCATTGTGTAAAATGAACCAAGGTACCAATATGAACAGAGGATCGGTCCTTTCATTGTGTAAAATGAACTAAGGTATCAATATGAACAGAGGATCGGTCCTTTCATTGTGTAAAATGAACCAAGGTACCAATATGAACAGAGCATCGGTCCTTTCATTGTGTAAAATGAACCAAGGTACCAATATGAACAGAGGATCAGTATTTTCATTGTGTAAAATGAACCAAGGTACCAATATGAACAGAGGATCGGTCCTTTCATTGTGTAAAACTAGGGCATGCCCGTACTATATATATATCTAAAATTATATCCCCCCCCTCTATTTACATGAAATGGTTTGGTCCATTCGCAAAGCCAAAGCGAATGGCTTGCGAGTACGGTGACAACCCCCCCCCCCCCCCTATTTACATGAAATGGTTTGGTCCATTCGCAAAGCCAAAGCGAACGGCTGTTACGAATCGCAGTTACGATGAATCGCAAAGTAGTTTTAATTAGTTTTAAAACATAGTTTAACGCCAACATAGCGCCAACATAGTTTGCCAACGTGAAATAAATGAATACGCTCTCAAATGTGCCGTCCGAGGCAGAGTCTGTTCGCCACGTTCGGCACACGTGATAGCTCGCTGCTCTCTGATTGGTCGAATCGTTTTTTGGACATAGCTCGGTAACTACTTGTCCGATTAATATGAAACTGAAGGAGCTGGGGCTCCCACGTCGATCGGAAGAATGGACGCGACAAAAAGCTGGAATTCATCCGAGTTGCTTTAATCAAATCAAACACTCAGGCACTCTGAAAACCCGTTTATCGGGCAGCAATATATATAACTATTATCCCGGAGGGTTTGCCCAGGCCCGGCGCCAGGGGGCGTGGCCCCGCGTCCTGGCTGCGGCCTGGCAAGTTGAGGGCGAACCTGCCCGGGCATGCCCGGGCATGCCCGGGCGTCCCGACCGAGGCCTGGCAAGCTGAGCGCGGGCCTGCCCGGGCGTCCTGGACGAGCCCGGCATGGTGATCGCTCCGCGTCCTTGATAGGTGCAAGGCGATTGTGAAAACCCAGCGGCAGCCGCTACAAAACCTTGAAAAGGCACATCCTCAGGTCCCCAGCAGTATATCTGGCAAGTTTCAAGTATATCGGACCCGTGGTTGTCGAGAAACAGCGGTCACAGACATACAGACATACAGAGATTAGTGGAATTATAGATAGATGAACCAAGGTATCAATATGAACAGAGGATCTCTACTTTCATTGTGTAAAATGAACCAAGGTATCAATGTGAACAGAGGATCGGTACTTTCATTGTGTAAAATGAACCAAGGTACCAATATGAACAGAGGATCGGTACTTTCATTGTGTAAAATTAACCAAGGTATCAATGTGAACAGAGGATCGGTACTTTCGTTGTGTAAAATGAACCAAGGTACCAATATGAACAGAGGATCGGTACTTTCATTGTGTAAAATGAACCAAGGTACCAATATGAACAGAGGATCGTTACTTTCATTGTGTAAAATTAACCAAGGTATCAATGTGAACAGAGGATCTGTACTTTCATTGTGTAAAATGAACCAAGGTATCAATATGAACAGAGGATCTGTACTTTAATTGTGTAAAATGAACCAAGGTACCAATATGAACAGAGGATCGGTCTTTTAATTGTGTAAAATGAACCAAGGTATCAATATGAACAGAGGATCGGTACTTTCATTGTGTAAAATGAACTAAGGTACCAATATGAACAGAGGATCGGTACTTTCATTGTGTAAAATGACCTAAGGTATCAACATGAACAGAGGATCGGTACTTTCGTTGTGTAAAATGAACTAAGGTATCAACATGAACAGAGGAATCGGTACTTTCATTGTGTAAAATGGCCTAAGGTATCAATATGAACAGAGGATCGGTACTTTCATTGTGTAAAATGAACTAAGGTATCAACATGAACAGAGGATCGGTACTTTCATTGTGTAAAATGAACTAAGGTATCAACATGAACAGAGGATCGGTACTTTCATTGTGTAAAATGAACTAAGGTATCAACATGAACAGAGGATCGGTACTTTCATTGTGTAAAATGACCTAAGGTATCAATATGAACAGAGGATCGGTACTTTCATTGTGTAAAATGAACTAAGGTATCAATATGAACAGAGGATCGGTACTTTCATTGTGTAAAATGAACTAAGGTATCAACATGAACAGAGGATCGGTACTTTCATTGTGTAAAATGAACTAAGGTATCAACATGAACAGAGGATCGGTACTTTCATTGTGTAAAATGAACTGAGGTACCAATATGAACAGAGGATCTGTACTTTCATTGTGTAAAATGAACTAAGGTATCAACATGAACAGAGGATCGGTACTTTCATTGTGTAAAATGAACTAAGGTATCAATATGAACAGAGGATCGGTCCTTTCATTGTGTAAAATGAACTAAGGTAGCAATATGAACAGAGGATCGGTACTTTCATTGTGTAAAATGAACTAAGGTATCAATATGAACAGAGGATCGGTACTTTCATTGTGTAAAATGAACTAAGGTATCAATATGAACAGAGGATCGGTCCTTTCATTGTGTAAAATGAACTAAGGTATCAATATGAACAGAGGATCGGTACTTTCATTGTGTAAAATGAACTAAGGTATCAATATGAACAGAGGATCGGTACTTTCATTGTGTAAAATGAACCAAGGTAGCAATATGAACAGAGGATCTGTACTTTCATTGTGTAAAATGAACGAAGGTACCAATATGAACAGAGGATCGGTCCTTTCATTGTGTAAAATGAACCAAGGTACCAATATGAACAGAGGATCTGTACTTTCATTGTGTAAAATGAACCAAGGTACCAATATGAACAGAGGATCAGTACTTTCATTGTGTAAAATGAACCAAGGTAGCAATATGAACAGAGGATCTGTACTTTCATTGTGTAAAATGAACGAAGGTACCAATATGAACAGAGGATCAGTACTTTCATTGTGTAAAATGAACCAAGGTACCAATATGAACAGAGGATCGGTCCTTTCATTGTGTAAAATGAACTAAGGTATCAATATGAACAGAGGATCGGTACTTTCATTGTGTAAAATGAACCAAGGTAGCAATATGAACAGAGGATCTGTACTTTCATTGTGTAAAATGAACGAAGGTACCAATATGAACAGAGGATCGGTCCTTTCATTGTGTAAAATGAACCAAGGTACCAATATGAACAGAGGATCTGTACTTTCATTGTGTAAAATGAACGAAGGTACCAATATGAACAGAGGATCGGTCCTTTCATTGTGTAAAATGAACTAAGGTATCAATATGAACAGAGGATCGGTACTTTCATTGTTTAAAATGAACCAAGGTATCAATATGAACAGAGGATCGGTACTTTCATTGTTTAAAATGAACCAAGGTATCAATATGAACAGAGGATCGGTACTTTCATTGTTTAAAATGAACCAAGGTATCAATATGAACAGAGGATCGGTACTTTCATTGTTTAAAATGAACCAAGGTATCAATATGAACAGAGGATCTGTACTTTCATTGTGTAAAATGAACTCAGGTATCAATATGAACAGAGGATCTGTACTTTCATTGTGTAAAATGAACCAAGGTATCAATATGAACAGAGGACTGGTACTTTCAATGTTTAAAATGAACCAAGGTACCAATATGAACAGAGGATCGGTCTTTTAATTGTGTAAAATGAACCAAGGTACCAATATGAACAGAGGATCAGTACTTTCATTGTGTAAAATGAACTAAGGTACCAATATGAACAGAGGACCGGTACTTTCATTGTGTAAAATGAACTAAGGTACCAATATGAACAGAGGATCTGTACTTTCATTGTGTAAAATGAACTAAGGTATCAATATGAACAGAGGATCTGTACTTTCATTGTGTAAAATGAACTAAGGCATCAATATGAACAGAGGATCTGTACTTTCATTGTGTAAAATGAACCAAGGTATCAATATGAACAGAGGATCTGTACTTTCATTGTGTAAAATGAACCAAGGTATCAATATGAACAGAGCATCTGTACTTTCATTGTGTAAAATGAACCAAGGTACCAATATGAACAGAGGATCGGTCTTTTAATTGTGTAAAATGAACCAAGGTATCAATATGAACAGAGGATCGGTACTTTCATTGTGTAAAATGACCTAAGGTATCAATATGAACAGAGGATCGGTACTTTCATTGTGTAAAATGAACTAAGGTATCAACATGAACAGAGGATCGGTACTTTCATTGTGTAAAATGAACTAAGGTATCAATATGAACAGAGGATCGGTACTTTCATTGTGTAAAATGAAGTAAGGTATCAACATGAACAGAGGATCTGTACTTTCATTGTGTAAAATGAACCAAGGTACCAATATGAACAGAGGATCCGTCCGTTCATTGTGTAAAATGACCTAAGGTATCAATATGAACAGAGGATCGGTACTTTCATTGTGTAAAATGAACTAAGGTATCAACATGAACAGAGGATTCTGTACTTTCATTGTGTAAAATGAACTAAGGTATCAATATGAACAGAGGATCGGTACTTTCATTGTGTAAAATGAACTAAGGTATCAATATGAACAGAGGATCGGTACTTTCATTGTGTAAAATGAACTAAGGTATCAACATGAACAGAGGATCGGTACTTTCATTGTGTAAAATGAACTAAGGTATCAACATGAACAGAGGATCGGTACTTTCATTGTGTAAAATGAACTGAGGTACCAATATGAACAGAGGATCTGTACTTTCATAGTGTAAAATGAACTAAGGTATCAACATGAACAGAGGATCGGTACTTTCATTGTGTAAAATGAACTAAGGTATCAATATGAACAGAGGATCGGTCCTTTCATTGTGTAAAATGAACTAAGGTAGCAATATGAACAGAGGATCGGTACTTTCATTGTGTAAAATGAACTAAGGTATCAATATGAACAGAGGATCGGTACTTTCATTGTGTAAAATGAACTAAGGTATCAATATGAACAGAGGATCGGTCCTTTCATTGTGTAAAATGAACTAAGGTATCAATATGAACAGAGGATCGGTACTTTCATTGTGTAAAATGAACTAAGGTATCAATATGAACAGAGGATCGGTACTTTCATTGTGTAAAATGAACCAAGGTAGCAATATGAACAGAGGATCTGTACTTTCATTGTGTAAAATGAACGAAGGTACCAATATGAACAGAGGATCGGTCCTTTCATTGTGTAAAATGAACCAAGGTACCAATATGAACAGAGGATCTGTACTTTCATTGTGTAAAATGAACCAAGGTACCAATATGAACAGAGGATCAGTACTTTCATTGTGTAAAATGAACCAAGGTAGCAATATGAACAGAGGATCTGTACTTTCATTGTGTAAAATGAACGAAGGTACCAATATGAACAGAGGATCAGTACTTTCATTGTGTAAAATGCACCAAGGTACCAATATGAACAGAGGATCGGTCCTTTCATTGTGTAAAATGAACTAAGGTATCAATATGAACAGAGGATCGGTACTTTCATTGTGTAAAATGAACCAAGGTAGCAATATGAACAGAGGATCTGTACTTTCATTGTGTAAAATGAACGAAGGTACCAATATGAACAGAGGATCGGTCCTTTCATTGTGTAAAATGAACCAAGGTACCAATATGAACAGAGGATCTGTACTTTCATTGTGTAAAATGAACGAAGGTACCAATATGAACAGAGGATCGGTCCTTTCATTGTGTAAAATGAACTAAGGTATCAATATGAACAGAGGATCGGTACTTTCATTGTTTAAAATGAACCAAGGTATCAATATGAACAGAGGATCGGTACTTTCGTTGTTTAAAATGAACCAAGGTATCAATATGAACAGAGGATCGGTACTTTCATTGTTTAAAATGAACCAAGGTATCAATATGAACAGAGGATCGGTACTTTCATTGTTTAAAATGAACCAAGGTATCAATATGAACAGAGGATCTGTACTTTCATTGTGTAAAATGAACTCAGGTATCAATATGAACAGAGGATCTGTACTTTCATTGTGTAAAATGAACCAAGGTATCAATATGAACAGAGGACTGGTACTTTCAATGTTTAAAATGAACCAAGGTACCAATATGAACAGAGGATCGGTCTTTTAATTGTGTAAAATGAACCAAGGTACCAATATGAACAGAGGATCAGTACTTTCATTGTGTAAAATGAACTAAGGTACCAATATGAACAGAGGACCGGTACTTTCATTGTGTAAAATGAACTAAGGTACCAATATGAACAGAGGATCTGTACTTTCATTGTGTAAAATGAACTAAGGTATCAATATGAACAGAGGATCTGTACTTTCATTGTGTAAAATGAACTAAGGCATCAATATGAACAGAGGATCTGTACTTTCATTGTGTAAAATGAACCAAGGTATCAATATGAACAGAGGATCTGTACTTTCATTGTGTAAAATGAACCAAGGTATCAATATGAACAGAGCATCTGTACTTTCATTGTGTAAAATGAACCAAGGTACCAATATGAACAGAGGATCGGTCTTTTAATTGTGTAAAATGAACCAAGGTATCAATATGAACAGAGGATCGGTACTTTCATTGTGTAAAATGACCTAAGGTATCAATATGAACAGAGGATCGGTACTTTCATTGTGTAAAATGAACTAAGGTATCAACATGAACAGAGGATCGGTACTTTCATTGTGTAAAATGAACTAAGGTATCAATATGAACAGAGAATCGGTACTTTCATTGTGTAAAATGAAGTAAGGTATCAACATGAACAGAGGATCGGTACTTTCATTGTGTAAAATGAACTAAGGTATCAACATGAACAGAGGATCGGTACTTTCATTGTGTAAAATGACCTAAGGTATCAATATGAACAGAGGATCGGTACTTTCATTGTGTAAAATGAACTAAGGTATCAACATGAACAGAGGATTCTGTACTTTCATTGTGTAAAATGAACTAAGGTATCAACATGAACAGAGGATCGGTACTTTCATTGTGTAAAATGAACTAAGGTATCAATATGAACAGAGGATCTGTACTTTCATTGTGTAAAATGAACTAAGGCATCAACATGAACAGAGGATCGGTACTTTCATTGTGTAAAATGACCTAAGGTATCAATATGAACAGAGGATCGGTACTTTCATTGTGTAAAATGAACTAAGGTATCAATATGAACAGAGGATCGGTACTTTCATTGTTTAAAATGAACTAAGGTATCAATATGAACAGAGGATCGGTACTTTCATTGTGTAAAATGAACCAAGGTACCAATATGAACAGAGGATTAGTACTTTCATTGTGTAAAATGAACCAATGTACCAATATGAACAGAGGATCGGTACTTTCATTGTGTAAAATGAACCAATGTACCAATATGAACAGAGGATCGGTACTTTCATTGTGTAAAATGACCTAAGGTATCAATATGAACAGAGGATCGGTACTTTCATTGTGTAAAATGAACTAAGGTATCAATATGAACAGAGGATCGGTACTTTCATTGTTTAAAATGAACTAAGGTATCAATATGAACAGAGGATCTGTACTTTCATTGTGTAAAATGAACTAAGGTATCAATATGAACAGAGGATCTGTACTTTCATTGTGTAAAATGAACTAAGGCATCAATATGAACAGAGGATCTGTACTTTCATTGTGTAAAATGAACCAAGGTATCAATATGAACAGAGGATCTGTACTTTCATTGTGTAAAATGAACCAAGGTATCAATATGAACAGAGGATCTGTACTTTCATTGTGTAAAATGAACCAAGGTACCAATATGAACAGAGGATCGGTCTTTTAATTGTGTAAAATGAACCAAGGTATCAATATGAACAGAGGATCGGTACTTTCATTGTGTAAAATGAACTAAGGTACCAATATGAACAGAGGATCGGTACTTTCATTGTGTAAAATGACCTAAGGTATCAACATGAACAGAGGATCGGTACTTTCATTGTGTAAAATGAACTAAGGTATCAACATGAACAGAGGAATCGGTCCTTTAATTGTGTAAAATGAACCAAGGTACCAATATGAACAGAAGATCGGTACTTTCATTGTTTAAAATGAACGAAGGTATCAATATGAACAGAGGATCGGTACTTTCATTGTTTAAAATGAACTAAGGTATCAATATGAACAGAGGATCGGTACTTTCATTGTTTAAAATGAACCAAGGTATCAATATGAACAGAGGATCGGTACTTTCATTGTTTAAAATGAACCAAGGTATCAATATGAACAGAGGATCGGTACTTTCATTGTTTAAAATGAACCAAGGTATCAATATGAACAGAGGATCGGTACTTTCATTGTTTAAAATGAACCAAGGTATCAATATGAACAGAGGATCTGTACTTTCATTGTGTAAAATGAACCAAGGTATCAATATGAACAGAGGACTGGTACTTTCAATGTTTAAAATGAACCAAGGTACCAATATGAACAGAGGATCGGTCTTTTAATTGTGTAAAATGAACCAAGGTACCAATATGAACAGAGGATCAGTACTTTCATTGTGTAAAATGAGCTAAGGTACCAATATGAACAGAGGACCGGTACTTTCATTGTGTAAAATGAACTAAGGTACCAATATGAACAGAGGATCTGTACTTTCATTGTGTAAAATGAACTAAGGTATCAATATGAACAGAGGATCTGTACTTTCATTGTGTAAAATGAACTAAGGCATCAATATGAACAGAGGATCTGTACTTTCATTGTGTAAAATGAACCAAGGTATCAATATGAACAGAGGATCTGTACTTTCATTGTGTAAAATGAACCAAGGTATCAATATGAACAGAGGATCGGTACTTTCATTGTGTAAAATGAACTAAGGTATCAACATGAACAGAGGATCGGTACTTTCATTGTGTAAAATGAACTAAGGTATCAATATGAACAGAGGATCGGTACTTTCATTGTGTAAAATGAAGTAAGGTATCAACATGAACAGAGGATCGGTACTTTCATTGTGTAAAATGAACTAAGGTATCAACATGAACAGAGGATCGGTACTTTCATTGTGTAAAATGACCTAAGGTATCAATATGAACAGAGGATCGGTACTTTCATTGTGTAAAATGAACTAAGGTATCAACATGAACAGAGGATTCTGTACTTTCATTGTGTAAAATGAACTAAGGTATCAACATGAACAGAGGATCGGTACTTTCATTGTGTAAAATGAACTAAGGTATCAATATGAACAGAGGATCTGTACTTTCATTGTGTAAAATGAACTAAGGCATCAACATGAACAGAGGATCGGTACTTTCATTGTGTAAAATGACCTAAGGTATCAATATGAACAGAGGATCGGTACTTTCATTGTGTAAAATGAACTAAGGTATCAATATGAACAGAGGATCGGTACTTTCATTGTTTAAAATGAACTAAGGTATCAATATGAACAGAGGATCGGTACTTTCATTGTGTAAAATGAACCAAGGTACCAATATGAACAGAGGATTAGTACTTTCATTGTGTAAAATGAACCAATGTACCAATATGAACAGAGGATCGGTACTTTCATTGTGTAAAATGAACCAATGTACCAATATGAACAGAGGATCGGTACTTTCATTGTGTAAAATGACCTAAGGTATCAATATGAACAGAGGATCGGTACTTTCATTGTGTAAAATGAACTAAGGTATCAATATGAACAGAGGATCGGTACTTTCATTGTTTAAAATGAACTAAGGTATCAATATGAACAGAGGATCTGTACTTTCATTGTGTAAAATGAACTAAGGTATCAATATGAACAGAGGATCTGTACTTTCATTGTGTAAAATGAACTAAGGCATCAATATGAACAGAGGATCTGTACTTTCATTGTGTAAAATGAACCAAGGTATCAATATGAACAGAGGATCTGTACTTTCATTGTGTAAAATGAACCAAGGTATCAATATGAACAGAGGATCTGTACTTTCATTGTGTAAAATGAACCAAGGTACCAATATGAACAGAGGATCGGTCTTTTAATTGTGTAAAATGAACCAAGGTATCAATATGAACAGAGGATCGGTACTTTCATTGTGTAAAATGAACTAAGGTACCAATATGAACAGAGGATCGGTACTTTCATTGTGTAAAATGACCTAAGGTATCAACATGAACAGAGGATCGGTACTTTCATTGTGTAAAATGAACTAAGGTATCAACATGAACAGAGGAATCGGTACTTTCATTGTGTAAAATGGCCTAAGGTATCAATATGAACAGAGGATCGGTACTTTCATTGTGTAAAATGAACTAAGGTATCAACATGAACAGAGGATCGGTACTTTCATTGTGTAAAATGAACTAAGGTATCAACATGAACAGAGGATCGGTACTTTCATTGTGTAAAATGAACTAAGGTATCAACATGAACAGAGGATCGGTACTTTCATTGTGTAAAATGACCTAAGGTATCAATATGAACAGAGGATCGGTACTTTCATTGTGTAAACTGAACTAAGGTATCAATATGAACAGAGGATCGGTACTTTCATTGTGTAAAATGAACTAAGGTATCAACATGAACAGAGGATCGGTACTTTCATTGTGTAAAATGAACTAAGGTATCAACATGGCCAGAGGATCGGTACTTTCATTGTGTAAAATGAACTGAGGTACCAATATGAACAGAGGATCTGTACTTTCATTGTGTAAAATGAACTAAGGTATCAACATGAACAGAGGATCGGTACTTTCATTGTGTAAAATGAACTAAGGTATCAATATGAACAGAGGATCGGTCCTTTCATTGTGTAAAATGAACTAAGGTAGCAATATGAACAGAGGATCGGTACTTTCATTGTGTAAAATGAACTAAGGTATCAATATGAACAGAGGATCGGTACTTTCATTGTGTAAAATGAACTAAGGTATCAATATGAACAGAGGATCGGTACTTTCATTGTGTAAAATGAACTAAGGTATCAATATGAACAGAGGATCGGTACTTTCATTGTGTAAAATGAACCAAGGTAGCAATATGAACAGAGGATCTGTACTTTCATTGTGTAAAATGAACGAAGGTACCAATATGAACAGAGGATCGGTCCTTTCATTGTGTAAAATGAACCAAGGTACCAATATGAACAGAGGATCTGTACTTTCATTGTGTAAAATGAACCAAGGTACCAATATGAACAGAGGATCAGTACTTTCATTGTGTAAAATGAACCAAGGTAGCAATATGAACAGAGGATCTGTACTTTCATTGTGTAAAATGAACGAAGGTACCAATATGAACAGAGGATCGGTCCTTTCATTGTGTAAAATGAACCAAGGTACCAATATGAACAGAGGATCAGTACTTTCATTGTGTAAAATGAACCAAGGTACCAATATGAACAGAGGATCGGTCCTTTCATTGTGTAAAATGAACTAAGGTATCAATATGAACAGAGGATCGGTCCTTTCATTGTGTAAAATGAACCAAGGTACCAATATGAACAGAGCATCGGTCCTTTCATTGTGTAAAATGAACCAAGGTACCAATATGAACAGAGGATCAGTATTTTCATTGTGTAAAATGAACCAAGGTACCAATATGAACAGAGGATCGGTCCTTTCATTGTGTAAAACTAGGGCATGCCCGTACTATATATATATCTAAAATTATATCCCCCCCCTCTATTTACATGAAATGGTTTGGTCCATTCGCAAAGCCAAAGCGAATGGCTTGCGAGTACGGTGACAATCCCCCCCCCCCCCTCTATTTACATGAAATGGTTTGGTCCATTCGCAAAGCCAAAGCGAACGGCTGTTACGAATCGCAGTTACGATGAATCGCAAAGTAGTTTTAATTAGTTTTAAAACATAGTTTAACGCCAACATAGCGCCAACATAGTTTGCCAACGTGAAATAAATGAATACGCTCTCAAATGTGCCGTCCGAGGCAGAGTCTGTTCGCCACGTTCGGCACACGTGATAGCTCGCTGCTCTCTGATTGGTCGAATCGTTTTTTGGACATAGCTCGGTAACTACTTGTCCGATTAATATGAAACTGAAGGAGCTGGGGCTCCCACGTCGATCGGAAGAATGGACGCGACAAAAAGCTGGAATTCATCCGAGTTGCTTTAATCAAATCAAACACTCAGGCACTCTGAAAACCCGTTTATCGGGCAGCAATATATATAACTATTATCCCGGAGGGTTTGCCCAGGCCCGGCGCCAGGGGGCGTGGCCCCGCGTCCTGGCTGCGGCCTGGCAAGTTGAGGGCGAACCTGCCCGGGCATGCCCGGGCATGCCCGGGCGTCCCGACCGAGGCCTGGCAAGCTGAGCGCGGGCCTGCCCGGGCGTCCTGGACGAGCCCGGCATGGTGATCGCTCCGCGTCCTTGATAGGTGCAAGGCGATTGTGAAAACCCAGCGGCAGCTGCTACAAAACCTTGAAAAGGCACATCCTCAGGTCCCCAGCAGTATATCTGGCAAGTTTCAAGTATATCGGACCCGTGGTTGTCGAGAAACAGCGGTCACAGACATACAGACATACAGAGATTAGTGGAATTATAGATAGATGAACCAAGGTATCAATATGAACAGAGGATCTCTACTTTCATTGTGTAAAATGAACCAAGGTATCAATGTGAACAGAGGATCGGTACTTTCATTGTGTAAAATGAACCAAGGTACCAATATGAACAGAGGATCGGTACTTTCATTGTGTAAAATTAACCAAGGTATCAATGTGAACAGAGGATCGGTACTTTCGTTGTGTAAAATGAACCAAGGTACCAATATGAACAGAGGATCGGTACTTTCATTGTGTAAAATGAACCAAGGTACCAATATGAACAGAGGATCGGTACTTTCATTGTGTAAAATGAACTAAGGTATCAACATGAACAGAGGATCGGTACTTTCATTGTGTAAAATGACCTAAGGTATCAATATGAACAGAGGATCGGTACTTTCATTGTGTAAACTGAACTAAGGTATCAATATGAACAGAGGATCGGTACTTTCATTGTGTAAAATGAACTAAGGTATCAACATGAACAGAGGATCGGTACTTTCATTGTGTAAAATGAACTAAGGTATCAACATGACCAGAGGATCGGTACTTTCATTGTGTAAAATGAACTGAGGTACCAATATGAACAGAGGATCTGTACTTTCATTGTGTAAAATGAACTAAGGTATCAACATGAACAGAGGATCGGTACTTTCATTGTGTAAAATGAACTAAGGTATCAATATGAACAGAGGATCGGTCCTTTCATTGTGTAAAATGAACTAAGGTAGCAATATGAACAGAGGATCGGTACTTTCATTGTGTAAAATGAACTAAGGTATCAATATGAACAGAGGATCGGTACTTTCATTGTGTAAAATGAACTAAGGTATCAATATGAACAGAGGATCGGTACTTTCATTGTGTAAAATGAACTAAGGTATCAATATGAACAGAGGATCGGTACTTTCATTGTGTAAAATGAACCAAGGTAGCAATATGAACAGAGGATCTGTACTTTCATTGTGTAAAATGAACGAAGGTACCAATATGAACAGAGGATCGGTCCTTTCATTGTGTAAAATGAACCAAGGTACCAATATGAACAGAGGATCTGTACTTTCATTGTGTAAAATGAACCAAGGTACCAATATGAACAGAGGATCAGTACTTTCATTGTGTAAAATGAACCAAGGTAGCAATATGAACAGAGGATCTGTACTTTCATTGTGTAAAATGAACGAAGGTACCAATATGAACAGAGGATCGGTCCTTTCATTGTGTAAAATGAACCAAGGTACCAATATGAACAGAGGATCAGTACTTTCATTGTGTAAAATGAACCAAGGTACCAATATGAACAGAGGATCGGTCCTTTCATTGTGTAAAATGAACTAAGGTATCAATATGAACAGAGGATCGGTCCTTTCATTGTGTAAAATGAACCAAGGTACCAATATGAACAGAGCATCGGTCCTTTCATTGTGTAAAATGAACCAAGGTACCAATATGAACAGAGGATCAGTATTTTCATTGTGTAAAATGAACCAAGGTACCAATATGAACAGAGGATCGGTCCTTTCATTGTGTAAAACTAGGGCATGCCCGTACTATATATATATCTAAAATTATATCCCCCCCCTCTATTTACATGAAATGGTTTGGTCCATTCGCAAAGCCAAAGCGAATGGCTTGCGAGTACGGTGACAATCCCCCCCCCCCCTCTATTTACATGAAATGGTTTGGTCCATTCGCAAAGCCAAAGCGAACGGCTGTTACGAATCGCAGTTACGATGAATCGCAAAGTAGTTTTAATTAGTTTTAAAACATAGTTTAACGCCAACATAGCGCCAACATAGTTTGCCAACGTGAAATAAATGAATACGCTCTCAAATGTGCCGTCCGAGGCAGAGTCTGTTCGCCACGTTCGGCACACGTGATAGCTCGCTGCTCTCTGATTGGTCGAATCGTTTTTTGGACATAGCTCGGTAACTACTTGTCCGATTAATATGAAACTGAAGGAGCTGGGGCTCCCACGTCGATCGGAAGAATGGACGCGACAAAAAGCTGGAATTCATCCGAGTTGCTTTAATCAAATCAAACACTCAGGCACTCTGAAAACCCGTTTATCGGGCAGCAATATATATAACTATTATCCCGGAGGGTTTGCCCAGGCCCGGCGCCAGGGGGCGTGGCCCCGCGTCCTGGCTGCGGCCTGGCAAGTTGAGGGCGAACCTGCCCGGGCATGCCCGGGCATGCCCGGGCGTCCCGACCGAGGCCTGGCAAGCTGAGCGCGGGCCTGCCCGGGCGTCCTGGACGAGCCCGGCATGGTGATCGCTCCGCGTCCTTGATAGGTGCAAGGCGATTGTGAAAACCCAGCGGCAGCCGCTACAAAACCTTGAAAAGGCACATCCTCAGGTCCCCAGCAGTATATCTGGCAAGTTTCAAGTATATCGGACCCGTGGTTGTCGAGAAACAGCGGTCACAGACATACAGACATACAGAGATTAGTGGAATTATAGATAGATGAACCAAGGTATCAATATGAACAGAGGATCTCTACTTTCATTGTGTAAAATGAACCAAGGTATCAATGTGAACAGAGGATCGGTACTTTCATTGTGTAAAATGAACCAAGGTACCAATATGAACAGAGGATCGGTACTTTCATTGTGTAAAATTAACCAAGGTATCAATGTGAACAGAGGATCGGTACTTTCGTTGTGTAAAATGAACCAAGGTACCAATATGAACAGAGGATCGGTACTTTCATTGTGTAAAATGAACCAAGGTACCAATATGAACAGAGGATCGTTACTTTCATTGTGTAAAATTAACCAAGGTATCAATGTGAACAGAGGATCTGTACTTTCATTGTGTAAAATGAACCAAGGTATCAATATGAACAGAGGATCTGTACTTTAATTGTGTAAAATGAACCAAGGTACCAATATGAACAGAGGATCGGTCTTTTAATTGTGTAAAATGAACCAAGGTATCAATATGAACAGAGGATCGGTACTTTCATTGTGTAAAATGAACTAAGGTACCAATATGAACAGAGGATCGGTACTTTCATTGTGTAAAATGACCTAAGGTATCAACATGAACAGAGGATCGGTAATTTCATTGTGTAAAATGAACTAAGGTATCAACATGAACAGAGGAATCGGTACTTTCATTGTGTAAAATGGCCTAAGGTATCAATATGAACAGAGGATCGGTACTTTCATTGTGTAAAATGAACTAAGGTATCAACATGAACAGAGGATCGGTACTTTCATTGTGTAAAATGAACTAAGGTATCAACATGAACAGAGGATCGGTACTTTCATTGTGTAAAATGAACTAAGGTATCAACATGAACAGAGGATCGGTACTTTCATTGTGTAAAATGACCTAAGGTATCAATATGAACAGAGGATCGGTACTTTCATTGTGTAAAATGAACTAAGGTATCAATATGAACAGAGGATCGGTACTTTCATTGTGTAAAATGAACTAAGGTATCAACATGAACAGAGGATCGGTACTTTCATTGTGTAAAATGAACTAAGGTATCAACATGAACAGAGGATCGGTACTTTCATTGTGTAAAATGAACTGAGGTACCAATATGAACAGAGGATCTGTACTTTCATTGTGTAAAATGAACTAAGGTATCAACATGAACAGAGGATCGGTACTTTCATTGTGTAAAATGAACTAAGGTATCAATATGAACAGAGGATCGGTCCTTTCATTGTGTAAAATGAACTAAGGTAGCAATATGAACAGAGGATCGGTACTTTCATTGTGTAAAATGAACTAAGGTATCAATATGAACAGAGGATCGGTACTTTCATTGTGTAAAATGAACTAAGGTATCAATATGAACAGAGGATCGGTCCTTTCATTGTGTAAAATGAACTAAGGTATCAATATGAACAGAGGATCGGTACTTTCATTGTGTAAAATGAACTAAGGTATCAATATGAACAGAGGATCGGTACTTTCATTGTGTAAAATGAACCAAGGTAGCAATATGAACAGAGGATCTGTACTTTCATTGTGTAAAATGAACGAAGGTACCAATATGAACAGAGGATCGGTCCTTTCATTGTGTAAAATGAACCAAGGTACCAATATGAACAGAGGATCTGTACTTTCATTGTGTAAAATGAACCAAGGTACCAATATGAACAGAGGATCAGTACTTTCATTGTGTAAAATGAACCAAGGTAGCAATATGAACAGAGGATCTGTACTTTCATTGTGTAAAATGAACGAAGGTACCAATATGAACAGAGGATCAGTACTTTCATTGTGTAAAATGAACCAAGGTACCAATATGAACAGAGGATCGGTCCTTTCATTGTGTAAAATGAACTAAGGTATCAATATGAACAGAGGATCGGTACTTTCATTGTGTAAAATGAACCAAGGTAGCAATATGAACAGAGGATCTGTACTTTCATTGTGTAAAATGAACGAAGGTACCAATATGAACAGAGGATCGGTCCTTTCATTGTGTAAAATGAACCAAGGTACCAATATGAACAGAGGATCTGTACTTTCATTGTGTAAAATGAACGAAGGTACCAATATGAACAGAGGATCGGTCCTTTCATTGTGTAAAATGAACTAAGGTATCAATATGAACAGAGGATCGGTACTTTCATTGTTTAAAATGAACCAAGGTATCAATATGAACAGAGGATCGGTACTTTCATTGTTTAAAATGAACCAAGGTATCAATATGAACAGAGGATCGGTACTTTCATTGTTTAAAATGAACCAAGGTATCAATATGAACAGAGGATCGGTACTTTCATTGTTTAAAATGAACCAAGGTATCAATATGAACAGAGGATCTGTACTTTCATTGTGTAAAATGAACTCAGGTATCAATATGAACAGAGGATCTGTACTTTCATTGTGTAAAATGAACCAAGGTATCAATATGAACAGAGGACTGGTACTTTCAATGTTTAAAATGAACCAAGGTACCAATATGAACAGAGGATCGGTCTTTTAATTGTGTAAAATGAACCAAGGTACCAATATGAACAGAGGATCAGTACTTTCATTGTGTAAAATGAACTAAGGTACCAATATGAACAGAGGACCGGTACTTTCATTGTGTAAAATGAACTAAGGTACCAATATGAACAGAGGATCTGTACTTTCATTGTGTAAAATGAACTAAGGTATCAATATGAACAGAGGATCTGTACTTTCATTGTGTAAAATGAACTAAGGCATCAATATGAACAGAGGATCTGTACTTTCATTGTGTAAAATGAACCAAGGTATCAATATGAACAGAGGATCTGTACTTTCATTGTGTAAAATGAACCAAGGTATCAATATGAACAGAGCATCTGTACTTTCATTGTGTAAAATGAACCAAGGTACCAATATGAACAGAGGATCGGTCTTTTAATTGTGTAAAATGAACCAAGGTATCAATATGAACAGAGGATCGGTACTTTCATTGTGTAAAATGAACTAAGGTATCAACATGAACAGAGGATCGGTACTTTCATTGTGTAAAATGAACTAAGGTATCAATATGAACAGAGGATCGGTACTTTCATTGTGTAAAATGAAGTAAGGTATCAACATGAACAGAGGATCGGTACTTTCATTGTGTAAAATGAACTAAGGTATCAACATGAACAGAGGATCGGTACTTTCATTGTGTAAAATGACCTAAGGTATCAATATGAACAGAGGATCGGTACTTTCATTGTGTAAAATGAACTAAGGTATCAACATGAACAGAGGATTCTGTACTTTCATTGTGTAAAATGAACTAAGGTATCAACATGAACAGAGGATCGGTACTTTCATTGTGTAAAATGAACTAAGGTATCAATATGAACAGAGGATCTGTACTTTCATTGTGTAAAATGAACTAAGGCATCAACATGAACAGAGGATCGGTACTTTCATTGTGTAAAATGACCTAAGGTATCAATATGAACAGAGGATCGGTACTTTCATTGTGTAAAATGAACTAAGGTATCAATATGAACAGAGGATCGGTACTTTCATTGTTTAAAATGAACTAAGGTATCAATATGAACAGAGGATCGGTACTTTCATTGTGTAAAATGAACCAAGGTACCAATATGAACAGAGGATTAGTACTTTCATTGTGTAAAATGAACCAATGTACCAATATGAACAGAGGATCGGTACTTTCATTGTGTAAAATGAACCAATGTACCAATATGAACAGAGGATCGGTACTTTCATTGTGTAAAATGACCTAAGGTATCAATATGAACAGAGGATCGGTACTTTCATTGTGTAAAATGAACTAAGGTATCAATATGAACAGAGGATCGGTACTTTCATTGTTTAAAATGAACTAAGGTATCAATATGAACAGAGGATCTGTACTTTCATTGTGTAAAATGAACTAAGGTATCAATATGAACAGAGGATCTGTACTTTCATTGTGTAAAATGAACTAAGGCATCAATATGAACAGAGGATCTGTACTTTCATTGTGTAAAATGAACCAAGGTATCAATATGAACAGAGGATCTGTACTTTCATTGTGTAAAATGAACCAAGGTATCAATATGAACAGAGGATCTGTACTTTCATTGTGTAAAATGAACCAAGGTACCAATATGAACAGAGGATCGGTCTTTTAATTGTGTAAAATGAACCAAGGTATCAATATGAACAGAGGATCGGTACTTTCATTGTGTAAAATGAACTAAGGTACCAATATGAACAGAGGATCGGTACTTTCATTGTGTAAAATGACCTAAGGTATCAACATGAACAGAGGATCGGTACTTTCATTGTGTAAAATGAACTAAGGTATCAACATGAACAGAGGAATCGGTCCTTTAATTGTGTAAAATGAACCAAGGTACCAATATGAACAGAAGATCGGTACTTTCATTGTTTAAAATGAACGAAGGTATCAATATGAACAGACGATCGGTACTTTCATTGTTTAAAATGAACTAAGGTATCAATATGAACAGAGGATCGGTACTTTCATTGTTTAAAATGAACCAAGGTATCAATATGAACAGAGGATCGGTACTTTCATTGTTTAAAATGAACCAAGGTATCAATATGAACAGAGGATCGGTACTTTCATTGTTTAAAATGAACCAAGGTATCAATATGAACAGAGGATCGGTACTTTCATTGTTTAAAATGAACCAAGGTATCAATATGAACAGAGGATCTGTACTTTCATTGTGTAAAATGAACCAAGGTATCAATATGAACAGAGGACTGGTACTTTCAATGTTTAAAATGAACCAAGGTACCAATATGAACAGAGGATCGGTCTTTTAATTGTGTAAAATGAACCAAGGTACCAATATGAACAGAGGATCAGTACTTTCATTGTGTAAAATGAACTAAGGTACCAATATGAACAGAGGACCGGTACTTTCATTGTGTAAAATGAACTAAGGTACCAATATGAACAGAGGATCTGTACTTTCATTGTGTAAAATGAACTAAGGTATCAATATGAACAGAGGATCTGTACTTTTATTGTGTAAAATGAACTAAGGCATCAATATGAACAGAGGATCTGTACTTTCATTGTGTAAAATGAACCAAGGTATCAATATGAACAGAGGATCTGTACTTTCATTGTGTAAAATGAACCAAGGTATCAATATGAACAGAGCATCTGTACTTTCATTGTGTAAAATGAACCAAGGTACCAATATGAACAGAGGATCGGTCTTTTAATTGTGTAAAATGAACCAAGGTATCAATATGAACAGAGGATCGGTACTTTCATTGTGTAAAATGACCTAAGGTATCAATATGAACAGAGGATCGGTACTTTCATTGTGTAAAATGAACTAAGGTATCAACATGAACAGAGGATCGGTACTTTCATTGTGTAAAATGAACTAAGGTATCAATATGAACAGAGGATCGGTACTTTCATTGTGTAAAATGAAGTAAGGTATCAACATGAACAGAGGATCGGTACTTTCATTGTGTAAAATGAACTAAGGTATCAACATGAACAGAGGATCGGTACTTTCATTGTGTAAAATGACCTAAGGTATCAATATGAACAGAGAATCGGTACTTTCATTGTGTAAAATGAACTAAGGTATCAACATGAACAGAGGATTCTGTACTTTCATTGTGTAAAATGAACTAAGGTATCAACATGAACAGAGGATCGGTACTTTCATTGTGTAAAATGAACTAAGGTATCAATATGAACAGAGGATCTGTACTTTCATTGTGTAAAATGAACTAAGGCATCAACATGAACAGAGGATCGGTACTTTCATTGTGTAAAATGACCTAAGGTATCAATATGAACAGAGGATCGGTACTTTCATTGTGTAAAATGAACTAAGGTATCAATATGAACAGAGGATCGGTACTTTCATTGTTTAAAATGAACTAAGGTATCAATATGAACAGAGGATCGGTACTTTCATTGTGTAAAATGAACCAAGGTACCAATATGAACAGAGGATTAGTACTTTCATTGTGTAAAATGAACCAATGTACCAATATGAACAGAGGATCGGTACTTTCATTGTGTAAAATGAACCAATGTACCAATATGAACAGAGGATCGGTACTTTCATTGTGTAAAATGACCTAAGGTATCAATATGAACAGAGGATCGGTACTTTCATTGTGTAAAATGAACTAAGGTATCAATATGAACAGAGGATCGGTACTTTCATTGTTTAAAATGAACTAAGGTATCAATATGAACAGAGGATCTGTACTTTCATTGTGTAAAATGAACTAAGGTATCAATATGAACAGAGGATCTGTACTTTCATTGTGTAAAATGAACTAAGGCATCAATATGAACAGAGGATCTGTACTTTCATTGTGTAAAATGAACCAAGGTATCAATATGAACAGAGGATCTGTACTTTCATTGTGTAAAATGAACCAAGGTATCAATATGAACAGAGGATCTGTACTTTCATTGTGTAAAATGAACCAAGGTACCAATATGAACAGAGGATCGGTCTTTTAATTGTGTAAAATGAACCAAGGTATCAATATGAACAGAGGATCGGTACTTTCATTGTGTAAAATGAACTAAGGTACCAATATGAACAGAGGATCGGTACTTTCATTGTGTAAAATGACCTAAGGTATCAACATGAACAGAGGATCGGTACTTTCATTGTGTAAAATGAACTAAGGTATCAACATGAACAGAGGAATCGGTACTTTCATTGTGTAAAATGGCCTAAGGTATCAATATGAACAGAGGATCGGTACTTTCATTGTGTAAAATGAACTAAGGTATCAACATGAACAGAGGATCGGTACTTTCATTGTGTAAAATGAACTAAGGTATCAACATGAACAGAGGATCGGTACTTTCATTGTGTAAAATGAACTAAGGTATCAACATGAACAGAGGATCGGTACTTTCATTGTGTAAAATGACCGAAGGTATCAATATGAACAGAGGATCGGTACTTTCATTGTGTAAAATGAACTAAGGTATCAATATGAACAGAGGATCGGTACTTTAATTGTGTAAAATGAACTAAGGTATCAACATGAACAGAGGATCGGTACTTTCATTGTGTAAAATGAACTAAGGTATCAACATGAACAGAGGATCGGTACTTTCATTGTGTAAAATGAACTGAGGTACCAATATGAACAGAGGATCTGTACTTTCATTGTGTAAAATGAACTAAGGTATCAACATGAACAGAGGATCGGTACTTTCATTGTGTAAAATGAACTAAGGTATCAATATGAACAGAGGATCGGTCCTTTCATTGTGTAAAATGAACTAAGGTAGCAATATGAACAGAGGATCGGTACTTTCATTGTGGAAAATGAACTAAGGTATCAATATGAACAGAGGATCGGTACTTTCATTGTGTAAAATGAACTAAGGTATCAATATGAACAGAGGATCGGTACTTTCATTGTGTAAAATGAACTAAGGTATCAATATGAACAGAGGATCGGTACTTTCATTGTGTAAAATGAACCAAGGTAGCAATATGAACAGAGGATCTGTACTTTCATTGTGTAAAATGAACGAAGGTACCAATATGAACAGAGAATCGGTCCTTTCATTGTGTAAAATGAACCAAGGTACCAATATGAACAGAGGATCTGTACTTTCATTGTGTAAAATGAACCAAGGTACCAATATGAACAGAGGATCAGTACTTTCATTGTGAAAAATGAACCAAGGTAGCAATATGAACAGAGGATCTGTACTTTCATTGTGTAAAATGAACGAAGGTACCAATATGAACAGAGGATCGGTCCTTTCATTGTGTAAAATGAACCAAGGTACCAATATGAACAGAGGATCAGTACTTTCATTGTGTAAAATGAACCAAGGTACCAATATGAACAGAGGATCGGTCCTTTCATTGTGTAAAATGAACTAAGGTATCAATATGAACAGAGGATCGGTCCTTTCATTGTGTAAAATGAACCAAGGTACCAATATGAACAGAGCATCGGTCCTTTCATTGTGTAAAATGAAGCAAGGTACCAATATGAACAGAGGATCAGTATTTTCATTGTGTAAAATGAACCAAGGTACCAATATGAACAGAGGATCGGTCCTTTCATTGTGTAAAACTAGGGCATGCCCGTACTATATATATATCTAAAATTATATCCCCCCCCTCTATTTACATGAAATGGTTTGGTCCATTCGCAAAGCCAAAGCGAATGGCTTGCGAGTACGGTGACAATCCCCCCCCTCTATTTACATGAAATGGTTTGGTCCATTCGCAAAGCCAAAGCGAACCGCTGTTACGAATCGCAGTTACGATGAATCGCAAAGTAGTTTTAATTAGTTTTAAAACATAGTTTAACGCCAACATAGCGCCAACATAGTTTGCCAACGTGAAATAAATGAATACGCTCTCAAATGTGCCGTCCGAGGCAGAGTCTGTTCGCCACGTTCGGCACACGTGATAGCTCGCTGCTCTCTGATTGGTCGAATCGTTTTTTGGACATAGCTCGGTAACTACTTGTCCGATTAATATGAAACTGAAGGAGCTGGGGCTCCCACGTCGATCAGAAGAATGGACGCGACAAAAAGCTGGAATTCATCCGAGTTGCTTTAATCAAATCAAACACTCAGGCACTCTGAAAACCCGTTTATCGGGCAGCAATATATATAACTATTATCCCGGAGGGTTTGCCCAGGCCCGGCACCAGGGGGCGTGGCCCCGCGTCCTGGCTGCGGCCTGGCAAGTTGAGGGCGAACCTGCCCGGGCATGCCCGGGCATGCCCGGGCGTCCCGACCGAGGCCTGGCAAGTTGAGCGCGGGCCTGCCCGGGCGTCCTGGACGAGCCCGGCATGGTGATCGCTCCGCGTCCTTGATAGGTGCAAGGCGATTGTGAAAACCCAGCGGCAGCCGCTACAAAACCTTGAAAAGGCACATCCTCAGGTCCCCAGCAGTATATCTGGCAAGTTTCAAGTATATCGGACCCGTGGTTGTCGAGAAACAGCGGTCACAGACATACAGACATACAGAGATTAGTGGAATTATAGATAGATGAACCAAGGTATCAATATGAACAGAGGATCTCTACTTTCATTGTGTAAAATGAACCAAGGTATCAATGTGAACAGAGGATCGGTACTTTCATTGTGTAAAATGAACCAAGGTACCAATATGAACAGAGGATCAGTACTTTCATTGTGTAAAATTAACCAAGGTATCAATGTGAACAGAGGATCGGTACTTTCGTTGTGTAAAATGAACCAAGGTACCAATATGAACAGAGGATCGGTACTTTCATTGTGTAAAATGAACCAAGGTACCAATATGAACAGAGGATCGTTACTTTCATTGTGTAAAATTAACCAAGGTATCAATGTGAACAGAGGATCTGTACTTTCATTGTGTAAAATGAACCAAGGTATCAATATGAACAGAGGATCTGTACTTTAATTGTGTAAAATGAACCAAGGTACCAATATGAACAGAGGATCGGTCTTTTAATTGTGTAAAATGAACCAAGGTATCAATATGAACAGAGGATCGGTACTTTCATTGTGTAAAATGAACTAAGGTACCAATATGAACAGAGGATCGGTACTTTCATTGTGTAAAATGACCTAAGGTATCAACATGAACAGAGGATCGGTACTTTCATTGTGTAAAATGAACTAAGGTATCAACATGAACAGAGGAATCGGTACTTTCATTGTGTAAAATGGCCTAAGGTATCAATATGAACAGAGGATCGGTACTTTCATTGTGTAAAATGAACTAAGGTATCAATATGAACAGAGGATCGGTACTTTCATTGTGTAAAATGAACTAAGGTATCAACATGAACAGAGGATCGGTACTTTCATTGTGTAAAATGAACTAAGGTATCAACATGAACAGAGGATCGGTACTTTCATTGTGTAAAATGACCTAAGGTATCAATATGAACAGAGGATCGGTACTTTCATTGTGTAAAATGAACTAAGGTATCAATATGAACAGAGGATCGGTACTTTCATTGTGTAAAATGAACTAAGGTATCAACATGAACAGAGGATCGGTACTTTCATTGTGTAAAATGAACTAAGGTATCAACATGAACAGAGGATCGGTACTTTCATTGTGTAAAATGAACTGAGGTACCAATATGAACAGAGGATCTGTACTTTCATTGTGTAAAATGAACTAAGGTATCAACATGAACAGAGGATCGGTACTTTCATTGTGTAAAATGAACTAAGGTATCAATATGAACAGAGGATCGGTCCTTTCATTGTGTAAAATGAACTAAGGTAGCAATATGAACAGAGGATCGGTACTTTCATTGTGTAAAATGAACTAAGGTATCAATATGAACAGAGGATCGGTACTTTCATTGTGTAAAATGAACTAAGGTATCAATATGAACAGAGGATCGGTCCTTTCATTGTGTAAAATGAACTAAGGTATCAATATGAACAGAGGATCGGTACTTTCATTGTGTAAAATGAACTAAGGTATCAATATGAACAGAGGATCGGTACTTTCATTGTGTAAAATGAACCAAGGTAGCAATATGAACAGAGGATCTGTACTTTCATTGTGTAAAATGAACGAAGGTACCAATATGAACAGAGGATCGGTCCTTTCATTGTGTAAAATGAACCAAGGTACCAATATGAACAGAGGATCTGTACTTTCATTGTGTAAAATGAACCAAGGTACCAATATGAACAGAGGATCAGTACTTTCATTGTGTAAAATGAACCAAGGTAGCAATATGAACAGAGGATCTGTACTTTCATTGTGTAAAATGAACGAAGGTACCAATATGAACAGAGGATCAGTACTTTCATTGTGTAAAATGAACCAAGGTACCAATATGAACAGAGGATCGGTCCTTTCATTGTGTAAAATGAACTAAGGTATCAATATGAACAGAGGATCGGTACTTTCATTGTGTAAAATGAACCAAGGTAGCAATATGAACAGAGGATCTGTACTTTCATTGTGTAAAATGAACGAAGGTACCAATATGAACAGAGGATCGGTCCTTTCATTGTGTAAAATGAACCAAGGTACCAATATGAACAGAGGATCTGTACTTTCATTGTGTAAAATGAACCAAGGTACCAATATGAACAGAGGATCAGTACTTTCATTGTGTAAAATGAACCAAGGTAGCAATATGAACAGAGGATCTGTACTTTCATTGTGTAAAATGAACCAAGGTACCAATATGAACAGAGGATCGGTCCTTTCATTGTGTAAAATGAACCAAGGTACCAATATGAACAGAGGATCTGTACTTTCATTGTGTAAAATGAACCAAGGTACCAATATGAACAGAGGATCGGTCCTTTCATTGTGTAAAATGAACTAAGGTATCAATATGAACAGAGGATCGGTCCTTTCATTGTGTAAAATGAACCAAGGTACCAATATGAACAGAGCATCGGTCCTTTCATTGTGTAAAATGAACCAAGGTACCAATATGAACAGAGGATCAGTATTTTCATTGTGTAAAATGAACCAAGGTACCAATATGAACAGAGGATCGGTCCTTTCATTGTGTAAAACTAGGGCATGCCCGTACTATATATATATCTAAAATTATATCCCCCCCCTCTATTTACATGAAATGGTTTGGTCCATTCGCAAAGCCAAAGCGAATGGCTTGCGAGTACGGTGACAATCCCCCCCCCCCTCTATTTACATGAAATGCTTTGGTCCATTCGCAAAGCCAAAGCGAACGGCTGTTACGAATCGCAGTTACGATGAATCGCAAAGTAGTTTTAATTAGTTTTAAAACATAGTTTAACGCCAACATAGCGCCAACATAGTTTGCCAACGTGAAATAAATGAATACGCTCTCAAATGTGCCGTCCGAGGCAGAGTCTGTTCGCCACGTTCGGCACACGTGATAGCTCGCTGCTCTCTGATTGGTCGAATCGTTTTTTGGACATAGCTCGGTAACTGCTTGTCCGATTAATATGAAACTGAAGGAGCTGGGGCTCCCACGTCGATCGGAAGAATGGACGCGACAAAAAGCTGGAATTCATCTGAGTTGCTTTAATCAAATCAAACACTCAGGCACTCTGAAAACCCGTTTATCGGGCAGCAATATATATAACTATTATCCCGGAGGGTTTGCCCAGGCCCGGCGCCAGGGGGCGTGGCCCCGCGTCCTGGCTGCGGCCTGGCAAGTTGAGGGCGAACCTGCCCGGGCGTCCCGACCGAGGCCTGGCAAGTTGAGCGCGGGCCTGCCCGGGCGTCCTGGACGAGCCCGGCATGGTGATCGCTCCGCGTCCTTGATAGGTGCAAGGCGATTGTGAAAACCCAGCGGCAGCCACTACAAAACCTTGAAAAGGCACATCCTCAGGTCCCCAGCAGTATATCTGGCAAGTTTCAAGTATATCGGACCCGTGGTTGTCGAGAAACAGCGGTCACAGACATACAGACATACAGAGATTAGTGGAATTATAGATAGATGAACCAAGGTATCAATATGAACAGAGGATCTCTACTTTCATTGTGTAAAATGAACCAAGGTATCAATGTGAACAGAGGATCGGTACTTTCATTGTGTAAAATGAACCAAGGTACCAATATGAACAGAGGATCGGTACTTTAATTGTGTAAAATTAACCAAGGTATCAATGTGAACAGAGGATCGGTACTTTCGTTGTGTAAAATGAACCAAGGTACCAATATGAATAGAGGATCGGTACTTTCATTGTGTAAAATGAACCAAGGTACCAATATGAACAGAGGATCGTTACTTTCATTGTGTAAAATTAACCAAGGTATCAATGTGAACAGAGGATCTGTACTTTCATTGTGTAAAATGAACCAAGGTATCAATATGAACAGAGGATCTGTACTTTCATTGTGTAAAATGAACCAAGGTACCAATATGAACAGAGGATCGGTCTTTTAATTGTGTAAAATGAACCAAGGCATCAATATGAACAGAGGATCGGTACTTTCATTGTGTAAAATGAACTAAGGTACCAATATGAACAGAGGATCGGTACTTTCATTGTGTAAAATGACCTAAGGTATCAACATGAACAGAGGATCGGTACTTTCATTGTGTAAAATGAACTAAGGTATCAACATGAACAGAGGAATCGGTACTTTCATTGTGTAAAATGGCCTAAGGTATCAATATGAACAGAGGATCGGTACTTTCATTGTGTAAAATGAACTAAGGTATCAACATGAACAGAGGATCGGTACTTTCATTGTGTAAAATGACCTAAGGTATCAATATGAACAGAGGATCGGTACTTTCATTGTGTAAAATGAACTAAGGTATCAATATGAACAGAGGATCGGTACTTTCATTGTGTAAAATGAACTAAGGTATCAACATGAACAGAGGATCGGTACTTTCATTGTGTAAAATGAACTAAGGTATCAACATGAACAGAGGATCGGTACTTTCATTGTGTAAAATGAACTGAGGTACCAATATGAACAGAGGATCTGTACTTTCATTGTGTAAAATGAACTAAGGTATCAACATGAACAGAGGATCGGTACTTTCATTGTGTAAAATGAACTAAGGTATCAATATGAACAGAGGATCGGTCCTTTCATTGTGTAAAATGAACTAAGGTAGCAATATGAACAGAGGATCGGTACTTTCATTGTGTAAAATGAACTAAGGTATCAATATGAACAGAGGATCGGTACTTTCATTGTGTAAAATGAACTAAGGTATCAATATGAACAGAGGATCGGTCCTTTCATTGTGTAAAATGAACTAAGGTATCAATATGAACAGAGGATCGGTACTTTCATTGTGTAAAATGAATTAAGGTATCAATATGAACAGAGGATCGGTACTTTCATTGTGTAAAATGAACCAAGGTAGCAATATGAACAGAGGATCTGTACTTTCATTGTGTAAAATGAACGAAGGTACCAATATGAACAGAGGATCGGTCCTTTCATTGTGTAAAATGAACCAAGGTACCAATATGAACAGAGGATCTGTACTTTCATTGTGTAAAATGAACCAAGGTACCAATATGAACAGAGGATCAGTACTTTCATTGTGTAAAATGAACCAAGGTAGCAATATGAACAGAGGATCTGTACTTTCATTGTGTAAAATGAACGAAGGTACCAATATGAACAGAGGATCGGTCCTTTCATTGTGTAAAATGAACCAAGGTACCAATATGAACAGAGGATCAGTACTTTCATTGTGTAAAATGAACCAAGGTACCAATATGAACAGAGGATCGGTCCTTTCATTGTGTAAAATGAACTAAGGTATCAATATGAACAGAGGATCGGTCCTTTCATTGTGTAAAATGAACCAAGGTACCAATATGAACAGAGCATCGGTCCTTTCATTGTGTAAAATGAACCAAGGTACCAATATGAACAGAGGATCAGTATTTTCATTGTGTAAAATGAACCAAGGTACCAATATGAACAGAGGATCGGTCCTTTCATTGTGTAAAACTAGGGCATGCCCGTACTATATATATATCTAAAATTATATCCCCCCCCCTCTATTTACATGAAATGGTTGGGTCCATTCGCAAAGCCAAAGCGAATGGCTTGCGAGTACGGTGACAATCCCCCCCCTCTATTTACATGAAATGGTTTGGTCCATTCGCAAAGCCAAAGCGAACGGCTGTTACGAATCGCAGTTACGATGAATCGCAAAGTAGTTTTAATTAGTTTTAAAACATAGTTTAACGCCAACATAGCGCCAACATAGTTTGCCAACGTGAAATAAATGAATACGCTCTCAAATGTGCCGTCCGAGGCAGAGTCTGTTCGCCACGTTCGGCACACGTGATAGCTCGCTGCTCTCTGATTGGTCGAATCGTTTTTTGGACATAGCTCGGTAACTACTTGTCCGATTAATATGAAACTGAAGGAGCTGGGGCTCCCACGTCGATCGGAAGAATGGACGCGACAAAAAGCTGGAATTCATCCGAGTTGCTTTAATCAAATCAAACACTCAGGCACTCTGAAAACCCGTTTATCGGGCAGCAATATATATAACTATTATCCCGGAGGGTTTGCCCAGGCCCGGCGCCAGGGGGCGTGGCCCCGCGTCCTGGCTGCGGCCTGGCAAGTTGAGGGCGGGCCTGCCCGGGCGTCCTGGACGAGCCCGGCATGGTGATCGCTCCGCGTCCTTGATAGGTGCAAGGCGATTGTGAAAACCCAGCGGCAGCCGCTACAAAACCTTGAAAAGGCACATCCTCAGGTCCCCAGCAGTATATCTGGCAAGTTTCAAGTATATCGGACCCGTGGTTGTCGAGAAACAGCGGTCACAGACATACAGACATACAGAGATTAGTGGAATTATAGATAGATGAACCAAGGTATCAATATGAACAGAGGATCTCTACTTTCATTGTGTAAAATGAACCAAGGTATCAATGTGAACAGAGGATCGGTACTTTCATTGTGTAAAATGAACCAAGGTACCAATATGAACAGAGGATCGGTACTTTCATTGTGTAAAATTAACCAAGGTATCAATGTGAACAGAGGATCGGTACTTTCGTTGTGTAAAATGAACCAAGGTACCAATATGAACAGAGGATCGGTACTTTCATTGTGTAAAATGAACCAAGGTACCAATATGAACAGAGGATCGTTACTTTCATTGTGTAAAATTAACCAAGGTATCAATGTGAACAGAGGATCGGTACTTTCATTGTGTAAAATTAACCAAGGTACCAATATGAACAGAGGATCGGTACTTTCATTGTGTAAAATGAACCAAGGTACCAATATGAACAGAGGATCGGTACTTTCATTGTGTAAAATGAACCAAGGTACCAATATGAACAGAGGATCGGTACTTTCATTGTGTAAAATGAACCAAGGTACCAATATGAACAGAGGATCGGTCCTTTCATTGTGTAAAATGAACCAAGGTACCAATATGAACAGAGGATCGGTCCTTTCATTGTGTAAAATGAACTAAGGTATCAATATGAACAGAGGATCGGTCCTTTCATTGTGTAAAATGAACCAAGGTTCCAATATGAACAGAGCATCGGTCCTTTCATTGTGTAAAATGAACCAAGGTACCAATATGAACAGAGGATCAGTATTTTCATTGTGTAAAATGAACCAAGGTACCAATATGAAAACAGAGGATCGGTCCTTTCATTGTGTAAAATGAACCAAGGTATCAATATGAACAGAGGATCTCTACTTTCATTGTGTAAAATGAACCAAGGTATCAATGTGAACAGAGGATCGGTACTTTCATTGTGTAAAATGAACCAAGGTACCAATATGAACAGAGGATCGGTACTTTCATTGTGTAAAATTAACCAAGGTATCAATGTGAACAGAGGATCGGTACTTTCGTTGTGTAAAATGAACCAAGGTACCAATATGAACAGAGGATCGGTACTTTCATTGTGTAAAATTAACCAAGGTACCAATATGAACAGAGGATCAGTACTTTCATTGTGTAAAATTAACCAAGGTACCAATATGAACAGAGGATCGGTACTTTCATTGTGTAAATTTAACCAAGGTATCAATATGAACAGAGGATCGGTACTTTCATTGTGTAAAATGAACCAAGGTATCAATATGAACAGAGGATCGGTACTTTCATTGTGTAAAATGAACTAAGGTACCAATATGAACAGAGGATCGGTACTTTCATTGTGTAAAATGACCTAAGGTATCAATATGAACAGAGGATCGGTACTTTCATTGTGTAAAATGAACTAAGGTATCAACATGAACAGAGGATCGGTACTTTCATTGTGTAAAATGAACTAAGGTATCAATATGAACAGAGGATCGGTACTTTCATTGTGTAAAATGAAGTAAGGTACCAATATGAACAGAGGATCGGTCCTTTCATTGTGTAAAATGAACTAAGGTATCAATATGAACAGAGGATCGGTACTTTCATTGTGTAAAATGAACCAAGGTACCAATATGAACAGAGCATCGGTCCTTTCATTGTGTAAAATGAACCAAGGTACCAATATGAACAGAGGATCAGTATTTTCATTGTGTAAAATGAACCAAGGTACCAATATGAACAGAGGATCGGTCCTTTCATTGTGTAAAATGAACTAAGGCATCAACATGAACAGAGGATCGGTACTTTCATTGTGTAAAATGACCTAAGGTATCAATATGAACAGAGGATCGGTACTTTCATTGTGTAAAATGAACTAAGGTATCAATATGAACAGAGGATCGGTACTTTCATTGTTTAAAATGAACTAAGGTATCAATATGAACAGAGGATCGGTACTTTCATTGTGTAAAATGAACCAAGGTACCAATATGAACAGAGGATTAGTACTTTCATTGTGTAAAATGAACCAATGTACCAATATGAACAGAGGATCGGTACTTTCATTGTGTAAAATGACCTAAGGTATCAATATGAACAGAGGATCGGTACTTTCATTGTGTAAAATGAACTAAGGTATCATCATGAACAGAGGATCGGTACTTTCATTGTGTAAAATGAACTAAGGTATCAACATGAACAGAGGATCGGTACTTTCATTGTGTAAAATGAACTAAGGTATAAATATGAACAGAGGATCGGTACTTTCATTGTGTAAAATGAAGTAAGGTATCAACATGAACAGAGGATCGGTACTTTCATTGTGTAAAATGAACTAAGGTATCAACATGAACAGAGGATCGGTACTTTCATTGTGTAAAATGACCTAAGGTATCAATATGAACAGAGGATCGGTACTTTCATTGTGTAAAATGAACTAAGGCATCAACATGAACAGAGGATTCTGTACTTTCATTGTGTAAAATGAACTAAGGTATCAACATGAACAGAGGATCGGTACTTTCATTGTGTAAAATGACCTAAGGTATCAATATGAACAGAGCATCGGTACTTTCATTGTATAAAATGAACTAAGGTATCAACATGAACAGAGGATTCTGTACTTTCATTGTGTAAAATGAACTAAGGTATCAACATGAACAGAGGATCGGTACTTTCATTGTGTAAAATGACCTAAGGTATCAATATGAACAGAGGATCGGTACTTTCATTGTGTAAAATGACCTAAGGTATCAATATGAACAGAGGATCGGTACTTTCATTGTGTAAAATGAACTAAGGTATCAATATGAACAGAGGATCGGTACTTTCATTGTTTAAAATGAACTAAGGTATCAATATGAACAGAGGATCGGTACTTTCATTGTGTAAAATGAACCAAGGTACCAATATGAACAGAGGATCGGTCCTTTCATTGTTTAAAATGAACTAAGGTATCAATATGAACAGAGGATCGGTACTTTCATTGTTTAAAATGAACTAAGGTATCAATATGAACAGAGGATCGGTACTTTCATTGTTTAAAATGAACTAAGGTATCAATATGAATAGAGGATCGGTACTTTCATTGTGTAAAATGAACCAAGGTATCAATATGAACAGAGGATCGGTACTTTCATTGTGTAAAATGAACCAAGGTATCAATATGAACAGAGGATCGGTACTTTCATTGTTTAAAATGAACTAAGGTATCAATATGAACAGAGGATCGGTACTTTCATTGTTTAAAATGAACTAAGGTATCAATATGAACAGAGGATCGGTACTTTCATTGTGTAAAATGAACTAAGATACCAATATGAACAGAGGATCTGTACTTTCATTGTGTAAAATGAACCAAGGTACCAATATGAACAGAGGATTGGTCCTTTCATTGTGTAAAATGAACCAAGGTACGAATATGAACAGAGGATCGGTCCGTTCATTGTGTAAAATGAACCAATGTACCAATATGAAGAGAGGATCGGTCCTTTAATTGTGTAAAATGAACCAAGGTACCAATATGAACAGAGGATCTGTACTTTCATTGTGTAAAATGAACCAAGGTATCAATATGAACAGAGGATCGGTACTTTCAATGTTTAAAATGAACTAAGGTACCAATATGAACAGAGGATCAGTACTTTCATTGTGTAAAATGAACTAAGGTATCAATATGAACAGAGGATCTGTACTTTCATTGTGTAAAATGAACTAAGGTATCAATATGAACAGAGGATCTGTACTTTCATTGTGTAAAATGAACCAAGGTATCAATATGAACAGAGGATCTGTACTTTCATTGTGTAAAATGAACCAAGGTATCAATATGAACAGAGGATCTGTACTTTCATTGTGTAAAATGAACCAAGGTACCAATATGAACAGAGGATCTGTACTTTCATTGTGTAAAATGAACCAAGGTACCAATATGAACAGAGGATCGGTCTTTTAATTGTGTAAAATGAACCAAGGTATCAATATGAACAGAGGATCGGTACTTTCATTGTGTAAAATGAACTAAGGTACCAATATGAACAGAGGATCGGTCCTTTCATTGTGTAAAATGAACTAAGGTACCAATATGAACAGAGGATCGGTCTTTTAATTGTGTAAAATGAACCAAGGTATCAATATGAACAGAGGATCGGTACTTTCATTGTGTAAAATGAACTAAGGTACCAATATGAACAGAGGATCGGTCCTTTCATTGTGTAAAATGAACTAAGGTACCAATATGAACAGAGGATCTGTACTTTCATTGTGTAAAATGAACTAAGGTATCAATATGAACAGAGGATCGGTACTTTCATTGTGTAAAATGAACTAAGGTACCAATATGAACAGAGGATCTGTACTTTCATTGTGTAAAATGAACCAATGTACCAATATGAACAGAGGATCTGTACTTTCATTGTGCAAAATGAACTAAGGTACCAATATGAACAGAGGATCGGTCTTTTAATTGTGTAAAATGAACCAAGGTATCAATATGAACAGAGGATCGGTACTTTCATTGTGTAAAATGAACTAAGGTACCAATATGAACAGAGGATCGGTCCTTTCATTGTGTAAAATGAACTAAGGTACCAATATGAACAGAGGATCTGTACTTTCATTGTGTAAAATGAACTAAGGTATCAATATGAACAGAGGATCGGTACTTTCATTGTGTAAAATGAACTAAGGTACCAATATGAACAGAGGATCTGTACTTTCATTGTGTAAAATGAACCAATGTACCAATATGAACAGAGGATCTGTACTTTCATTGTGCAAAATGAACCAAGGTACCAAAATGAACAGAGGATCGGTCTTTTCATTGTGTGAAATGAACGAAGGTACCAATATGAACAGAGGATCGGTACTTTCATTGTGTAAAATGAACCAAGGTACCAATATGAACAGAGGATCGGTACTTTAATTGTGTAAAATTAACCAAGGTATCAATGTGAACAGAGGATCGGTACTTTCGTTGTGTAAAATGAACCAAGGTACCAATATGAATAGAGGATCGGTACTTTCATTGTGTAAAATGAACCAAGGTACCAATATGAACAGAGGATCGTTACTTTCATTGTGTAAAATTAACCAAGGTATCAATGTGAACAGAGGATCTGTACTTTCATTGTGTAAAATGAACCAAGGTATCAATATGAACAGAGGATCTGTACTTTCATTGTGTAAAATGAACCAAGGTACCAATATGAACAGAGGATCGGTCTTTTAATTGTGTAAAATGAACCAAGGCATCAATATGAACAGAGGATCGGTACTTTCATTGTGTAAAATGAACTAAGGTACCAATATGAACAGAGGATCGGTACTTTCATTGTGTAAAATGACCTAAGGTATCAACATGAACAGAGGATCGGTACTTTCATTGTGTAAAATGAACTAAGGTATCAACATGAACAGAGGAATCGGTACTTTCATTGTGTAAAATGGCCTAAGGTATCAATATGAACAGAGGATCGGTACTTTCATTGTGTAAAATGAACTAAGGTATCAACATGAACAGAGGATCGGTACTTTCATTGTGTAAAATGACCTAAGGTATCAATATGAACAGAGGATCGGTACTTTCATTGTGTAAAATGAACTAAGGTATCAATATGAACAGAGGATCGGTACTTTCATTGTGTAAAATGAACTAAGGTATCAACATGAACAGAGGATCGGTACTTTCATTGTGTAAAATGAACTAAGGTATCAACATGAACAGAGGATCGGTACTTTCATTGTGTAAAATGAACTGAGGTACCAATATGAACAGAGGATCTGTACTTTCATTGTGTAAAATGAACTAAGGTATCAACATGAACAGAGGATCGGTACTTTCATTGTGTAAAATGAACTAAGGTATCAATATGAACAGAGGATCGGTCCTTTCATTGTGTAAAATGAACTAAGGTAGCAATATGAACAGAGGATCGGTACTTTCATTGTGTAAAATGAACTAAGGTATCAATATGAACAGAGGATCGGTACTTTCATTGTGTAAAATGAACTAAGGTATCAATATGAACAGAGGATCGGTCCTTTCATTGTGTAAAATGAACTAAGGTATCAATATGAACAGAGGATCGGTACTTTCATTGTGTAAAATGAATTAAGGTATCAATATGAACAGAGGATCGGTACTTTCATTGTGTAAAATGAACCAAGGTAGCAATATGAACAGAGGATCTGTACTTTCATTGTGTAAAATGAACGAAGGTACCAATATGAACAGAGGATCGGTCCTTTCATTGTGTAAAATGAACCAAGGTACCAATATGAACAGAGGATCTGTACTTTCATTGTGTAAAATGAACCAAGGTACCAATATGAACAGAGGATCAGTACTTTCATTGTGTAAAATGAACCAAGGTAGCAATATGAACAGAGGATCTGTACTTTCATTGTGTAAAATGAACGAAGGTACCAATATGAACAGAGGATCGGTCCTTTCATTGTGTAAAATGAACCAAGGTACCAATATGAACAGAGGATCAGTACTTTCATTGTGTAAAATGAACCAAGGTACCAATATGAACAGAGGATCGGTCCTTTCATTGTGTAAAATGAACTAAGGTATCAATATGAACAGAGGATCGGTCCTTTCATTGTGTAAAATGAACCAAGGTACCAATATGAACAGAGCATCGGTCCTTTCATTGTGTAAAATGAACCAAGGTACCAATATGAACAGAGGATCAGTATTTTCATTGTGTAAAATGAACCAAGGTACCAATATGAACAGAGGATCGGTCCTTTCATTGTGTAAAACTAGGGCATGCCCGTACTATATATATATCTAAAATTATATCCCCCCCCCTCTATTTACATGAAATGGTTGGGTCCATTCGCAAAGCCAAAGCGAATGGCTTGCGAGTACGGTGACAATCCCCCCCCTCTATTTACATGAAATGGTTTGGTCCATTCGCAAAGCCAAAGCGAACGGCTGTTACGAATCGCAGTTACGATGAATCGCAAAGTAGTTTTAATTAGTTTTAAAACATAGTTTAACGCCAACATAGCGCCAACATAGTTTGCCAACGTGAAATAAATGAATACGCTCTCAAATGTGCCGTCCGAGGCAGAGTCTGTTCGCCACGTTCGGCACACGTGATAGCTCGCTGCTCTCTGATTGGTCGAATCGTTTTTTGGACATAGCTCGGTAACTACTTGTCCGATTAATATGAAACTGAAGGAGCTGGGGCTCCCACGTCGATCGGAAGAATGGACGCGACAAAAAGCTGGAATTCATCCGAGTTGCTTTAATCAAATCAAACACTCAGGCACTCTGAAAACCCGTTTATCGGGCAGCAATATATATAACTATTATCCCGGAGGGTTTGCCCAGGCCCGGCGCCAGGGGGCGTGGCCCCGCGTCCTGGCTGCGGCCTGGCAAGTTGAGGGCGGGCCTGCCCGGGCGTCCTGGACGAGCCCGGCATGGTGATCGCTCCGCGTCCTTGATAGGTGCAAGGCGATTGTGAAAACCCAGCGGCAGCCGCTACAAAACCTTGAAAAGGCACATCCTCAGGTCCCCAGCAGTATATCTGGCAAGTTTCAAGTATATCGGACCCGTGGTTGTCGAGAAACAGCGGTCACAGACATACAGACATACAGAGATTAGTGGAATTATAGATAGATGAACCAAGGTATCAATATGAACAGAGGATCTCTACTTTCATTGTGTAAAATGAACCAAGGTATCAATGTGAACAGAGGATCGGTACTTTCATTGTGTAAAATGAACCAAGGTACCAATATGAACAGAGGATCGGTACTTTCATTGTGTAAAATTAACCAAGGTATCAATGTGAACAGAGGATCGGTACTTTCGTTGTGTAAAATGAACCAAGGTACCAATATGAACAGAGGATCGGTACTTTCATTGTGTAAAATGAACCAAGGTACCAATATGAACAGAGGATCGTTACTTTCATTGTGTAAAATTAACCAAGGTATCAATGTGAACAGAGGATCGGTACTTTCATTGTGTAAAATTAACCAAGGTACCAATATGAACAGAGGATCGGTACTTTCATTGTGTAAAATGAACCAAGGTACCAATATGAACAGAGGATCGGTACTTTCATTGTGTAAAATGAACCAAGGTACCAATATGAACAGAGGATCGGTACTTTCATTGTGTAAAATGAACCAAGGTACCAATATGAACAGAGGATCGGTCCTTTCATTGTGTAAAATGAACCAAGGTACCAATATGAACAGAGGATCGGTCCTTTCATTGTGTAAAATGAACTAAGGTATCAATATGAACAGAGGATCGGTCCTTTCATTGTGTAAAATGAACCAAGGTCCAATATGAACAGAGCATCGGTCCTTTCATTGTGTAAAATGAACCAAGGTACCAATATGAACAGAGGATCAGTATTTTCATTGTGTAAAATGAACCAAGGTACCAATATGAAAACAGAGGATCGGTCCTTTCATTGTGTAAAATGAACCAAGGTATCAATATGAACAGAGGATCTCTACTTTCATTGTGTAAAATGAACCAAGGTATCAATGTGAACAGAGGATCGGTACTTTCATTGTGTAAAATGAACCAAGGTACCAATATGAACAGAGGATCGGTACTTTCATTGTGTAAAATTAACCAAGGTATCAATGTGAACAGAGGATCGGTACTTTCGTTGTGTAAAATGAACCAAGGTACCAATATGAACAGAGGATCGGTACTTTCATTGTGTAAAATTAACCAAGGTACCAATATGAACAGAGGATCAGTACTTTCATTGTGTAAAATTAACCAAGGTACCAATATGAACAGAGGATCGGTACTTTCATTGTGTAAATTTAACCAAGGTATCAATATGAACAGAGGATCGGTACTTTCATTGTGTAAAATGAACCAAGGTATCAATATGAACAGAGGATCGGTACTTTCATTGTGTAAAATGAACTAAGGTACCAATATGAACAGAGGATCGGTACTTTCATTGTGTAAAATGACCTAAGGTATCAATATGAACAGAGGATCGGTACTTTCATTGTGTAAAATGAACTAAGGTATCAACATGAACAGAGGATCGGTACTTTCATTGTGTAAAATGAACTAAGGTATCAATATGAACAGAGGATCGGTACTTTCATTGTGTAAAATGAAGTAAGGTACCAATATGAACAGAGGATCGGTCCTTTCATTGTGTAAAATGAACTAAGGTATCAATATGAACTGAGGATCGGTACTTTCATTGTGTAAAATGAACCAAGGTACCAATATGAACAGAGCATCGGTCCTTTCATTGTGTAAAATGAACCAAGGTACCAATATGAACAGAGGATCAGTATTTTCATTGTGTAAAATGAACCAAGGTACCAATATGAACAGAGGATCGGTCCTTTCATTGTGTAAAATGAACTAAGGCATCAACATGAACAGAGGATCGGTACTTTCATTGTGTAAAATGACCTAAGGTATCAATATGAACAGAGGATCGGTACTTTCATTGTGTAAAATGAACTAAGGTATCAATATGAACAGAGGATCGGTACTTTCATTGTTTAAAATGAACTAAGGTATCAATATGAACAGAGGATCGGTACTTTCATTGTGTAAAATGAACCAAGGTACCAATATGAACAGAGGATTAGTACTTTCATTGTGTAAAATGAACCAATGTACCAATATGAACAGAGGATCGGTACTTTCATTGTGTAAAATGACCTAAGGTATCAATATGAACAGAGGATCGGTACTTTCATTGTGTAAAATGAACTAAGGTATCATCATGAACAGAGGATCGGTACTTTCATTGTGTAAAATGAACTAAGGTATCAACATGAACAGAGGATCGGTACTTTCATTGTGTAAAATGAACTAAGGTATAAATATGAACAGAGGATCGGTACTTTCATTGTGTAAAATGAAGTAAGGTATCAACATGAACAGAGGATCGGTACTTTCATTGTGTAAAATGAACTAAGGTATCAACATGAACAGAGGATCGGTACTTTCATTGTGTAAAATGACCTAAGGTATCAATATGAACAGAGGATCGGTACTTTCATTGTGTAAAATGAACTAAGGCATCAACATGAACAGAGGATTCTGTACTTTCATTGTGTAAAATGAACTAAGGTATCAACATGAACAGAGGATCGGTACTTTCATTGTGTAAAATGACCTAAGGTATCAATATGAACAGAGCATCGGTACTTTCATTGTATAAAATGAACTAAGGTATCAACATGAACAGAGGATTCTGTACTTTCATTGTGTAAAATGAACTAAGGTATCAACATGAACAGAGGATCGGTACTTTCATTGTGTAAAATGACCTAAGGTATCAATATGAACAGAGGATCGGTACTTTCATTGTGTAAAATGACCTAAGGTATCAATATGAACAGAGGATCGGTACTTTCATTGTGTAAAATGAACTAAGGTATCAATATGAACAGAGGATCGGTACTTTCATTGTTTAAAATGAACTAAGGTATCAATATGAACAGAGGATCGGTACTTTCATTGTGTAAAATGAACCAAGGTACCAATATGAACAGAGGATCGGTCCTTTCATTGTTTAAAATGAACTAAGGTATCAATATGAACAGAGGATCGGTACTTTCATTGTTTAAAATGAACTAAGGTATCAATATGAACAGAGGATCGGTACTTTCATTGTTTAAAATGAACTAAGGTATCAATATGAATAGAGGATCGGTACTTTCATTGTGTAAAATGAACCAAGGTATCAATATGAACAGAGGATCGGTACTTTCATTGTGTAAAATGAACCAAGGTATCAATATGAACAGAGGATCGGTACTTTCATTGTTTAAAATGAACTAAGGTATCAATATGAACAGAGGATCGGTACTTTCATTGTTTAAAATGAACTAAGGTATCAATATGAACAGAGGATCGGTACTTTCATTGTGTAAAATGAACTAAGATACCAATATGAACAGAGGATCTGTACTTTCATTGTGTAAAATGAACCAAGGTACCAATATGAACAGAGGATTGGTCCTTTCATTGTGTAAAATGAACCAAGGTACGAATATGAACAGAGGATCGGTCCGTTCATTGTGTAAAATGAACCAATGTACCAATATGAAGAGAGGATCGGTCCTTTAATTGTGTAAAATGAACCAAGGTACCAATATGAACAGAGGATCTGTACTTTCATTGTGTAAAATGAACCAAGGTATCAATATGAACAGAGGATCGGTACTTTCAATGTTTAAAATGAACTAAGGTACCAATATGAACAGAGGATCAGTACTTTCATTGTGTAAAATGAACTAAGGTATCAATATGAACAGAGGATCTGTACTTTCATTGTGTAAAATGAACTAAGGTATCAATATGAACAGAGGATCTGTACTTTCATTGTGTAAAATGAACCAAGGTATCAATATGAACAGAGGATCTGTACTTTCATTGTGTAAAATGAACCAAGGTATCAATATGAACAGAGGATCTGTACTTTCATTGTGTAAAATGAACCAAGGTACCAATATGAACAGAGGATCTGTACTTTCATTGTGTAAAATGAACCAAGGTACCAATATGAACAGAGGATCGGTCTTTTAATTGTGTAAAATGAACCAAGGTATCAATATGAACAGAGGATCGGTACTTTCATTGTGTAAAATGAACTAAGGTACCAATATGAACAGAGGATCGGTCCTTTCATTGTGTAAAATGAACTAAGGTACCAATATGAACAGAGGATCGGTCTTTTAATTGTGTAAAATGAACCAAGGTATCAATATGAACAGAGGATCGGTACTTTCATTGTGTAAAATGAACTAAGGTACCAATATGAACAGAGGATCGGTCCTTTCATTGTGTAAAATGAACTAAGGTACCAATATGAACAGAGGATCTGTACTTTCATTGTGTAAAATGAACTAAGGTATCAATATGAACAGAGGATCGGTACTTTCATTGTGTAAAATGAACTAAGGTACCAATATGAACAGAGGATCTGTACTTTCATTGTGTAAAATGAACCAATGTACCAATATGAACAGAGGATCTGTACTTTCATTGTGCAAAATGAACTAAGGTACCAATATGAACAGAGGATCGGTCTTTTAATTGTGTAAAATGAACCAAGGTATCAATATGAACAGAGGATCGGTACTTTCATTGTGTAAAATGAACTAAGGTACCAATATGAACAGAGGATCGGTCCTTTCATTGTGTAAAATGAACTAAGGTACCAATATGAACAGAGGATCTGTACTTTCATTGTGTAAAATGAACTAAGGTATCAATATGAACAGAGGATCGGTACTTTCATTGTGTAAAATGAACTAAGGTACCAATATGAACAGAGGATCTGTACTTTCATTGTGTAAAATGAACCAATGTACCAATATGAACAGAGGATCTGTACTTTCATTGTGCAAAATGAACCAAGGTACCAATATGAACAGAGGATCGGTCTTTTCATTGTGTGAAATGAACGAAGGTACCAATATGAACAGAGGATCGGTACTTTCATTGTGTAAAATGAACTAAGGTACCAACATGAACAGAGGATCGGTACTTTCATTGTGTAAAATGAACGAAGGTATCAACATGAACAGAGGATCGGTACTTTCATTGTGTAAAATGACCTAAGGTATCAATATGAACAGAGGATCGGTACTTTCATTGTGTAAAATGACCTAAGGTATCAATATGAACAGAGGATCTGTACTTTCATTGTGTAAAATGACCTAAGGTATCAATATGAACAGAGGATCGGTACTTTCATTGTGTAAAATGAACTAAGGTATCAATATGAACAGAGGATCTGTACTTTCATTGTGTAAAATGAACCAAGGTATCAATATGAACAGAGGATCTGTACTTTCATTGTGTAAAATGAACCAAGGTATCAATATGAACAGAGGATCTGTACTTTCATTGTGTAAAATGAACCAAGGTACCAATATGAACAGAGGATCGGTCTTTTAATTGTGTAAAATGAACCAAGGTATCAATATGAACAGAGGATCGGTACTTTCATTGTGTAAAATGAACTAAGGTACCAATATGAACAGAGGATCGGTACTTTCATTGTGTAAAATGACCTAAGGTATCAATATGAACAGAGGATCGGTACTTTCATTGTGTAAAATGAACTAAGGTATCAACATGAACTGAGGATCGGTACTTTCATTGTGTAAAATGAACTAAGGTATCAATATGAACAGAGGATCGGTACTTTCATTGTGTAAAATGAAGTAAGGTACCAATATGAACAGAGGATCGGTCCTTTCATTGTGTAAAATGAACTAAGGTATCAATATGAACAGAGGATCGGTACTTTCATTGTGTAAAATGAACCAAGGTACCAATATGAACAGAGCATCGGTCCTTTCATTGTGTTAAATGAACCAAGGTACCAATATGAACAGAGGATCAGTATTTTCATTGTGTAAAATGAACCAAGGTACCAATATGAACAGAGGATCGGTCCTTTCATTGTGTAAAATGAACTAAGGCATCAACATGAACAGAGGATCGGTACTTTCATTGTGTAAAATGACCTAAGGTATCAATACGAACAGAGGATCGGTACTTTCATTGTGTAAAATGAACTAAGGTATCAATATGAACAGAGGATCGGTACTTTCATTGTTTAAAATGAACTAAGGTATCAATATGAACAGAGGATCGGTACTTTCATTGTGTAAAATGAACCAAGGTACCAATATGAACAGAGGATTAGTACTTTCATTGTGTAAAATGAACCAATGTACCAACATGAACAGAGGATCGGTACTTTCATTGTGTAAAATGAACCAATGTACCAATATGAACAGAGGATCGGTCCTTTAATTGTGTAAAATGAACCAAGGTACCAATATGAACAGAAGATCGGTACTTTCATTGTTTAAAATGAACGAAGGCATCAATATGAACAGAGGATCGGTACTTTCATTGTTTAAAATGAACTAGGGGATCAATATGAACAGAGGATCGGTACTTTCATTGTTTAAAATGAACCAAGGTATCAATATGAACAGAGGATCGGTACTTTCATTGTTTAAAATGAACCAAGGTATCAATATGAACAGAGGATCGGTACTTTCATTGTTTAAAATGAACCAAGGTATCAATATGAACAGAGGATCTGTACTTTCATTGTGTAAAATGAACTCAGGTATCAATATGAACAGAGGATCTGTACTTTCATTGTGTAAAATGAACTCAGGTATCAATATGAACAGAGGATCTGTACTTTCATTGTGTAAAATGAACTCAGGTATCAATATGAACAGAGGATCTGTACTTTCATTGTGTAAAATGAACTCAGGTATCAATATGAACAGAGGACCGGTACTTTCAATGTTTAAAATGAACCAAGGTACCAATATGAACAGAGGATCGGTCTTTTAATTGTGTAAAATGAACCAAGGTACCAATATGAACAGAGGACCGGTACTTTCATTGTGTAAAATGAACTAAGGTACCAATATGAACAGAGGATCTGTACTTTCATTGTGTAAAATGAACTAAGGTATCAATATGAACAGAGGATCTGTACTTTCATTGTGTAAAATGAACTAAGGCATCAATATGAACAGAGGATCTGTACTTTCATTGTGTAAAATGAACCAAGGTATCAATATGAACAGAGGATCTGTACTTTCATTGTGTAAAATGAACCAAGGTATCAATATGAACAGAGGATCTGTACTTTCATTGTGTAAAATGAACCAAGGTACCAATATGAACAGAGGATCGGTCTTTTAATTGTGTAAAATGAACCAAGGTATCAATATGAACAGAGGATCGGTACTTTCATTGTGTAAAATGAACTAAGGTATCAATATGAACAGAGGATCGGTACTTTCATTGTGTAAAATGACCTAAGGTATCAATATGAACAGAGGATCGGTACTTTCATTGTGTAAAATGAACTAAGGTATCAACATGAACAGAGGATCGGTACTTTCATTGTGTAAAATGAACTAAGGTATCAACATGAACAGAGGATCGGTACTTTCATTGTGTAAAATGAACTAAGGTATCAACATGCACAGAGGATCGGTACTTTCATTGTGTAAAATGAACTAAGGTATCAATATGAACAGAGGATCGGTACTTTCATTGTGTAAAATGAAGTAAGGTATCAACATGAACAGAGGATCGGTACTTTCATTGTGTAAAATGAACTAAGGTATCAACATGAACAGAGGATCGGTACTTTCATTGTGTAAAATGACCTAAGGTATCAATATGAACAGAGGATCGGTACTTTCATTGTGTAAAATGAACTAAGGTATCAACATGAACAGAGGATTCTGTACTTTCATTGTGTAAAATGAACTAAGGTATCAACATGAACAGAGGATCGGTACTTTCATTGTGTAAAATGAACTAAGGTATCAATATGAACAGAGGATCTGTACTTTCATTGTGTAAAATGAACTAAGGCATCAACATGAACAGAGGATCGGTACTTTCATTGTGTAAAATGACCTAAGGTATCAATATGAACAGAGCATCGGTACTTTCATTGTGTAAAATGACCTAAGGTATCAATATGAACAGAGGATCGGTACTTTCATTGTGTAAAATGAACTAAGGTATCAATATGAACAGAGGATCGGTACTTTCATTGTTTAAAATGAACTAAGGTATCAATATGAACAGAGGATCGGTACTTTCATTGTGTAAAATGAACCAAGGTACCAATATGAACAGAGGATCGGTCCTTTCATTGTTTAAAATGAACTAAGGTATCAATATGAACAGAGGATCGGTACTTTCATTGTTTAAAATGAACTAAGGTATCAATATGAACAGAGGATCGGTACTTTCATTGTTTAAAACTAGGGCATGCCCGTACTATATATATGCCCGTACTATATATATATCTAAAATTATATCCCCCCCCCTCTATTTACATGAAATGGTTTGGTCCATTCGCAAAGGCAAAGCGAACGGCGAACGCTTTACATGAAATGGTTTGGTCCATGAAATGTTTTGGTCCATTCGCAACGCCAAAGCGAACGGCGAACGGCTAAATCGCCATAGCTCGGTAAGTACTTGTCCGATTAATTTCAAACCTTGAAAAGGCACATCCTCGGGTCCCCAGCAATATACCTGGCAAGTTTCAAGTATATCGGACCGGTAGTTGTCGAGAAATCGTTGTCGCATACACACACACAGACATACACACATACACACATACATACACACAGAGATTAATGGAATTATAGATAGATGAACTAAGGTATCAATATGAACAGAGGATCGGTACTTTCATTGTGTAAAATGAACCAAGGTATCAATATGAACAGAGGATCGGTACTTTCATTGTGTAAAATGAACCAAGGTATCAATATGAACAGAGGATCGGTACTTTCATTGTTTAAAATGAACTAAGGTATCAATATTAACAGAGGATCGGTACTTTCATTGTTTAAAATGAACTAAGGTATCAATATGAACAGAGGATCGGTACTTTCATTGTGTAAAATGAACTAAGATACCAATATGAACAGAGGATCTGTACTTTCATTGTGTAAAATGAACCAAGGTACCAATATGAACAGAGGATTGGTCCTTTCATTGTGTAAAATGAACCAAGGTACCAATATGAACAGAGGATCGGTCCGTTCATTGTGTAAAATGAACCAATGTACCAATATGAAGAGAGGATCGGTCCTTTAATTGTGTAAAATGAACCAAGGTACCAATATGAACAGAGGATCTGTACTTTCATTGTGTAAAATGAACCAAGGTATCAATATGAACAGAGGATCGGTACTTTCAATGTTTAAAATGAACTAAGGTACCAATATGAACAGAGGATCAGTACTTTCATTGTGTAAAATGAACTAAGGTATCAATATGAACAGAGGATCTGTACTTTCATTGTGTAAAATGAACTAAGGTATCAATATGAACAGAGGATCTGTACTTTCATTGTGTAAAATGAACCAAGGTATCAATATGAACAGAGGATCTGTACTTTCATTGTGTAAAATGAACCAAGGTATCAATATGAACAGAGGATCTGTACTTTCATTGTGTAAAATGAACCAAGGTACCAATATGAACAGAGGATCTGTACTTTCATTGTGTAAAATGAACCAAGGTACCAATATGAACAGAGGATCGGTCTTTTAATTGTGTAAAATGAACCAAGGTATCAATATGAACAGAGGATCAGTACTTTCATTGTGTAAAATGAACTAAGGTACCAATATGAACAGAGGATCGGTCTTTTAATTGTGTAAAATGAACCAAGGTATCAATATGAACAGAGGATCGGTACTTTCATTGTGTAAAATGAACTAAGGTACCAATATGAACAGAGGATCGGTCCTTTCATTGTGTAAAATGAACTAAGGTACCAATATGAACAGAGGATCTGTACTTTCATTGTGTAAAATGAACTAAGGTATCAATATGAACAGAGGATCGGTACTTTCATTGTGTAAAATGAACTAAGGTACCAATATGAACAGAGGATCTGTACTTTCATTGTGTAAAATGAACTAAGGTATCAATATGAACAGAGGATCGGTACTTTCATTGTGTAAAATGAACCAATGTACCAATATGAACAGAGGATCTGTACTTTCATTGTGCAAAATGAACCAAGGTACCAATATGAACAGAGGATCGGTCTTTTCATTGTGTGAAATGAACGAAGGTACCAATATGAACAGAGGATCGGTACTTTCATTGTGTAAAATGAACTAAGGTACCAACATGAACAGAGGATCGGTACTTTCATTGTGTAAAATGAACGAAGGTATCAACATGAACAGAGGATCGGTACTTTCATTGTGTAAAATGACCTAAGGTATCAATATGAACAGAGGATCGGTACTTTCATTGTGTAAAATGACCTAAGGTATCAATATGAACAGAGGATCGGTACTTTTATTGTGTAAAATGAACTAAGGTATCAACATGAACAGAGGATTGGTACTTTCATTGTGTAAAATGAACTAAGGTATCAACATGAACAGAGGATCGGTACTTTCATTGTGTAAAATGACCTAAGGTATCAATATGAACAGAGGATCGGTACTTTCATTGTGTAAAATGACCTAAGGTATCAATATGAACAGAGGATCGGTACTTTCATTGTGTAAAATGAACTAAGGTATCAACATGAACAGAGGATCGGTACTTTCATTGTGTAAAATGACCTAAGGTATCAATATGAACAGAGGATCGGTACTTTCATTGTGTAAAATGAACTAAGGTATCAATATGAACAGAGGATCGGTACTTTCATTGTGTAAAATGAACTAAGGTATCAACATGAACAGAGGATCGGTACTTTCATTGTGTAAAATGAACCAAGGTATCAATGTGAACAGAGGATCGGTACTTTCATCTATCTATAATTCCAGTAATCTCTGTGTGTTTGTTTGTACGTTTGTACGTTTGTCTGTGACCGCTGTTTCTCGACAACCACGGGTCCGATATACTTTAAACTTGCCAGGTATATTGCTGGGGACCCGAGGATGTGCCTTTTCAAGGTTTCATATTAATCGGACAATTACTTACCGAGCTATGTCCAAAAAACGATTCAACCAATCAGCGAGCAGCGAGTTATCGCGTGTGCCGAACGTGCCGAACACACGCTGCCTCGGACGGCACATTTGAGAGCGTATTCATTTATTTCACGTTGGCAAACTATGTTGCCGCTATGTTGGCGTTAAACTATGTTTTAAAACTAATTAAAACTAATTTGCGATTCATTCGCTTTCCTGCGCGTTTGTGCACGCGATGGCGATTTCTTTACCAAACTCCGGAAGCCGTTCGCTTTGGACCAAACCATTTCATGTAAATAGAGGGGGGGGGGATTGTCACTGTACTCGCAAGCCGTTCGCTTTGGACCAAACCATTTCATGTAAATAGAGGGGGGGGGATATAATTTTAGATATAGATATAGTACGGGCATGCCCTAGTTGTGTAAAATGACCTAAGGTATCAATATGAACAGAGGATCGGTACTTTCATTGTGTAAAATGAACTAAGGTATCAATATGAACAGAGGATCGGTACTTTCATTGTTTAAAATGAACTAAGGTATCAATATGAACAGAGGATCGGTACTTTCATTGTGTAAAATGAACCAAGGTACCAATATGAACAGAGGATCGGTCCTTTCATTGTTTAAAATGAACTAAGGTATCAATATGAACAGAGGATCGGTACTTTCATTGTTTAAAATGAACTAAGGTATCAATATGAACAGAGGATCGGTACTTTCATTGTGTAAAATGAACCAAGGTACCAATATGAACAGAGGATCGGTACTTTCATTGTGTAAAATTAACCAAGGTATCAATGTGAACAGAGGATCGGTACTTTCGTTGTGTAAAATGAACCAAGGTACCAATATGAACAGAGGATCAGTACTTTCATTGTGTAAAATTAACCAAGGTACCAATATGAACAGAGGATCAGTACTTTCATTGTGTAAAATTAACCAAGGTACCAATATGAACAGAGGATCGGTACTTTCATTCCGTAAATTTAACCAAGGTATCAATATGAACAGAGGATCGGTACTTTCATTGTGTAAAATGAACCAAGGTACCAATATGAACAGAGGATAAGTATTTTCATTGTGTAAAATAAACGAAGGTGCCAATATGAACAGAGGATTGGTACTTTCATTGTGTAAAATGAACCAAGGTACCAATATGAACAGAGGATCGGTACTTTCATTGTGTAAAATGAACGAAGGTATCAATATGAACAGAGGATCGGTCCTTTCATTGTGTAAAATGAACCAAGGTATCAATATGAACAGAGGATCAGTATTTTCATTGTGTAAAATGAACCAAGGTACCAATATGAACAGAGGATCGGTCCTTTCATTGTGTAAAATGAACCAAGGTATCAATATGAACAGAGGATCTCTACTTTCATTGTGTAAAATGAACCAAGGTATCAATGTGAACAGAGGATCGGTACTTTCATTGTGTAAAATGAACCAAGGTACCAATATGAACAGAGGATCGGTACTTTCATTGTGTAAAATTAACCAAGGTACCAATATGAACAGAGGATCGGTACTTTCATTGTGTAAAATTAACCAAGGTATCAATGTGAACAGAGGATCTCTACTTTCATTGTGTAAAATTAACCAAGGTATCAATGTGAACAGAGGATCGGTACATTCATTGTGTAAAATTAACCAAGGTATCAATGTGAACAGAGGATCTCTACTTTCATTGTGTAAAATGAACCAAGGTATCAATGTGAACAGAGGATCGGTACTTTCATTGTGTAAAATTAACCAAGGTACCAATATGAACAGAGGATCGGTACTTTCATTGTGTAAAATTAACCAAGGTATCAATGTGAACAGAGGATCGGTACTTTCATTGTGTAAAATGAACCAAGGTACCAATATGACCAGAGGATCGGTACTTTCATTGTGTAAAATTAACCAAGGTATCAATGTGAACAGAGGATCAGTACTTTCATTGTGTAAAATGAACCAAGGTACCAATATGAACAGAGGATCCGTCCGTTCATTGTGTAAAATGAACCAAGGTACCAATATGAACAGAGGATTAGTACTTTCATTGTGTAAAATGAACCAATGTACCAATATGAACAGAGGATCGGTACTTTCATTGTGTAAAATGAACCAATGTACCAATATGAACAGAGGATCGGTCCTTTAATTGTGTAAAATGAACCAAGGTACCAATATGAACAGAAGATCGGTACTTTCATTGTTTAAAATGAACGAAGGTATCAATATGAACAGAGGATCGGTACTTTCATTGTTTAAAATGAACTAAGGTATCAATATGAACAGAGGATCGGTACTTTCATTGTTTAAAATGAACCAAGGTATCAATATGAACAGAGGATCGGTACTTTCATTGTTTAAAATGAACCAAGGTATCAATATGAACAGAGGATCGGTACTTTCATTGTTTAAAATGAACCAAGGTATCAATATGAACAGAGGATCGGCACTTTCATTGTTTAAAATGAACCAAGGTATCAATATGAACAGAGGATCTGTACTTTCATTGTGTAAAATGAACTCAGGTATCAATATGAACAGAAGATCTGTACTTTCATTGTGTAAAATGAACCAAGGTATCAATATGAACAGAGGACCGGTACTTTCAATGTTTAAAATGAACCAAGGTACCAATATGAACAGAGGATCGGTCTTTTAATTGTGTAAAATGAACCAAGGTACCAATATGAACAGAGGATCAGTACTTTCATTGTGTAAAATGAACTAAGGTACCAATATGAACAGAGGACCGGTACTTTCATTGTGTAAAATGAACTAAGGTACCAATATGAACAGAGGATCTGTACTTTCATTGTGTAAAATGAACTAAGGTATTGTTATGAATTTGGTAGAGCAATATCTAGAGCTAGGTAGATCTGAATAGGTAGGTATTCGGCTGTCGTGACAGGGACTCTACATGTAATAAGTTCTCGATGTTTAGGCGTTTGTCGGGGTAAGATGTATGATTGTGGAACTACCTGGAGGTCCGAGTGTTAAATAGTGAGGGATTAAAGGTAACGCCCCTGTGAGTCTCACCTGGTAGTCAAACCTTTGTCCATTATGGCACTGCAAACCACATAAACATTAGTTAGGTCCTTAGCGCAACATTAAATAATTCCCTTTCCCTGACATTGACTTCGTAATAAATAGACAGGAAACCAGGCCAAAAACACCGCCACGGTTGGCCGCCGCCGTTCGCACCTCAAAGGCCTACCAACCTCGCCTGACACGTGTGATAACCCAAGGACCGCGGGGGTCGGTGAGCGAGAGTGGAGCATGCCGCAGAGGGCGTGGCCGGGGCGAGCCGGCGAGTTGGGAGGCTGTGATTGGCTGAGGAGTGCGCCAATGTGACGTCATCGGCCACCAATATATGGACGGTCGGACACCATTTCAGGAGTTGAGTCTCTCTGAGCAGACGCGGGCAGTGCAGTCGAGTTGAGTTCGTGGCAGTCGCTCTGGTTACACATGCAGTTGAGTTCGTGGCAGTCGCTCTGGTTACACACGCAAGTTGAGTTGTTGGCACTGAACAGACCAGTTGGACACACACGGCAAGAGAGAGTTGGCACAAGAGTTGGACACGGCGATAGACGGCGACACACGGAGCACAGGGAGTTCGGCGCAGTTCGTTGCAGTTGGCAGTTGGCACTTGGCTGCCAGCACTCCCAAAAGCAAGTCGAGCCCTACGTTGAACCATTGGTGCACGGGCCTGGTGGAGATCGTCCTCGTGTGAAGCTGCTGGCCACGCGTCGGACGCGTGGTGCTTGGAGCGGGGCCTCGTGGAGCTTGGAGCGAAGGACCTGGTGGCGGCTGAGCGCGGCCGTGTCACAAGAAGACGACGGAGACAGATAAGCCCGGGCTCCGCGTACACTGTACACGACGTGACTTGTTATTTTCGTATTAACCTCCCTCGTATCGTGTTTGCTGTCAGTCGTGTGGGGACGTCCCGATTTAGAGGTATTAGATTTACCGGCGCGGCTTTTTCACTGTCTTTGCTTTGATTTAATAAATCCTTATATTATTTTCTGTATATATATCTGAACGCAGTTTTCCTGGGTGTTTGATTTTAATAGGTAAGGCTGCGGAGCCTTCGCTGTGTCCCGCCATTCCGCGCGTTTGTGTTGAACTTGAGTCCGCCATTGAGTGTTCGCCTCGGGAGTTAAAGTCTCGCAAATCGGCCATCCGTAACTGTGGTGTTAATCACAGTTGCGTAACAGTATCAATATGAACAGAGGATCGGTACTTTCATTGTTTAAAACTAGGGCATGCCCGTACTATATATATGCCCGTACTATATATATATCTAAAATTATATCCCCCCCCCCCCTCTATTTACATGAAATGGTTTGGTCCATTCGCAAAGGCAAAGCGAACGGCGAACGCTTTACATGAAATGGTTTGGTCCATGAAATGTTTTGGTCCATTCGCAACGCCAAAGCGAACGGCGAACGCTTTACATGAAATGGTTTGGTTCATGAAATGTTTTGGTCCATTCGCAACGCCAAAGCGAACGGCGAACGGCTTGCGAGTACAGTGACAATCCCCCCCCTCTATTTACATGAAATGGTTTGGTCCATTCGCAACGACCACAGAACCCCCCCCCCCCCCCTCTATTTACATGAAATGGTTTGGTCCATTCGCAACGCCAAAGCGAACGGCGAACGGCTAAATCGCCATAGCTCGGTAAGTACTTGTCCGATTAATTTCAAACCTTGAAAGGCACATCCTCGGGTCCCCAGCAATATACCTGGCAAGTTTCAAGTATATCGGACCGGTAGTTGTCGAGAAATCGTTGTCGCATACACACACACAGACATACACACATACACACATACATACACACAGAGATTAATGGAATTATAGATAGATGTACTAAGGTATCAATATGAACAGAGGATCGGTACTTTCATTGTGTAAAATGAACCAAGGTATCAATATGAACAGAGGATCGGTACTTTCATTGTGTAAAATGAACCAAGGTATCAATATGACCAGAGGATCGGTACTTTCATTGTTTAAAATGAACTAAGGTATCAATATTAACAGAGGATCGGTACTTTCATTGTTTAAAATGAACGAAGGTATCAATATGAACAGAGGATCGGTACTTTCATTGTGTAAAATGAACTAAGATACCAATATGAACAGAGGATCTGTACTTTCATTGTGTAAAATGAACCAAGGTACCAATATGAACAGAGGATTGGTCCTTTCATTGTGTAAAATGAACCAAGGTACCAATATGAACAGAGGATCGGTCCGTTCATTGTGTAAAATGAACCAATGTACCAATATGAAGAGAGGATCGGTCCTTTAATTGTGTAAAATGAACCAAGGTACCAATATGAACAGAGGATCTGTACTTTCATTGTGTAAAATGAACCAAGGTATCAATATGAACAGAGGATCGGTACTTTCAATGTTTAAAATGAACTAAGGTACCAATATGAACAGAGGATCAGTACTTTCATTGTGTAAAATGAACTAAGGTATCAATATGAACAGAGGATCTGTACTTTCATTGTGTAAAATGAACCAAGGTATCAATATGAACAGAGGATCTGTACTTTCATTGTGTAAAATGAACCAAGGTATCAATATGAACAGAGGATCTGTACTTTCATTGTGTAAAATGAACCAAGGTACCAATATGAACAGAGGATCTGTACTTTCATTGTGTAAAATGAACCAAGGTACCAATATGAACAGAGGATCGGTCTTTTAATTGTGTAAAATGAACCGAGGTATCAATATGAACAGAGGATCAGTACTTTCATTGTGTAAAATGAACTAAGGTACCAATATGAACAGAGGATCGGTCTTTTAATTGTGTAAAATGAACCAAGGTATCAATATGAACAGAGGATCGGTACTTTCATTGTGTAAAATGAACTAAGGTACCAATATGAACAGAGGATCGGTCCTTTCATTGTGTAAAATGAACTAAGGTACCAATATGAACAGAGGATCTGTACTTTCATTGTGTAAAATGAACTAAGGTATCAATATGAACAGAGGATCGGTACTTTCATTGTGTAAAATGAACTAAGGTACCAATATGAACAGAGGATCGGTACTTTCATTGTGTAAAATGAACCAATGTACCAATATGAACAGAGGATCTGTACTTTCATTGTGCAAAATGAACCAAGGTACCAATATGAACAGAGGATCGGTCTTTTCATTGTGTGAAATGAACGAAGGTACCAATATGAACAGAGGATCGGTACTTTCATTGTGTAAAATGAACTAAGGTACCAACATGAACAGAGGATCGGTACTTTCATTGTGTAAAATGAACGAAGGTATCAACATGAACAGAGGATCGGTACTTTCATTGTGTAAAATGACCTAAGGTATCAATATGAACAGAGGATCGGTACTTTCATTGTGTAAAATGACCTAAGGTATCAATATGAACAGAGGATCGGTACTTTCATTGTGTAAAATGAACTAAGGTATCAACATGAACAGAGGATTGGTACTTTCATTGTGTAAAATGAACTAAGGTATCAACATGAACAGAGGATCGGTACTTTCATTGTGTAAAATGACCTAAGGTATCAATATGAACAGAGGATCGGTACTTTCATTGTGTAAAATGACCTAAGGTATCAATATGAACAGAGGATCGTTACTTTCATTGTGTAAAATGAACTAAGGTATCAACATGAACAGAGGATCGGTACTTTCATTGTGTAAAATGAACTAAGGTATCAACATGAACAGAGGATCGGTACTTTCATTGTGTAAAATGAACTAAGGTATCAATATGAACAGAGGATCTGTACTTTCATTGTGTAAAATGAACTAAGGTATCAACATGAACAGAGGATCGGTACTTTCATTGTGTAAAATGACCTAAGGTATCAATATGAACAGAGGATCGGTACTTTCAGTGTGTAAAATGAACTAAGGTATCAATATGAACAGAGGATCGGTACTTTCATTGTGTAAAATGAACTAAGGTATCAACATGAACAGAGGATCGGTACTTTCATTGTGTAAAATGAACCAAGGTATCAATGTGAACAGAGGATCGGTACTTTCATTGTGTAAAATGACCTAAGGTATCAATATGAACAGAGGATCGGTACTTTCATTGTGTAAAATGAACTAAGGTATCAATATGAACAGAGGATCGGTACTTTCATTGTTTAAAATGAACTAAGGTATCAATATGAACAGAGGATCGGTACTTTCATTGTGTAAAATGAACCAAGGTACCAATATGAACAGAGGATCGGTCCTTTCATTGTTTAAAATGAACTAAGGTATCAATATGAACAGAGGATAAGTATTTTCATTGTGTAAAATAAACGAAGGTGCCAATATGAACAGAGGATTGGTACTGTTACAGATACGACTTTGATGGTATGGTGGGCCGAGCGGGATGGCCGCCGTATCCGTACAAGTTACCCCGATTGCACCCGGGGTTGACTAATCGCGCTATGCTAGACCAATGAAGGAAAAAGAAGACACCCGGCTGGGTTATAATGACACAATACGACACCAGGGGTTCAGTTCTCAAGACCTCCGGAGGAGGTTATATTCGTGCGGAAGGTCAGATTACAGGGACGAGAGGTACATCATAGGAAGACAGGCACTTAGACACAACCTTATATTATTCCCGACAGACCACAGAGAAACAGGACAAAAACTGACTCACACGGGGATTGATGACAAGGAAAGCGGGTAGCGATGGCTCAAGGTGCACTCTTGGCTCAAAGCAGGGTACACGGTTCGGTCCAGAGATGCGGGGAGGTCTCGTCGCAGCGCTCAGAGGTGACGTTCTTTCTCAGGCCTCTCCAAACTCAGGCGCGTCTGTTTCAGCGCTCGCAGGTCCGTCTTTCTCCAGCTGGGGGCGAATCTTACGTCACATCCGGCGCGGGGCCGCGTATATCCGGCGGGGAGTGACACGCCCTCGGCTCGTTAGCTCCGCCTCGTGGAATCGGCACGTTGCTTCTCATTGGGTGCGTGCGGGGGGGGTTACTGGCTCCGCCCCTGACGAGGAGCTGACAGCCAGCCCCTTCGGGGTAACCCCGTGGAGCGCATGGTCTGGAGCTAATCGAGCCGGTGTGAGGACGCATCCTCCCCCGCTCCGCCGCCATCTCCTCTGTTGTTGTTGTAATTGTTGTTGTAGTTGTTGTTATTGTTGTTGTTTGGGGAAGAAGATGGGAGGAGGTATGGGAAAGGTCCTAAACTCACTACTGATGCCATATAATCACATTCTGGTGCAACGAAGAGTCATAATTAATGGAGACGAGGCCTTAACTGACATAGATTAAGAATAACTAGGAAGATGTCCGAAAGTTGTCTACGTGTGGTGCGGTGGACCTGGGCACGACATTTAATGGGGGAATAAGGGGAAGGTCGGCTCTACTGATTGTTATTTACATGCAATGGGACTAGGGAATGGGGGATTGGGGAAAGTTGGGGAGTATTGGAGAAAATAGGGGAATATTTACAAGCGGATATGGAGGCCAAATTCCATATTCGCAACATTGCACCCTTCTCTACCCTCGGGGCGTCCCGACCCGATAAATTTTTACCTACTTTAGTGTGGCACGCAATGTAGTTCCCTCTACTATTAACTCTACCCTGAGTGCGACAGTTTTACAGATATTCACAAATGAGTAAATATGTCCCCCTGCGACGTTGCACCCTTCTCCTCACAGAAACACACCCACAGGATAACCGAATCCGGAAAGAATTCGCAAACTACACATACAGCCGGTAGGGAGCATTATTTACAAGATTACGCTGATATCTACACTACGATCCAGGACCTGTCTTTGGAGGAACACATGCAGATGTTATGCATAGAGAGAGCGCGCTTGCCAACATCGATACACCAACCCACGAGTGCTCTGTGGCCGACGGCCTTTAATAACGTGCAGAGCACCCTTCCCGAGCATCAACAGCACCACCCCACCACCAATCGGTGCAGTCACCATTGTTCATTGGAATAAAAATAAATTCGACAACCCCTAACCCTGCAGGTGTCTCTTGCTCTTCTTGTGGTGCACTTGGTGTTAGTTAACAGTGGTTCACCTTTATGGCATAGGTGCCACGTTGACCCATAGGTCCATCCCCGGGTGGTGCTTGGCCGCAAACGAACTGCGGTCCATTGTGGGTGGCCACAAACATTGCGGTCCATATGGTGTATCGATCCCGGCAGCAAACAGCGAAAGTGCAGGCCCACAACTGCGCAGCCAGCACCTCTCTTTCCTCTCTCTCTACCCCAAAGCCAGATCCTCGGAGGTGGGAGACAAAAGAAGCAGACAAGTGAGTAAGGTGGTAAGGGCGCAAAAGTGCACGCAATATAAGGTAATGCACACTGGGGGCACATGGGAACCAGGTGAGACAGGTACGTTCCTATCGTACGCCCCCCCCCCCCCCACCAGGTAACCTACATGGCCCCTCCCTTACCCCTTACTGTATCCACACAACACAACACTACCCATAAACATCTACTTTACAAATCAACAAACATCCCTACTGTCTTCCCCGTTCCTCCCATATACCAAATTCGTCTTCTCTCCCTCCTAACCAATCAAATTTGCCATTTTCAACTCTCATCAAAATTTGCCATTTTCAACTCAACATCAAAATTTGCCATTACCAATTCATCATCAGTCCCTCCTAGGGAGGGAGAGATGGAATCACCCCAATGTCTCATCCACGTCGTGATGCGTCTCACAAATCCTCACAGCAATTCTCATTTCTGCAACACAACCAAAGAAAACACAGGTGTGGAGTCATCATCATCACCACAGGTAAGTGGCTGCGTATGGTGCGACAGGTTCATCAATCCTAACTATTTCCTAAATGACTTTAACAACTTTACACTACCCGGGGTCTTTCTCCGGCCAAACCATTGGCCCTCTTACACTATGGGTTCTAAAAACCAATTCCCATTGGCCAAACTGTGGTGCTTTTCAATTTGGGGTCTCACTCCCCCGATTCATCTCCCGGTGCCCTCGTACAATTTCTGGGCTGCGACGTGTACCTCTCCCAGTGGGTCTACCCACCTGCACACCTCCACCACTGCAGTTGCCTCCGAGCTTACCTGCTCCTTACCCTAACCTAACTACCAGGGGAAGGCCCTCTGGCTCTCTCCCCACTCCGTGCCCTCTCTGGCACTGGGCTGCCCGATCCACACCCGGGATCCTCAGGCACCCACTCACAACTACCGGCTCCCAGAGCCCACCTGCGGCCTCACCTGGCCGACATCCTCACAGTGGTGGAGTGCCCAACCAACTACACACACTAACAGGCTACACGCCCAGCCATTTCCACAACACTAATGCACCCATTCACAACACCATTCTGCAACCGCACCACAAATGCCAATATCCAACCACAATTTACCTGCACCCTCTACCTAACACTTACACTACCCGCCCCGGGTACTCGTGAAAGGGGTCCACTCTTCCCCCATCCACACCTTCGCACCACTCCGTACCACTTACTCCAACTCTCTCCACACACCTGTACCTGCACACCTGTGCTCTCACACCTGGTGCCACCTGCACCCTTCTCTCCCCAAGCGCATTCGCGCTGATCCACACACTCACTACTCATACACTGCTCCACACACCTGTCCAGTTGCACACCTGTGCAATCACACCTGTTCAATTCTCACACACACGGCATCATCTCAGCTAACTACTCCCTTCTGAAACTTGCGCTTCCCAGTCGTCCCTTTAAACTATTGCGCTCCCACGTCATTATCATCCATACTAATCTACCTGCGTCCCCACTACAGGTATCAGTCACTAACTAAACTTAACGTCACCTAATGTCAATCTTCGCTAGATCCCTACACACCATATCCTAACCCACCCGGGCTAGTTTTCACTGCCATACACCCCATAATCTAGTGCTCCTTTGCCCCACATGGGAAGGATGGTGGATTTGCCATCCCACCACATCGGGGGTCTCTCACTACCAATTTTGCACATCAAATTTCAACAAATCAAAAATTTGCCAATCATCTGCCAATCACTGTACCATTACCAATCATCACTCTGCCAATCCTTTGCCAATCATCAAATTTCGCCTTTTTCTAATTTCGGGGCCAAAACACTAACCTCATCACCCAGTCGACTCACTAATACCTCTCGGTGCGCCAATCCCTGTCCAAAGCCCGGCTTCGTAAAGCCAAGCAATGGATGCTGGTTGTTCTGTGCCAGCGGCTGGATACGTCCGGCACTCGGTGCAGGGACGGGGGCTTACCCGGGCCGAGATCCCACGCATCACCTCGGCGTGGAGCCATCCAATGTCCCGATCTCGACCTGCCGGCACGTCTCACCAAAAAGTGGTCGCCATGACGACCCTTTCTATCGGGCTGCCAGCTCCGCCTATTGGAGCACGGACGCGGCCGTTCAAAGCGAGGCCCAGCGTGGGTCGCGCACGGCGGTCCTTTCGAACCCGCCGTGGCTCGGATCCCCGCTGGTTCTCGCGGCACGCGAAGCCCGGCACGCACCGAGGGCCTGCTTCGGCTAAAAGTCGCTCTAACCTCTAACCCGTTTAATGTCGATGCTTCACCTGCATGCTTACACCCCGAAGCCCGTTCCTTGCTCACACATCCAGCCGTGCTCATGCTCCTCGTACCTTTCCTTACACACCCAGGTACGCCCATTCCACTCACAGCCTTGGTCACACACCTGACCACCGAACACTTTGGCACACATTCGTTGCTCGCACACCTCACCAATACACCTCTTCGCGCCCCCTCCTCGGTCACCTCCTCTGTGACAATCACAGGTGTGCCCTCATTCGCACACCCAACCACGTGCCTCACCACCAACTCCAGCGTGCATTCCCACTCACGCTCTACCATTCCAGGGGTGCATCCTTCCATCCCAGGTGTACATCCTCGCTCACCTGTCACAACTAACTCACGCTCCATGTCACTCTCACTACTTTCACCTCCATTCCTGACAGCGCACTCACCCTTACTCTTGACAGCGCACTCTTTCCCCATGCACCTGTCCGTCACACACCTTTCTCGCGCACACTCTCCCGTTACACCCTCTGTAACACTCACCACAGGTGGACACTCTTCCTTACTTCTGACAGCGCACTCTTTCCTCATGCACCTGTCCGTCACACACCTTTCTCGCGCACACTCTCCCGTTACACCCTCTGTAACACTCACCACAGGTGGACACTCTTCCTTACTTCTGACAGCGCACTCTTTCCTCATGCACCTGGCCGTCACACACCTTTCTCGCGCACACTCTTGCGCACACTCTCCGGTCACACCCTCTGTAACACTCACCACACCACGCTTCCATGTGCTCCCTCGCACACGCGCTACGACCGACTCACTCCCGCCAGCACACTCACTCCTTGGCACGCACTTTTTCCTCACACACCCCAGAGTCGGACTTTCTCGCACACCTCCTCTTTCGCACACCAGACCTGTCGCACACTTCACCAACGGCCTCTCACGAACACCCGGGTCCATCTCGACCCCCAAGCTCCTTAAATCCCCTGGCGCATCATACGCACGACCATATTGGTCACCACTTACACCGGGTCCTCTTCCTCTTCGCTTCTCCTCCATCACCTGCGAATCCCTCATCCGGTTAATGAGCACATCATCACGATCCAAACACAGACTTTGGACCAATTCTTTTATCTCCTCCTTTATCTCCTTCTTATCCCCTCTCCGTCGCTTCTTAATTTCGCTCATCCCTTCTTCCACTTCTTCTAATTTGTGCTTCACCTCTTTTATTCCCCGGTACGTCTCCTCAAGCTCGTCCTCCAAGGCTACCTTGACCGTTTCCAGGTGCGTCCTCACCTGCCGGTCCTTCGTCTCCATTACCTCTATGACCTCGTCCAACCTCGTTGTCAGTCCCTCACGTACCATCTGACATTCCCTCTTCGTCGCTACCAAGTCATCTTTTAGTTCTTTCTGTGTCGCCTTTAAACCTCCTAATACCGCAGTGTTCCTTTGAACCTGCTCCACTAACTCCGTCTGTCCCACCGTCAGCTGCTCCACCTCTTGCGTCAGGTCCTCTATGCCCCCTTGTAACTTTACAGTCCCCTTTCTCACCTCCTTTTCCATGTGCTCCTCACAGTGCCTCACCTCCTCGCGCACTCCTCCGACCTCCTCACTCACTCCTCTTCTGATCTCCTCTCCCATCACTTGCATCTCCTGCCCAGATGCCACCCTCATCTGCTCCATTTCCTCCCTGTGAGCATCCAGTTTGGTTTCTACCCCCATTCTGACCCCCTCTATCTGCTGCTCCATTTGTTTAACTTCCCTTTCCGCTTGGTTCCTCATGTCCCTCAATTTGCCTTCCATACTGTTTTCTAACCCCTCTAACCCATTTTTCACTCCCTCTATCTGATTCTCCTGGGCAGCCATTCTATTTTCTACCCCCATTAACCCATTTTTCACTTCTTTTATCCCGTTGTCTAACCCCTCAAAATTATTGTCTATCTTCCCAAATTTCTTGTCTAACTCCTCAAAATTATTGTCTAACCCCTCACTGGTACCCCTCGCTTCGTCCCTCATTACCCCCATTTGCTCACTCTGAGCCCTCGCTTCGTCCCTCATTACCCCCATTTGGTTTCCCATTACCCCCATTTGGCCCTCCATTCGCCCACTATCAGCCCTCATTCCCACCATTTGTTCCATAAGGGCCCTCATTTGCAGGAGGAAAAGGTTCGAATCCACCAGGGGCGCTGCCGCGGGCGTGGACGCCGTGGCCACCTCGTGCGTGACAACGCTATTTTGCGACCCTGCCGCCCTCACTGCTTCGCTCTCCTCCTGTCCCTCATGTCCCTCAATTTGGTCCTGGACCGACCCTGCTTCACTCTCCCCTACCGGACCCCAGCCGTCTTGATCCGCCATAGCGCGACTTGCAAAATTCGAGTTTCGTAAAACAAATACAAATTTCGGCCGCTCCAAATTTTGACCAAATTTTTTTTTTTTTCCTCTATTCGTTTTTTTTTTCAAAATTTGGTCGGGCCTCGAATCTCACTCCCGACACCAATTGTTACAGATACGACTTTGATGGTATGGTGGGCCGAGCGGGATGGCCGCCGTATCCGTACAAGTTACCCGATTGTGCCCGAACGTTGACTAGCCGCGCTATGCTGGCTCAATAAGAAAAAGAAGACACCCGGCTGGATTACAATCACACAATACGACACCAACGTTTCGATTCTCAAGTATATTCGTACGGAAAAGGTTAGATTACAGGGGCTAGAGGTATATTACAGGAAGACAGGCACTTAGACACAACCTTATATTATTCCCGACAGACCACAGAGAAACAGGACAAAAACTGACTCACACGGGGATTGATGACAAGGAAAGCGGGTAGCGATGGCTCAAGGTGCACTCTTGGCTCAAAGCAGGGTACACGGTTCGGTCCAGAGATGCGGGGAGGTCTCGTCGCAGCGCTCAGAGGTGACGTTCTTTCTCAGGCCTCTCCAAACTCAGGCGCGTCTGTTTCAGCGCTCGCAGGTCCGTCTTTCTCCAGCTGGGGGCGAATCTTACGTCACATCCGGCGCGGGGCCGCGTATATCCGGCGGGGAGTGACACGCCCTCGGCTCGTTAGCTCCGCCTCGTGGAATCGGCACGTTGCTTCTCATTGGGTGCGTGCGGGGGGGGTTACTGGCTCCGCCCCTGACGAGGAGCTGACAGCCAGCCCCTTCGGGGTAACCCCGTGGAGCGCATGGTCTGGAGCTAATCGAGCCGGTGTGAGGACGCATCCTCCCCCGCTCCGCCGCCATCTCCTCTGTTGTTGTTGTAATTGTTGTTGTAGTTGTTGTTATTGTTGTTGTTTGGGGAAGAAGATGGGAGGAGGTATGGGAAAGGTCCTAAACTCACTACTGATGCCATATAATCACATTCTGGTGCAACGAAGAGTCATAATTAATGGAGACGAGGCCTTAACTGACATAGATTAAGAATAACTAGGAAGATGTCCGAAAGTTGTCTACGTGTGGTGCGGTGGACCTGGGCACGACATTTAATGGGGGAATAAGGGGAAGGTCGGCTCTACTGATTGTTATTTACATGCAATGGGACTAGGGAATGGGGGATTGGGGAAAGTTGGGGAGTATTGGAGAAAATAGGGGAATATTTACAAGCGGATATGGAGGCCAAATTCCATATTCGCAACAGTACTTTCATTGTGTAAAATGAACCAAGGTACCAATATGAACAGAGGATCGGTACTTTCATTGTGTAAAATGAACGAAGGTATCAATATGAACAGAGGATCGGTCCTTTCATTGTGTAAAATGAACCAAGGTACCAATATGAACAGAGGATCAGTATTTTCATTGTGTAAAATGAACCAAGGTACCAATATGAACAGAGGATCGGTCCTTTCATTGTGTAAAATGAACCAAGGTATCAATATGAACAGAGGATCTCTACTTTCATTGTGTAAAACTAGGGCATGCCCGTACTATATATATGCCCGTACTATATATCTATCTAAAATTATATCCCCCCCCTCTATTTACATGAAATGGTTTGGTCCATTCGCAACGCCAAAGCGAACGGCGAACGGCTTGCGAGTACAGTGACAATCCCCCCCCTCTATTTACATGAATGGTTTGGTCCATTCGCAACGACCACAGAACCCCCCCCTCTATTTACATGAAATGGTTCGGTCCAAAGCGAACGGCTTCCGGAGTTTGGTAAAGAAATCGCCATCGCGTACACAAACGCGCAGGAAAGCGAATGAATCGCAAATTCGTTTTTATTAGTTTTAAAACATCGTTTAACGCCAACATAGCGCCAACATAGTTTGCAAACGTGAAATAAATGAATACGCTCTCAAATGTGCCATCCGAGGCAGAGTGTGTCCGCCACGTTCGGCACACGCGCTAGTTCGCTGCTCTCTGATTGGTTGAATCGTTTTTTGGACATCGCTCGGTAAGTAATTGTCCGATTAATATGAAACCTTGAAAAGGCACATCCTCGGGTCCCCAGCAATATACCTGGCAAGTTAAAAGTATATCGGACCCGTGGTTGTCGAGAAACAGCGGTCACAGACAAACACACAGACAGACACACACACACACAGAGATTGCTGGAATTATAGATAGATGAACCAAGGTATCAATGTGAACAGAGGATCGGTACTTTCATTGTGTAAAATTAACCAAGGTACCAATATGAACAGAGGATCGGTACTTTCATTGTGTAAAATGAACCAAGGTACCAATATGAACAGAGGATCAGTATTTTCATTGTGTAAAATGAACCAAGGTACCAATATGAACAGAGGATCGGTCCTTTCATTGTGTAAAATGAACCAAGGTATCAATATGAACAGAGGATCTCTACTTTCATTGTGTAAAATGAACCAAGGTATCAATGTGAACAGAGGATCGGTACTTTCATTGTGTAAAATGAACCAAGGTACCAATATGAACAGAGGATCGGTCCTTTCATTGTGTAAAATGAACTAAGGTATCAATATGAACAGAGGATCGGTCCTTTCATTGTGTAAAATGAACCAAGGTACCAATATGAACAGAGCATCGGTCCTTTCATTGGGTAAAATGAACCAAGGTACCAATATGAACAGAGGATCAGTATTTTCATTTTGTAAAATGAACCAAGGTACCAATATGAACAGAGGATCGGTCCTTTCATTGTGTAAAATGAACCAAGGTATCAATATGAACAGAGGATCTCTACTTTCATTGTGTAAAATGAACCAAGGTATCAATGTGAACAGAGGATCGGTACTTTCATTGTGTAAAATGAACCAAGGTACCAATATGAACAGAGGATCGGTACTTTCATTGTGTAAAATTAACCAAGGTATCAATGTGAACAGAGGATCGGTACTTTCATTGTGTAAAATGAACCAAGGTACCAATATGACCAGAGGATCGGTACTTTCATTGTGTAAAATTAACCAAGGTATCAATGTGAACAGAGGATCAGTACTTTCATTGTGTAAAATGAACCAAGGTACCAATATGAACAGAGGATCGGTCCGTTCATTGTGTAAAATGAACCAAGGTACCAATATGAACAGAGGATCGGTACTTTCATTGTGTAAAATGAACCAAGGTACCAATATGACCAGAGGATCGGTACTTTCATTGTGTAAAATTAACCAAGGTACCAATATGAACAGAGGATCGGTACTTTCATTGTGTAAAATTAACCAAGGTATCAATGTGAACAGAGGATCGGTACTTTCATTGTGTAAAATGAACCAAGGTACCAATATGACCAGAGGATCGGTACTTTCATTGTGTAAAATTAACCAAGGTATCAATGTGAACAGAGGATCAGTACTTTCATTGTGTAAAATGAACCAAGGTACCAATATGAACAGAGGATCGGTCCGTTCATTGTGTAAAATGAACCAAGGTACCAATATGAACAGAGGATTAGTACTTTCATTGTGTAAAATGAACCAATGTACCAATATGAACAGAGGATCGGTACTTTCATTGTGTAAAATGAACCAAGGTACCAATATGAACAGAGGATCGGTCCGTTCATTGTGTAAAATGAACCAAGGTACCAATATGAACAGAGGATTAGTACTTTCATTGTTTAAAATGAACCAAGGTACCAATATGAACAGAGGATCGGTCCTTTCATTGTGTAAAATGAACTAAGGTATCAATATGAACAGAGGATCGGTCCTTTCATTGGGTAAAATGAACCAAGGTACCAATATGAACAGAGGATCAGTATTTTCATTGTGTAAAATGAACCAAGGTACCAATATGAACAGAGGATCGGTCCTTTCATTGTGTAAAATTAACCAAGGTATCAATATGAACAGAGGATCTCTACTTTCATTGTGTAAAATGAACGAAGGTATCAATATGAACAGAGGATCGGTACTTTCATTGTGTAAAATGAACCAAGGTACCAATATGAACAGAGGATCAGTATTTTCATTGTGTAAAATGAACCAAGGTACCAATATGAACAGAGGATCGGTCCTTTAATTGTGTAAAATGAACCAAGGTACCAATATGAACAGAGGATCTCTACTTTCATTGTGTAAAATGAACCAAGGTATCAATGTGAACAGAGGATCGGTACTTTCATTGTGTAAACTGAACCAAGGTACCAATATGAACAGAGGATCTGTACTTTCATTGTGTAAAATGAACCAAGGTATCAATATGAACAGAGGACCGGTACTTTCAATGTTTAAAATGAACCAAGGTACCAATATGAACAGAGGATCGGTCTTTTAATTGTGTAAAATGAACCAAGGTACCAATATGAACAGAGGATCAGTACTTTCATTGTGTAAAATGAACTAAGGTACCAATATGAACAGAGGACCGGTACTTTCATTGTGTAAAATGAACTAAGGTACCAATATGAACAGAGGATCTGTACTTTCATTGTGTAAAATGAACCAAGGTACCAATATGAACAGAGGATTGGTCCTTTCATTGTGTAAAATGAACCAAGGTACCAATATGAACAGAGGATCGGTCCGTTCATTGTGTAAAATGAACCAATGTACCAATATGAAGAGAGCATCGGTCCTTTAATTGTGTAAGATGAACCAAGGTACCAATATGAACAGAGGATCGGTACTTTCATTGTGTAAAATGAACTAAGGTATCAACATGAACAGAGGATCGGTACTTTCATTGTGTAAAATGACCTAAGGTATCAATATGAACAGAGGATCGGTACTTTCATTGTGTAAAATGAACTAAGGCATCAACATGAACAGAGGATTCTGTACTTTCATTGTGTAAAATGAACTAAGGTATCAACATGAACAGAGGATCGGTACTTTCATTGTGTAAAATGACCTAAGGTATCAATATGAACAGAGCATCGGTACTTTCATTGTGTAAAATGAACTAAGGTATCAACATGAACAGAGGATTCTGTACTTTCATTGTGTAAAATGAACTAAGGTATCAACATGAACAGAGGATCGGTACTTTCATTGTGTAAAATGACCTAAGGTATCAATATGAACAGAGGATCGGTACTTTCATTGTGTAAAATGACCTAAGGTATCAATATGAACAGAGGATCGGTACTTTCATTGTGTAAAATGAACTAAGGTATCAATATGAACAGAGGATCGGTACTTTCATTGTTTAAAATGAACAAAGGTATCAATATGAACAGAGGATCGGTACTTTCATTGTGTAAAATGAACCAAGGTACCAATATGAACAGAGGATCGGTCCTTTCATTGTTTAAAATGAACTAAGGTATCAATATGAACAGAGGATCGGTACTTTCATTGTTTAAAATGAACTAAGGTATCAATATGAACAGAGGATCGGTACTTTCATTGTTTAAAATGAACTAAGGTATCAATATGAATAGAGGATCGGTACTTTCATTGTGTAAAATGAACCAAGGTATCAATATGAACAGAGGATCGGTACTTTCATTGTGTAAAATGAACCAAGGTATCAATATGAACAGAGGATCGGTACTTTCATTGTTTAAAATGAACTAAGGTATCAATATGAACAGAGGATCGGTACTTTCATTGTTTAAAATGAACTAAGGTATCAATATGAACAGAGGATCGGTACTTTCATTGTGTAAAATGAACTAAGATACCAATATGAACAGAGGATCTGTACTTTCATTGTGTAAAATGAACCAAGGTACCAATATGAACAGAGGATTGGTCCTTTCATTGTGTAAAATGAACCAAGGTACGAATATGAACAGAGGATCGGTCCGTTCATTGTGTAAAATGAACCAATGTACCAATATGAAGAGAGGATCGGTCCTTTAATTGTGTAAAATGAACCAAGGTACCAATATGAACAGAGGATCTGTACTTTCATTGTGTAAAATGAACCAAGGTATCAATATGAACAGAGGATCGGTACTTTCAATGTTTAAAATGAACTAAGGTACCAATATGAACAGAGGATCAGTACTTTCATTGTGTAAAATGAACTAAGGTATCAATATGAACAGAGGATCTGTACTTTCATTGTGTAAAATGAACTAAGGTATCAATATGAACAGAGGATCTGTACTTTCATTGTGTAAAATGAACCAAGGTATCAATATGAACAGAGGATCTGTACTTTCATTGTGTAAAATGAACCAAGGTATCAATATGAACAGAGGATCTGTACTTTCATTGTGTAAAATGAACCAAGGTACCAATATGAACAGAGGATCTGTACTTTCATTGTGTAAAATGAACCAAGGTACCAATATGAACAGAGGATCGGTCTTTTAATTGTGTAAAATGAACCAAGGTACCAATATGAACAGAGGATCGGTCCTTTCATTGTGTAAAATGAACTAAGGTACCAATATGAACAGAGGATCGGTCTTTTAATTGTGTAAAATGAACCAAGGTATCAATATGAACAGAGGATCGGTACTTTCATTGTGTAAAATGAACTAAGGTACCAATATGAACAGAGGATCGGTCCTTTCATTGTGTAAAATGAACTAAGGTACCAATATGAACAGAGGATCTGTACTTTCATTGTGTAAAATGAACTAAGGTATCAATATGAACAGAGGATCGGTACTTTCATTGTGTAAAATGAACTAAGGTACCAATATGAACAGAGGATCTGTACTTTCATTGTGTAAAATGAACCAATGTACCAATATGAACAGAGGATCTGTACTTTCATTGTGCAAAATGAACCAAGGTACCAATATGAACAGAGGATCGGTCTTTTCATTGTGTGAAATGAACGAAGGTACCAATATGAACAGAGGATCGGTACTTTCATTGTGTAAAATGAACTAAGGTACCAACATGAACAGAGGATCGGTACTTTCATTGTGTAAAATGAACGAAGGTATCAACATGAACAGAGGATCGGTACTTTCATTGTGTAAAATGACCTAAGGTATCAATATGAACAGAGGATCGGTACTTTCATTGTGTAAAATGACCTAAGGTATCAATATGAACAGAGGATCTGTACTTTCATTGTGTAAAATGACCTAAGGTATCAATATGAACAGAGGATCGGTACTTTCATTGTGTAAAATGAACTAAGGTATCAATATGAACAGAGGATCTGTACTTTCATTGTGTAAAATGAACCAAGGTATCAATATGAACAGAGGATCTGTACTTTCATTGTGTAAAATGAACCAAGGTATCAATATGAACAGAGGATCTGTACTTTCATTGTGTAAAATGAACCAAGGTACCAATATGAACAGAGGATCGGTCTTTTAATTGTGTAAAATGAACCAAGGTATCAATATGAACAGAGGATCGGTACTTTCATTGTGTAAAATGAACTAAGGTACCAATATGAACAGAGGATCGGTACTTTCATTGTGTAAAATGACCTAAGGTATCAATATGAACAGAGGATCGGTACTTTCATTGTGTAAAATGAACTAAGGTATCAACATGAACAGAGGATCGGTACTTTCATTGTGTAAAATGAACTAAGGTATCAATATGAACAGAGGATCGGTACTTTCATTGTGTAAAATGAAGTAAGGTACCAATATGAACAGAGGATCGGTCCTTTCATTGTGTAAAATGAACTAAGGTATCAATATCAACAGAGGATCGGTACTTTCATTGTGTAAAATGAAGTAAGGTACCAATATGAACAGAGGATCGGTCCTTTCATTGTGTAAAATGAACCAAGGTACCAATATGAACAGAGCATCGGTCCTTTCATTGTGTAAAATGAACCAAGGTACCAATATGAACAGAGGATCAGTATTTTCATTGTGTAAAATGAACCAAGGTACCAATATGAACAGAGGATCGGTCCTTTCATTGTGTAAAATGAACTAAGGCATCAACATGAACAGAGGATCGGTACTTTCATTGTGTAAAATGACCTAAGGTATCAATATGAACAGAGGATCGGTACTTTCATTGTGTAAAATGAACTAAGGTATCAATATGAACAGAGGATCGGTACTTTCATTGTTTAAAATGAACTAAGGTATCAATATGAACAGAGGATCGGTACTTTCATTGTGTAAAATGAACCAAGGTACCAATATGAACAGAGGATTAGTACTTTCATTGTGTAAAATGAACCAATGTACCAATATGAACAGAGGATCGGTCCTTTAATTGTGTAAAATGAACCAAGGTACCAATATGAGCAGAAGATCGGTACTTTCATTGTTTAAAATGAACGAAGGCATCAATATGAACAGAGGATCGGTACTTTCATTGTTTAAAATGAACTAGGGGATCAATATGAACAGAGGATCGGTACTTTCATTGTTTAAAATGAACCAAGGTATCAATATGAACAGAGGATCGGTACTTTCATTGTTTAAAATGAACCAAGGTATCAATATGAACAGAGGATCGGTACTTTCATTGTTTAAAATGAACCAAGGTATCAATATGAACAGAGGATCTGTACTTTCATTGTGTAAAATGAACTCAGGTATCAATATGAACAGAGGATCTGTACTTTCATTGTGTAAAATGAACTCAGGTATCAATATGAACAGAGGATCTGTACTTTCATTGTGTAAAATGAACTCAGGTATCAATATGAACAGAGGATCTGTACTTTCATTGTGTAAAATGAACTCAGGTATCAATATGAACAGAGGACCGGTACTTTCAATGTTTAAAATGAACCAAGGTACCAATATGAACAGAGGATCGGTCTTTTAATTGTGTAAAATGAACCAAGGTACCAATATGAACAGAGGACCGGTACTTTCATTGTGTAAAATGAACTAAGGTACCAATATGAACAGAGGATCTGTACTTTCATTGTGTAAAATGAACTAAGGTATCAATATGAACAGAGGATCTGTACTTTCATTGTGTAAAATGAACTAAGGCATCAATATGAACAGAGGATCTGTACTTTCATTGTGTAAAATGAACCAAGGTATCAATATGAACAGAGGATCTGTACTTTCATTGTGTAAAATGAACCAAGGTATCAATATGAACAGAGGATCTGTACTTTCATTGTGTAAAATGAACCAAGGTACCAATATGAACAGAGGATCGGTCTTTTAATTGTGTAAAATGAACCAAGGTATCAATATGAACAGAGGATCGGTACTTTCATTGTGTAAAATGAACTAAGGTACCAATATGAACAGAGGATCGGTACTTTCATTGTGTAAAATGACCTAAGGTATCAATATGAACAGAGGACCGGTACTTTCATTGTGTAAAATGAACTAAGGTATCAACATGAACAGAGGATCGGTACTTTCATTGTGTAAAATGAACTAAGGTATCAACATGCACAGAGGATCGGTACTTTCATTGTGTAAAATGAACTAAGGTATCAATATGAACAGAGGATCGGTACTTTCATTGTGTAAAATGAAGTAAGGTATCAACATGAACAGAGGATCGGTACTTTCATTGTGTAAAATGAACTAAGGTATCAATATGAACAGAGGATCTGTACTTTCATTGTGTAAAATGAACTAAGGCATCAACATGAACAGAGGATCGGTACTTTCATTGTGTAAAATGACCTAAGGTATCAATATGAACAGAGCATCGGTACTTTCATTGTGTAAAATGACCTAAGGTATCAATATGAACAGAGGATCGGTACTTTCATTGTGTAAAATGAACTAAGGTATCAACATGCACAGAGGATCGGTACTTTCATTGTGTAAAATGAACTAAGGTATCAATATGAACAGAGGATCGGTACTTTCATTGTGTAAAATGAACTAAGGTATCAATATGAACAGAGGATCGGTACTTTCATTGTTTAAAATGAACTTAGGTATCAATATGAACAGAGGATCGGTACTTTCATTGTGTAAAATGAACCAAGGTACCAATATTAACAGAGGATCGGTCCTTTCATTGTTTAAAATGAACTAAGGTATCAATATGAACAGAGGATCGGTACTTTCATTGTTTAAAATGAACTAAGGTATCAATATGAACAGAGGATCGGTACTTTCATTGTGTAAAATGAACTAAGGTACCAATATGAACAGAGGACCGGTACTTTCATTGTGTAAAATGAACTAAGGTACCAATATGAACAGAGGATCTGTACTTTCATTGTGTAAAATGAACTAAGGTATTGTTATGAATTTGGTAGAGCAATATCTAGAGCTAGGTAGATCTGAATAGGTAGGTATTCGGCTGTCGTGACAGGGACTCTACATGTAATAAGTTCTCGATGTTTAGGCGTTTGTCGGGGTAAGATGTATGATTGTGGAACTACCTGGAGGTCCGAGTGTTAAATAGTGAGGGATTAAAGGTAACGCCCCTGTGAGTCTCACCTGGTAGTCAAACCTTTGTCCATTATGGCACTGCAAACCACATAAACATTAGTTAGGTCCTTAGCGCAACATTAAATAATTCCCTTTCCCTGACATTGACTTCGTAATAAATAGACAGGAAACCAGGCCAAAAACACCGCCACGGTTGGCCGCCGCCGTTCGCACCTCAAAGGCCTACCAACCTCGCCTGACACGTGTGATAACCCAAGGACCGCGGGGGTCGGTGAGCGAGAGTGGAGCATGCCGCAGAGGGCGTGGCCGGGGCGAGCCGGCGAGTTGGGAGGCTGTGATTGGCTGAGGAGTGCGCCAATGTGACGTCATCGGCCACCAATATATGGACGGTCGGACGCCATTTCAGGAGTTGAGTCTCTCTGAGCAGACGCGGGCAGTGCAGTCGAGTTGAGTTCGTGGCAGTCGCTCTGGTTACACACGCAGTTGAGTTCGTGGCAGTCGCTCTGGTTACACACGCAAGTTGAGTTGTTGGCACTGAACAGACCAGTTGGACACACACGGCAAGAGAGAGTTGGCACAAGAGTTGGACACGGCGATAGACGGCGACACACGGAGCACAGGGAGTTCGGCGCAGTTCGTTGCAGTTGGCAGTTGGCACTTGGCTGCCAGCACTCCCAAAAGCAAGTCGAGCCCTACGTTGAACCATTGGTGCACGGGCCTGGTGGAGATCGTCCTCGTGTGAAGCTGCTGGCCACGCGTCGGACGCGTGGTGCTTGGAGCGGGGCCTCGTGGAGCTTGGAGCGAAGGACCTGGTGGCGGCTGAGCGCGGCCGTGTCACAAGAAGACGACGGAGACAGATAAGCCCGGGCTCCGCGTACACTGTACACGACGTGACTTGTTATTTTCGTATTAACCTCCCTCGTATCGTGTTTGCTGTCAGTCGTGTGGGGACGTCCCGATTTAGAGGTATTAGATTTACCGGCGCGGCTTTTTCACTGTCTTTGCTTTGATTTAATAAATCCTTATATTATTTTCTGTATATATATCTGAACGCAGTTTTCCTGGGTGTTTGATTTTAATAGGTAAGGCTGCGGAGCCTTCGCTGTGTCCCGCCATTCCGCGCGTTTGTGTTGAACTTGAGTCCGCCATTGAGTGTTCGCCTCGGGAGTTAAAGTCTCGCAAATCGGCCATCCGTAACTGTGGTGTTAATCACAGTTGCGTAACAGTATCAATATGAACAGAGGATCGGTACTTTCATTGTTTAAAATGAACTAAGGTATCAATATGAACAGAGGATCGGTACTTTCATTGTTTAAAACTAGGGCATGCCCGTACTATATATATGCCCGTACTATATATATATCTAAAATTATATCCCCCCCCCCTCTATTTACATGAAATGGTTTGGTCCATTCGCAAAGGCAAAGCGAACGGCGAACGCTTTACATGAAATGGTTTGGTCCATGAAATGTTTTGGTCCATTCGCAACGCCAAAGCGAACGGCGAATGCTTTACATGAAATGGTTTGGTCCATGAAATGTTTTGGTCCATTCGCAACGCCAAAGCGAACGGCGAACGGCTTGCGAGTACAGTGACAATCCCCCCCCCTCTATTTACATGAAATGGTTTGGTCCATTCGCAACGACCACAGAACCCCCCCCCCCTCTATTTACATGAAATGGTTTGGTCCATTCGCAACGCCAAAGCGAACGGCGAACGGCTAAATCGCCATAGCTCGGTAAGTACTTGTCCGATTAATTTCAAACCTTGAAAAGGCACATCCTCGGGTCCCCAGCAATATACCTGGCAAGTTTCAAGTATATCGGACCGGTAGTTGTCGAGAAATCGTTGTCGCATACACACACACAGACATACACACATACACACATACATACACACAGAGATTAATGGAATTATAGATAGATGTACTAAGGTATCAATATGAACAGAGGATCGGTACTTTCATTGTGTAAAATGAACCAAGGTATCAATATGAACAGAGGATCGGTACTTTCATTGTGTAAAATGAACCAAGGTATCAATATGAACAGAGGATCGGTACTTTCATTGTTTAAAATGAACTAAGGTATCAATATTAACAGAGGATCGGTACTTTCATTGTTTAAAATGAACGAAGGTATCAATATGAACAGAGGATCGGTACTTTCATTGTGTAAAATGAACTAAGATACCAATATGAACAGAGGATCTGTACTTTCATTGTGTAAAATGAACCAAGGTACCAATATGAACAGAGGATTGGTCCTTTCATTGTGTAAAATGAACCAAGGTACCAATATGAACAGAGGATCGGTCCGTTCATTGTGTAAAATGAACCAATGTACCAATATGAAGAGAGGATCGGTCCTTTAATTGTGTAAAATGAACCAAGGTACCAATATGAACAGAGGATCTGTACTTTCATTGTGTAAAATGAACCAAGGTATCAATATGAACAGAGGATCGGTACTTTCAATGTTTAAAATGAACTAAGGTACCAATATGAACAGAGGATCAGTACTTTCATTGTGTAAAATGAACTAAGGTATCAATATGAACAGAGGATCTGTACTTTCATTGTGTAAAATGAACCAAGGTATCAATATGAACAGAGGATCTGTACTTTCATTGTGTAAAATGAACCAAGGTATCAATATGAACAGAGGATCTGTACTTTCATTGTGTAAAATGAACCAAGGTACCAATATGAACAGAGGATCTGTACTTTCATTGTGTAAAATGAACCAAGGTACCAATATGAACAGAGGATCGGTCTTTTAATTGTGTAAAATGAACCGAGGTATCAATATGAACAGAGGATCAGTACTTTCATTGTGTAAAATGAACTAAGGTACCAATATGAACAGAGGATCGGTCTTTTAATTGTGTAAAATGAACCAAGGTATCAATATGAACAGAGGATCGGTACTTTCATTGTGTAAAATGAACTAAGGTACCAATATGAACAGAGGATCGGTCCTTTCATTGTGTAAAATGAACTAAGGTACCAATATGAACAGAGGATCTGTACTTTCATTGTGTAAAATGAACTAAGGTATCAATATGAACAGAGGATCGGTACTTTCATTGTGTAAAATGAACCAATGTACCAATATGAACAGAGGATCTGTACTTTCATTGTGCAAAATGAACCAAGGTACCAATATGAACAGAGGATCGGTCTTTTCATTGTGTGAAATGAACGAAGGTACCAATATGAACAGAGGATCGGTACTTTCATTGTGTAAAATGAACTAAGGTACCAACATGAACAGAGGATCGGTACTTTCATTGTGTAAAATGAACGAAGGTATCAACATGAACAGAGGATCGGTACTTTCATTGTGTAAAATGACCTAAGGTATCAATATGAACAGAGGATCGGTACTTTCATTGTGTAAAATGACCTAAGGTATCAATATGAACAGAGGATCGGTACTTTCATTGTGTAAAATGAACTAAGGTATCAACATGAACAGAGGATTGGTACTTTCATTGTGTAAAATGAACTAAGGTATCAACATGAACAGAGGATCGGTACTTTCATTGTGTAAAATGACCTAAGGTATCAATATGAACAGAGGATCGGTACTTTCATTGTGTAAAATGAACTAAGGTATCAACATGAACAGAGGATCGGTACTTTCATTGTGTAAAATGAACTAAGGTATCAACATGAACAGAGGATCGGTACTTTCATTGTGTAAAATGAACTAAGGTATCAATATGAACAGAGGATCTGTACTTTCATTGTGTAAAATGAACTAAGGTATCAACATGAACAGAGGATCGGTACTTTCATTGTGTAAAATGACCTAAGGTATCAATATGAACAGAGGATCGGTACTTTCATTGTGTAAAATGAACTAAGGTATCAATATGAACAGAGGATCGGTACTTTCATTGTGTAAAATGAACTAAGGTATCAACATGAACAGAGGATCTGTACTTTCATTGTGTAAAATGAACCAAGGTATCAATGTGAACAGAGGATCGGTACTTTCATTGTGTAAAATGACCTAAGGTATCAATATGAACAGAGGATCGGTACTTTCATTGTGTAAAATGAACTAAGGTATCAATATGAACAGAGGATCGGTACTTTCATTGTTTAAAATGAACTAAGGTATCAATATGAACAGAGGATCGGTACTTTCATTGTGTAAAATGAACCAAGGTACCAATATGAACAGAGGATCGGTCCTTTCATTGTTTAAAATGAACTAAGGTATCAATATGAACAGAGGATAAGTATTTTCATTGTGTAAAATAAACGAAGGTGCCAATATGAACAGAGGATTGGTACTTTCATTGTGTAAAATGAACCAAGGTACCAATATGAACAGAGGATCGGTACTTTCATTGTGTAAAATGAACGAAGGTATCAATATGAACAGAGGATCGGTCCTTTCATTGTGTAAAATGAACCAAGGTACCAATATGAACAGAGGATCAGTATTTTCATTGTGTAAAATGAACCAAGGTACCAATATGAACAGAGGATCGGTCCTTTCATTGTGTAAAATGAACCAAGGTATCAATATGAACAGAGGATCTCTACTTTCATTGTGTAAAATGAACCAAGGTATCAATGTGAACAGAGGATCGGTACTTTCATTGTGTAAAATTAACCAAGGTACCAATATGAACAGAGGATCGGTACTTTCATTGTGTAAAATTAACCAAGGTATCAATGTGAACAGAGGATCTCTACTTTCATTGTGTAAAATGAACCAAGGTATCAATGTGAACAGAGGATCGGTACTTTCATTGTGTAAAATTAACCAAGGTACCAATATGAACAGAGGATCGGTACTTTCATTGTGTAAAATTAACCAAGGTATCAATGTGAACAGAGGATCGGTACTTTCATTGTGTAAAATGAACCAAGGTACCAATATGACCAGAGGATCGGTACTTTCATTGTGTAAAATGAACCAAGGTACCAATATGAACAGAGGATCAGTACTTTCATTGTGTAAAATGAACCAAGGTACCAATATGAACAGAGGATCGGTCCTTTCATTGTGTAAAATGAACTAAGGTATCAATATGAACAGAGGATCGGTCCTTTCATTGTCTAAAATGAACCAAGGTACCAATATGAACAGAGCATCGGTCCTTTCATTGGGTAAAATGAACCAAGGTACCAATATGAACAGAGGATCAGTATTTTCATTGTGTAAAATGAACCAAGGTACCAATATGAACAGAGGATCGGTCCTTTCATTGTGTAAAATGAACCAAGGTATCAATATGAACAGAGGATCTGTACTTTCATTGTGTAAAATGAACCAAGGTATCAATATGAACAGAGGATCTGTACTTTCATTGTGTAAAATGAACCAAGGTACCAATATGAACAGAGGATCTGTACTTTCATTGTGTAAAATGAACCAAGGTACCAATATGAACAGAGGATCGGTCTTTTAATTGTGTAAAATGAACCAAGGTATCAATATGAACAGAGGATCGGTACTTTCATTGTGTAAAATGAACTAAGGTACCAATATGAACAGAGGATCGGTCCTTTCATTGTGTAAAATGAACTAAGGTACCAATATGAACAGAGGATCGGTCTTTTAATTGTGTAAAATGAACCAAGGTATCAATATGAACAGAGGATCGGTACTTTCATTGTGTAAAATGAACTAAGGTACCAATATGAACAGAGGATCGGTCCTTTCATTGTGTAAAATGAACTAAGGTACCAATATGAACAGAGGATCTGTACTTTCATTGTGTAAAATGAACTAAGGTATCAATATGAACAGAGGATCGGTACTTTCATTGTGTAAAATGAACTAAGGTACCAATATGAACAGAGGATCTGTACTTTCATTGTGTAAAATGAACCAATGTACCAATATGAACAGAGGATCTGTACTTTCATTGTGCAAAATGAACCAAGGTACCAATATGAACAGAGGATCGGTCTTTTCATTGTGTGAAATGAACGAAGGTACCAATATGAACAGAGGATCGGTACTTTCATTGTGTAAAATGAACTAAGGTACCAACATGAACAGAGGATCGGTACTTTCATTGTGTAAAATGACCTAAGGTATCAATATGAACAGAGGATCGGTACTTTCATTGTGTAAAATGAACTAAGGTATCAATATGAACAGAGGATCTGTACTTTCATTGTGTAAAATGAACGAAGGTATCAACATGAACAGAGGATCGGTACTTTCATTGTGTAAAATGACCTAAGGTATCAATATGAACAGAGGATCGGTACTTTCATTGTGTAAAATGAACTAAGGTATCAATATGAACAGAGGATCTGTACTTTCATTGTGTAAAATGAACCAAGGTATCAATATGAACAGAGGATCTGTACTTTCATTGTGTAAAATGAACCAAGGTATCAATATGAACAGAGGATCTGTACTTTCATTGTGTAAAATGAACCAAGGTACCAATATGAACAGAGGATCGGTCTTTTAATTGTGTAAAATGAACCAAGGTATCAATATGAACAGAGGATGTGTACTTTCATTGTGTAAAATGACCTAAGGTATCAATATGAACAGAGGATCGGTACTTTCATTGTGTAAAATGAACCAAGGTATCAATATGAACAGAGGATCTGTACTTTCATTGTGTAAAATGAACCAAGGTATCAATATGAACAGAGGATCTGTACTTTCATTGTGTAAAATGAACCAAGGTACCAATATGAACAGAGGATCGGTCTTTTAATTGTGTAAAATGAACCAAGGTATCAATATGAACAGAGGATCGGTACTTTCATTGTGTAAAATGAACCAAGGTATCAATATGAACAGAGGATCTCTACTTTCATTGTGTAAAATGAACCAAGGTATCAATATGAACAGAGGATCTGTACTTTCATTGTGTAAAATGAACCAAGGTATCAATATGAACAGAGGATCTGTACTTTCATTGTGTAAAATGAACCAAGGTACCAATATGAACAGAGGATCTGTACTTTCATTGTGTAAAATGAACCAAGGTACCAATATGAACAGAGGATCGGTCTTTTAATTGTGTAAAATGAACCAAGGTATCAATATGAACAGAGGATCGGTACTTTCATTGTGTAAAATGAACTAAGGTACCAATATGAACAGAGGATCGGTCCTTTCATTGTGTAAAATGAACTAAGGTACCAATATGAACAGAGGATCGGTCTTTTAATTGTGTAAAATGAACCAAGGTATCAATATGAACAGAGGATCGGTACTTTCATTGTGTAAAATGAACTAAGGTACCAATATGAACAGAGGATCGGTCCTTTCATTGTGTAAAATGAACTAAGGTACCAATATGAACAGAGGATCTGTACTTTCATTGTGTAAAATGAACTAAGGTATCAATATGAACAGAGGATCGGTACTTTCATTGTGTAAAATGAACTAAGGTACCAATATGAACAGAGGATCTGTACTTTCATTGTGTAAAATGAACCAATGTACCAATATGAACAGAGGATCTGTACTTTCATTGTGCAAAATGAACCAAGGTACCAATATGAACAGAGGATCGGTCTTTTCATTGTGTGAAATGAACGAAGGTACCAATATGAACAGAGGATCGGTACTTTCATTGTGTAAAATGAACTAAGGTACCAACATGAACAGAGGATCGGTACTTTCATTGTGTAAAATGAACGAAGGTATCAACATGAACAGAGGATCGGTACTTTCATTGTGTAAAATGACCTAAGGTATCAATATGAACAGAGGATCGGTACTTTCATTGTGTAAAATGAACTAAGGTATCAATATGAACAGAGGATCTGTACTTTCATTGTGTAAAATGAACCAAGGTATCAATATGAACAGAGGATCTGTACTTTCATTGTGTAAAATGAACCAAGGTATCAATATGAACAGAGGATCTGTACTTTCATTGTGTAAAATGAACCAAGGTACCAATATGAACAGAGGATCGGTCTTTTAATTGTGTAAAATGAACCAAGGTATCAATATGAACAGAGGATCGGTACTTTCATTGTGTAAAATGAACTAAGGTACCAATATGAACAGAGGATCGGTACTTTCATTGTGTAAAATGACCTAAGGTATCAATATGAACAGAGGATCGGTACTTTCATTGTGTAAAATGAACTAAGGTATCAACATGAACAGAGGATCGGTACTTTCATTGTGTAAAATGAACTAAGGTATCAATATGAACAGAGGATCGGTACTTTCATTGTGTAAAATGAAGTAAGGTACCAATATGAACAGAGGATCGGTCCTTTCATTGTGTAAAATGAACTAAGGTATCAATATGAACAGAGGATCGGTACTTTCATTGTGTAAAATGAACCAAGGTACCAATATGAACAGAGCATCGGTCCTTTCATTGTGTAAAATGAACCAAGGTACCAATATGAACAGAGGATCAGTATTTTCATTGTGTAAAATGAACCAAGGTACCAATATGAACAGAGGATCGGTCCTTTCATTGTGTAAAATGAACTAAGGCATCAACATGAACAGAGGATCGGTACTTTCATTGTGTAAAATGACCTAAGGTATCAATATGAACAGAGGATCGGTACTTTCATTGTGTAAAATGAACTAAGGTATCAATATGAACAGAGGATCGGTACTTTCATTGTTTAAAATGAACTAAGGTATCAATATGAACAGAGGATCGGTACTTTCATTGTGTAAAATGAACCAAGGTACCAATATGAACAGAGGATTAGTACTTTCATTGTGTAAAATGAACCAATGTACCAATATGAACAGAGGATCGGTACTTTCATTGTGTAAAATGAACCAATGTACCAATATGAACAGAGGATCGGTCCTTTAATTGTGTAAAATGAACCAAGGTACCAATATGAACAGAAGATCGGTACTTTCATTGTTTAAAATGAACGAAGGTATCAATATGAACAGAGGATCGGTACTTTCATTGTTTAAAATGAACTAAGGTATCAATATGAACAGAGGATCGGTACTTTCATTGTTTAAAATGAACCAAGGTATCAATATGAACAGAGGATCGGTACTTTCATTGTTTAAAATGAACCAAGGTATCAATATGAACAGAGGATCGGTACTTTCATTGTTTAAAATGAACCAAGGTATCAATATGAACAGAGGATCTGTACTTTCATTGTGTAAAATGAACTCAGGTATCAATATGAACAGAGGATCTGTACTTTCATTGTGTAAAATGAACTCAGGTATCAATATGAACAGAGGATCTGTACTTTCATTGTGTAAAATGAACTCAGGTATCAATATGAACAGAGGATCTGTACTTTCATGGTGTAAAATGAACTCAGGTATCAATATGAACAGAGGACCGGTACTTTCAATGTTTAAAATGAACCAAGGTACCAATATGAACAGAGGATCGGTCTTTTAATTGTGTAAAATGAACCAAGGTACCAATATGAACAGAGGACCGGTACTTTCATTGTGTAAAATGAACTAAGGTACCAATATGAACAGAGGATCTGTACTTTCATTGTGTAAAATGAACTAAGGTATCAATATGAACAGAGGATCTGTACTTTCATTGTGTAAAATGAACTAAGGCATCAATATGAACAGAGGATCTGTACTTTCATTGTGTAAAATGAACCAAGGTATCAATATGAACAGAGGATCTGTACTTTCATTGTGTAAAATGAACCAAGGTATCAATATGAACAGAGGATCTGTACTTTCATTGTGTAAAATGAACCAAGGTACCAATATGAACAGAGGATCGGTCTTTTAATTGTGTAAAATGAACCAAGGTATCAATATGAACAGAGGATCGGTACTTTCATTGTGTAAAATGAACTAAGGTACCAATATGAACAGAGGATCGGTACTTTCATTGTGTAAAATGACCTAAGGTATCAATATGAACAGAGGATCGGTACTTTCATTGTTTAAAATGAACTAAGGTATCAACATGAACAGAGGATCGGTACTTTCATTGTGTAAAATGAACTAAGGTATCAACATGCACAGAGGATCGGTACTTTCATTGTGTAAAATGAACTAAGGTATCAATATGAACAGAGGATCGGTACTTTCATTGTGTAAAATGAAGTAAGGTATCAACATGAACAGAGGATCGGTACTTTCATTGTGTAAAATGAACTAAGGTATCAACATGAACAGAGGATCGGTACTTTCATTGTGTAAAATGACCTAAGGTATCAATATGAACAGAGGATCGGTACTTTCATTGTGTAAAATGAACTAAGGTATCAACATGAACAGAGGATTCTGTACTTTCATTGTGTAAAATGAACTAAGGTATCAACATGAACAGAGGATCGGTACTTTCATTGTGTAAAATGAACTAAGGTATCAATATGAACAGAGGATCTGTACTTTCATTGTGTAAAATGAACTAAGGCATCAACATGAACAGAGGATCGGTACTTTCATTGTGTAAAATGACCTAAGGTATCAATATGAACACAGCATCGGTACTTTCATTGTGTAAAATGACCTAAGGTATCAATATGAACAGAGGATCGGTACTTTCATTGTGTAAAATGAACTAAGGTATCAATATGAACAGAGGATCGGTACTTTCATTGTTTAAAATGAACTAAGGTATCAATATGAACAGAGGATCGGTACTTTCATTGTGTAAAATGAACCAAGGTACCAATATGAACAGAGGATCGGTCCTTTCATTGTTTAAAATGAACTAAGGTATCAATATGAACAGAGGATCGGTACTTTCATTGTTTAAAATGAACTAAGGTATCAATATGAACAGAGGATTGGTACTTTCATTGTTTAAAACTAGGGCATGCCCGTACTATATATATGCCCGTACTATATATATATCTAAAATTATATCCCCCCCCCCTCTATTTACATGAAATGGTTTGGTCCATTCGCAAAGGCAAAGCGAACGGCGAACGCTTTACATGAAATGGTTTGGTCCATGAAATGTTTTGGTCCATTCGCAACGCCAAAGCGAACGGCGAACAGCTTGCGAGTACAGTGACAATCCCCCCCTCTATTTACATGAAATGGTTTGGTCCATTCGCAACGACCACAGAACCCCCCCCCCCCCCCCCCCTCTATTTACATGAAATGGTTTGGTCCATTCGCAACGCCAAAGCGAACGGCGAACGGCTAAATCGCCATAGCTCGGTAAGTACTTGTCCGATTAATTTCAAACCTTGAAAAGGCACATCCTCGGGTCCCCAGCAATATACCTGGCAAGTTTCAAGTATATCGGACCGGTAGTTGTCGAGAAATCGTTGTCGCATACACACACACAGACATACACACATACACACATACATACACACAGAGATTAATGGAATTATAGATAGATGAACTAAGGTATCAATATGAACAGAGGATCGGTACTTTCATTGTGTAAAATGAACCAAGGTATCAATATGAACAGAGGATCGGTACTTTCATTGTGTAAAATGAACCAAGGTATCAATATGAACAGAGGATCGGTACTTTCATTGTTTAAAATGAACTAAGGTATCAATATTAACAGAGGATCGGTACTTTCATTGTTTAAAATGAACTAAGGTATCAATATGAACAGAGGATCGGTACTTTCATTGTGTAAAATGAACTAAGATACCAATATGAACAGAGGATCTGTACTTTCATTGTGTAAAATGAACCAAGGTAACAATATGAACAGAGGATCGGTCCGTTCATTGTGTAAAATGAACCAATGTACCAATATGAAGAGAGGATCGGTCCTTTAATTGTGTAAAATGAACCAAGGTACCAATATGAACAGAGGATCTGTACTTTCATTGTGTAAAATGAACCAAGGTATCAATATGAACAGAGGATCGGTACTTTCAATGTTTAAAATGAACTAAGGTACCAATATGAACAGAGGATCAGTACTTTCATTGTGTAAAATGAACTAAGGTATCAATATGAACAGAGGATCTGTACTTTCATTGTGTAAAATGAACTAAGGTATCAATATGAACAGAGGATCTGTACTTTCATTGTGTAAAATGAACCAAGGTATCAATATGAACAGAGGATCTGTACTTTCATTGTGTAAAATGAACCAAGGTATCAATATGAACAGAGGATCTGTACTTTCATTGTGTAAAATGAACCAAGGTACCAATATGAACAGAGGATCTGTACTTTCATTGTGTAAAATGAACCAAGGTACCAATATGAACAGAGGATCGGTCTTTTAATTGTGTAAAATGAACCAAGGTATCAATATGAACAGAGGATCAGTACTTTCATTGTGTAAAATGAACTAAGGTACCAATATGAACAGAGGATCGGTCTTTTAATTGTGTAAAATGAACCAAGGTATCAATATGAACAGAGGATCGGTACTTTCATTGTGTAAAATGAACTAAGGTACCAATATGAACAGAGGATCGGTCCTTTCATTGTGTAAAATGAACTAAGGTACCAATATGAACAGAGGATCGGTCTTTTCATTGTGTGAAATGAACGAAGGTACCAATATGAACAGAGGATCGGTACTTTCATTGTGTAAAATGAACTAAGGTACCAACATGAACAGAGGATCGGTACTTTCATTGTGTAAAATGAACGAAGGTATCAACATGAACAGAGGATCGGTACTTTCATTGTGTAAAATGACCTAAGGTATCAATATGAACAGAGGATCGGTACTTTCATTGTGTAAAATGACCTAAGGTATCAATATGAACAGAGGATCGGTACTTTCATTGTGTAAAATGAACTAAGGTATCAACATGAACAGAGGATTGGTACTTTCATTGTGTAAAATGAACTAAGGTATCAACATGAACAGAGGATCGGTACTTTCATTGTGTAAAATGACCTAAGGTATCAATATGAACAGAGGATCGGTACTTTCATTGTGTAAAATGACCTAAGGTATCAATATGAACAGAGGATCGGTACTTTCATTGTGTAAAATGAACTAAGGTATCAACATGAACAGAGGATCGGTACTTTCATTGTGTAAAATGACCTAAGGTATCAATATGAACAGAGGATCGGTACTTTCATTGTGTAAAATGAACTAAGGTATCAATATGAACAGAGGATCGGTACTTTCATTGTGTAAAATGAACTAAGGTATCAACATGAACAGAGGATCGGTACTTTCATTGTGTAAAATGAACCAAGGTATCAATGTGAACAGAGGATCGGTACTTTCATTGTGTAAAATGACCTAAGGTATCAATATGAACAGAGGATCGGTACTTTCATTGTGTAAAATGAACTAAGGTATCAATATGAACAGAGGATCGGTACTTTCATTGTTTAAAATGAACTAAGGTATCAATATGAACAGAGGATCGGTACTTTCATTGTGTAAAATGAACCAAGGTACCAATATGAACAGAGGATCGGTCCTTTCATTGTTTAAAATGAACTAAGGTATCAATATGAACAGAGGATCGGTACTTTCATTGTTTAAAATGAACTAAGGTATCAATATGAACAGAGGATCGGTACTTTCATTGTGTAAAATGAACCAAGGTACCAATATGAACAGAGGATCGGTACTTTCATTGTGTAAAATTAACCAAGGTATCAATGTGAACAGAGGATCGGTACTTTCGTTGTGTAAAATTAACCAAGGTACCAATATGAACAGAGGATCAGTACTTTCATTGTGTAAAATTAACCAAGGTACCAATATGAACAGAGGATAAGTATTTTCATTGTGTCAAATAAACGAAGGTGCCAATATGAACAGAGGATTGGTACTTTCATTGTGTAAAATGAACCAAGGTACCAATATGAACAGAGGATCGGTACTTTCATTGTGTAAAATGAACGAAGGTATCAATATGAACAGAGGATCGGTCCTTTCATTGTGTAAAATGAACCAAGGTATCAATATGAACAGAGGATCAGTATTTTCATTGTGTAAAATGAACCAAGGTACCAATATGAACAGAGGATCGGTCCTTTCATTGTGTAAAATGAACCAAGGTATCAATATGAACAGAGGATCTCTACTTTCATTGTGTAAAATGAACCAAGGTATCAATGTGAACAGAGGATCGGTACTTTCATTGTGTAAAATGAACCAAGGTACCAATATGAACAGAGGATCGGTACTTTCATTGTGTAAAATTAACCAAGGTACCAATATGAACAGAGGATCGGTACTTTCATTGTGTAAAATTAACCAAGGTATCAATGTGAACAGAGGATCTCTACTTTCATTGTGTAAAATTAACCAAGGTATCAATGTGAACAGAGGATCGGTACATTCATTGTGTAAAATTAACCAAGGTATCAATGTGAACAGAGGATCTCTACTTTCATTGTGTAAAATGAACCAAGGTATCAATGTGAACAGAGGATCGGTACTTTCATTGTGTAAAATTAACCAAGGTACCAATATGAACAGAGGATCGGTACTTTCATTGTGTAAAATGAACCAAGGTACCAATATGACCAGAGGATCGGTACTTTCATTGTGTAAAATTAACCAAGGTATCAATGTGAACAGAGGATCAGTACTTTCATTGTGTAAAATGAACCAAGGTACCAATATGAACAGAGGATCCGTCCGTTCATTGTGTAAAATGAACCAAGGTACCAATATGAACAGAGGATCGGTACTTTCATTGTGTAAAATGAACTAAGGTACCAATATGAACAGAGGATCGGTCCTTTCATTGTGTAAAATGAACTAAGGTACCAATATGAACAGAGGATCGGTCTTTTCATTGTGTGAAATGAACGAAGGTACCAATATGAACAGAGGATCGGTACTTTCATTGTGTAAAATGAACTAAGGTACCAACATGAACAGAGGATCGGTACTTTCATTGTGTAAAATGAACGAAGGTATCAACATGAACAGAGGATCGGTACTTTCATTGTGTAAAATGACCTAAGGTATCAATATGAACAGAGGATCGGTACTTTCATTGTGTAAAATGACCTAAGGTATCAATATGAACAGAGGATCGGTACTTTCATTGTGTAAAATGAACTAAGGTATCAACATGAACAGAGGATTGGTACTTTCATTGTGTAAAATGAACTAAGGTATCAACATGAACAGAGGATCGGTACTTTCATTGTGTAAAATGACCTAAGGTATCAATATGAACAGAGGATCGGTACTTTCATTGTGTAAAATGAACTAAGGTATCAACATGAACAGAGGATCGGTACTTTCATTGTGTAAAATGACCTAAGGTATCAATATGAACAGAGGATCGGTACTTTCATTGTGTAAAATGAACTAAGGTATCAATATGAACAGAGGATCGGTACTTTCATTGTGTAAAATGAACTAAGGTATCAACATGAACAGAGGATCGGTACTTTCATTGTGTAAAATGAACCAAGGTATCAATGTGAACAGAGGATCGGTACTTTCGTTGTGTAAAATGAACCAAGGTACCAATATGAACAGAGGATCGGTACTTTCATTGTGTAAAATTAACCAAGGTACCAATATGAACAGAGGATCAGTACTTTCATTGTGTAAAATTAACCAAGGTACCAATATGAACAGAGGATAAGTATTTTCATTGTGTAAAATAAACGAAGGTGCCAATATGAACAGAGGATTGGTACTTTCATTGTGTAAAATGAACCAAGGTACCAATATGAACAGAGGATCGGTACTTTCATTGTGTAAAATGAACGAAGGTATCAATATGAACAGAGGATCGGTCCTTTCATTGTGTAAAATGAACCAAGGTATCAATATGAACAGAGGATCAGTATTTTCATTGTGTAAAATGAACCAAGGTACCAATATGAACAGAGGATCGGTCCTTTCATTGTGTAAAATGAACCAAGGTATCAATATGAACAGAGGATCTCTACTTTCATTGTGTAAAATGAACCAAGGTATCAATGTGAACAGAGGATCGGTACTTTCATTGTGTAAAATGAACCAAGGTACCAATATGAACAGAGGATCGGTACTTTCATTGTGTAAAATTAACCAAGGTACCAATATGAACAGAGGATCGGTACTTTCATTGTGTAAAATTAACCAAGGTATCAATGTGAACAGAGGATCTCTACTTTCATTGTGTAAAATTAACCAAGGTATCAATGTGAACAGAGGATCGGTACATTCATTGTGTAAAATTAACCAAGGTATCAATGTGAACAGAGGATCTCTACTTTCATTGTGTAAAATGAACCAAGGTATCAATGTGAACAGAGGATCGGTACTTTCATTGTGTAAAATTAACCAAGGTACCAATATGAACAGAGGATCGGTACTTTCATTGTGTAAAATGAACCAAGGTACCAATATGACCAGAGGATCGGTACTTTCATTGTGTAAAATTAACCAAGGTATCAATGTGAACAGAGGATCAGTACTTTCATTGTGTAAAATGAACCAAGGTACCAATATGAACAGAGGATCCGTCCGTTCATTGTGTAAAATGAACCAAGGTACCAATATGAACAGAGGATTAGTACTTTCATTGTGTAAAATGTACCAATGTACCAATATGAACAGAGGATCGGTACTTTCATTGTGTAAAATGAACCAATGTACCAATATGAACAGAGGATCGGTCCTTTAATTGTGTAAAATGAACCAAGGTACCAATATGAACAGAAGATCGGTACTTTCATTGTTTAAAATGAACGAAGGTATCAATATGAACAGAGGATCGGTACTTTCATTGTTTAAAATGAACTAAGGTATCAATATAAACAGAGGATCGGTACTTTCATTGTTTAAAATGAACCAAGGTATCAATATGAACAGAGGATCGGTACTTTCATTGTTTAAAATGAACCAAGGTATCAATATGAACAGAGGATCGGTACTTTCATTGTTTAAAATGAACCAAGGTATCAATATGAACAGAGGATCGGCACTTTCATTGTTTAAAATGAACCAAGGTATCAATATGAACAGAGGATCTGTACTTTCATTGTGTAAAATGAACTCAGGTATCAATATGAACAGAAGATCTGTACTTTCATTGTGTAAAATGAACCAAGGTATCAATATGAACAGAGGACCGGTACTTTCAATGTTTAAAATGAACCAAGGTACCAATATGAACAGAGGATCGGTCTTTTAATTGTGTAAAATGAACCAAGGTACCAATATGAACAGAGGATCAGTACTTTCATTGTGTAAAATGAACTAAGGTACCAATATGAACAGAGGACCGGTACTTTCATTGTGTAAAATGAACTAAGGTACCAATATGAACAGAGGATCTGTACTTTCATTGTGTAAAATGAACTAAGGTATTGTTATGAATTTGGTAGAGCAATATCTAGAGCTAGGTAGATCTGAATAGGTAGGTATTCGGCTGTCGTGACAGGGACTCTACATGTAATAAGTTCTCGATGTTTAGGCGTTTGTCGGGGTAAGATGTATGATTGTGGAACTACCTGGAGGTCCGAGTGTTAAATAGTGAGGGATTAAAGGTAACGCCCCTGTGAGTCTCACCTGGTAGTCAAACCTTTGTCCATTATGGCACTGCAAACCACATAAACATTAGTTAGGTCCTTAGCGCAACATTAAATAATTCCCTTTCCCTGACATTGACTTCGTAATAAATAGACAGGAAACCAGGCCAAAAACACCGCCACGGTTGGCCGCCGCCGTTCGCACCTCAAAGGCCTACCAACCTCGCCTGACACGTGTGATAACCCAAGGACCGCGGGGGTCGGTGAGCGAGAGTGGAGCATGCCGCAGAGGGCGTGGCCGGGGCGAGCCGGCGAGTTGGGAGGCTGTGATTGGCTGAGGAGTGCGCCAATGTGACGTCATCGGCCACCAATATATGGACGGTCGGACGCCATTTCAGGAGTTGAGTCTCTCTGAGCAGACGCGGGCAGTGCAGTCGAGTTGAGTTCGTGGCAGTCGCTCTGGTTACACACGCAGTTGAGTTCGTGGCAGTCGCTCTGGTTACACACGCAAGTTGAGTTGTTGGCACTGAACAGACCAGTTGGACACACACGGCAAGAGAGAGTTGGCACAAGAGTTGGACACGGCGATAGACGGCGACACACGGAGCACAGGGAGTTCGGCGCAGTTCGTTGCAGTTGGCAGTTGGCACTTGGCTGCCAGCACTCCCAAAAGCAAGTCGAGCCCTACGTTGAACCATTGGTGCACGGGCCTGGTGGAGATCGTCCTCGTGTGAAGCTGCTGGCCACGCGTCGGACGCGTGGTGCTTGGAGCGGGGCCTCGTGGAGCTTGGAGCGAAGGACCTGGTGGCGGCTGAGCGCGGCCGTGTCACAAGAAGACGACGGAGACAGATAAGCCCGGGCTCCGCGTACACTGTACACGACGTGACTTGTTATTTTCGTATTAACCTCCCTCATATCGTGTTTGCTGTCAGTCGTGTGGGGACGTCCCGATTTAGAGGTATTAGATTTACTGGCGCGGCTTTTTCACTGTCTTTGCTTTGATTTAATAAATCCTTATATTATTTTCTGTATATATATCTGAACGCAGTTTTCCTGGGTGTTTGATTTTAATAGGTAAGGCTGCGGAGCCTTCGCTGTGTCCCGCCATTCCGCGCGTTTGTGTTGAACTTGAGTCCGCCATTGAGTGTTCGCCTCGGGAGTTAAAGTCTCGCAAATCGGCCATCCGTAACTGTGGTGTTAATCACAGTTGCGTAACAGTATCAATATGAACAGAGGATCGGTACTTTCATTGTTTAAAATGAACTAAGGTATCAATATGAACAGAGGATCGGTACTTTCATTGTTTAAAACTAGGGCATGCCCGTACTATATATATGCCCGTACTATATATATATCTAAAATTATATCCCCCCCCCCCCTCTATTTACATGAAATGGTTTGGTCCATTCGCAAAGGCAAAGCGAACGGCGAACGCTTTACATGAAATGGTTTGGTCCATGAAATGTTTTGGTCCATTCGCAACGCCAAAGCGAACGGCGAACGCTTTACATGAAATGGTTTGGTCCATGAAATGTTTTGGTCCATTCGCAACGCCAAAGCGAACGGCGAACGGCTTGCGAGTACAGTGACAATCCCCCCCTCTATTTACATGAAATGGTTTGGTCCATTCGCAACGACCACAGAACCCCCCCCCCCCCCCTCTATTTACATGAAATGGTTTGGTCCATTCGCAACGCCAAAGCGAACGGCGAACGGCTAAATCGCCATAGCTCGGTAAGTACTTGTCCGATTAATTTCAAACCTTGAAAGGCACATCCTCGGGTCCCCAGCAATATACCTGGCAAGTTTCAAGTATATCGGACCGGTAGTTGTCGAGAAATCGTTGTCGCATACACACACACAGACATACACACATACACACATACATACACACAGAGATTAATGGAATTATAGATAGATGTACTAAGGTATCAATATGAACAGAGGATCGGTACTTTCATTGTGTAAAATGAACCAAGGTATCAATATGAACAGAGGATCGGTACTTTCATTGTGTAAAATGAACCAAGGTATCAATATGAACAGAGGATCGGTACTTTCATTGTTTAAAATGAACTAAGGTATCAATATTAACAGAGGATCGGTACTTTCATTGTTTAAAATGAACGAAGGTATCAATATGAACAGAGGATCTGTACTTTCATTGTGTAAAATGAACCAAGGTATCAATATGAACAGAGGATCTGTACTTTCATTGTGTAAAATGAACCAAGGTATCAATATGAACAGAGGATCTGTACTTTCATTGTGTAAAATGAACCAAGGTACCAATATGAACAGAGGATCTGTACTTTCATTGTGTAAAATGAACCAAGGTACCAATATGAACAGAGGATCGGTCTTTTAATTGTGTAAAATGAACCGAGGTATCAATATGAACAGAGGATCAGTACTTTCATTGTGTAAAATGAACTAAGGTACCAATATGAACAGAGGATCGGTCCTTTCATTGTGTAAAATGAACTAAGGTACCAATATGAACAGAGGATCTGTACTTTCATTGTGTAAAATGAACTAAGGTATCAATATGAACAGAGGATCGGTACTTTCATTGTGTAAAATGAACTAAGGTACCAATATGAACAGAGGATCTGTACTTTCATTGTGTAAAATGAACTAAGGTATCAATATGAACAGAGGATCGGTACTTTCATTGTGTAAAATGAACCAATGTACCAATATGAACAGAGGATCTGTACTTTCATTGTGCAAAATGAACCAAGGTACCAATATGAACAGAGGATCGGTCTTTTCATTGTGTGAAATGAACGAAGGTACCAATATGAACAGAGGATCGGTACTTTCATTGTGTAAAATGAACTAAGGTACCAACATGAACAGAGGATCGGTACTTTCATTGTGTAAAATGAACGAAGGTATCAACATGAACAGAGGATCGGTACTTTCATTGTGTAAAATGACCTAAGGTATCAATATGAACAGAGGATCGGTACTTTCATTGTGTAAAATGACCTAAGGTATCAATATGAACAGAGGATCGGTACTTTCATTGTGTAAAATGAACTAAGGTATCAACATGAACAGAGGATCGGTACTTTCATTGTGTAAAATGAACTAAGGTATCAACATGAACAGAGGATCGGTACTTTCATTGTGTAAAATGAACTAAGGTATCAATATGAACAGAGGATCTGTACTTTCATTGTGTAAAATGAACTAAGGTATCAACATGAACAGAGGATCGGTACTTTCATTGTGTAAAATGACCTAAGGTATCAATATGAACAAAGGATCGGTACTTTCATTGTGTAAAATGAACTAAGGTATCAATATGAACAGATGATCGGTACTTTCATTGTGTAAAATGAACTAAGGTATCAACATGAACAGAGGATCGGTACTTTCATTGTGTAAAATGAACCAAGGTATCAATGTGAACAGAGGATCGGTACTTTCATTGTGTAAAATGACCTAAGGTATCAATATGAACAGAGGATCGGTACTTTCATTGTGTAAAATGAACTAAGGTATCAATATGAACAGAGGATCGGTACTTTCATTGTTTAAAATGAACTAAGGTATCAATATGAACAGAGGATCGGTACTTTCATTGTGTAAAATGAACCAAGGTACCAATATGAACAGAGGATCGGTCCTTTCATTGTTTAAAATGAACTAAGGTATCAATATGAACAGAGGATAAGTATTTTCATTGTGTAAAATAAACGAAGGTGCCAATATGAACAGAGGATTGGTACTTTCATTGTGTAAAATGAACCAAGGTACCAATATGAACAGAGGATCGGTACTTTCATTGTGTAAAATGAACGAAGGTATCAATATGAACAGAGGATCGGTCCTTTCATTGTGTAAAATGAACCAAGGTACCAATATGAACAGAGGATCAGTATTTTCATTGTGTAAAATGAACCAAGGTACCAATATGAACAGAGGATCGGTCCTTTCATTGTGTAAAATGAACCAAGGTATCAATATGAACAGAGGATCTCTACTTTCATTGTGTAAAATGAACCAAGGTATCAATGTGAACAGAGGATCGGTACTTTCATTGTGTAAAATTAACCAAGGTACCAATATGAACAGAGGATCGGTACTTTCATTGTGTAAAATTAACCAAGGTATCAATGTGAACAGAGGATCTCTACTTTCATTGTGTAAAATGAACCAACGTATCAATGTGAACAGAGGATCGGTACTTTCATTGTGTAAAATTAACCAAGGTACCAATATGAACAGAGGATCGGTACTTTCATTGTGTAAAATTAACCAAGGTATCAATGTGAACAGAGGATCGGTACTTTCATTGTGTAAAATGAACCAAGGTACCAATATGACCAGAGGATCAGTACTTTCATTGTGTAAAATGAACCAAGGTACCAATATGAACAGAGGATCAGTACTTTCATTGTGTAAAATGAACCAAGGTACCAATATGAACAGAGGATCGGTCCTTTCATTGGGTAAAATGAACTAAGGTATCAATATGAACAGAGGATCGGTCCTTTCATTGTGTAAAATGAACCAAGGTACCAATATGAACAGAGCATCGGTCCTTTCATTGGGTAAAATGAACCAAGGTACCAATATGAACAGAGGATCAGTATTTTCATTGTGTAAAATGAACCAAGGTACCAATATGAACAGAGGATCGGTCCTTTCATTGTGTAAAATGAACCAAGGTATCAATATGAACAGAGGATCTCTACTTTCATTGTGTAAAATGAACCAAGGTATCAATGTGAACAGAGGATCGGTACTTTCATTGTGTAAAATGAACCAAGGTACCAATATGAACAGAGGATCGGTACTTTCATTGTGTAAAATTAACCAAGGTATCAATGTGAACAGAGGATCGGTACTTTCATTGTGTAAAATGAACCAAGGTACCAATATGACCAGAGGATCGGTACTTTCATTGTGTAAAATTAACCAAGGTATCAATGTGAACAGAGGATCAGTACTTTCATTGTGTAAAATGAACCAAGGTACCAATATGAACAGAGGATCGGTCCGTTCATTGTGTAAAATGAACCAAGGTACCAATATGAACAGAGGATCGGTACTTTCATTGTGTAAAATGAACCAAGGTACCAATATGACCAGAGGATCGGTACTTTCATTGTGTAAAATTAACCAAGGTACCAATATGAACAGAGGATCGGTACTTTCATTGTGTAAAATTAACCAAGGTATCAATGTGAACAGAGGATCGGTACTTTCATTGTGTAAAATGAACCAAGGTACCAATATGACCAGAGGATCGGTACTTTCATTGTGTAAAATTAACCAAGGTATCAATGTGAACAGAGGATCAGTACTTTCATTGTGTAAAATGAACCAAGGTACCAATATGAACAGAGGATCGGTCCGTTCATTGTGTAAAATGAACCAAGGTACCAATATGAACAGAGGATTAGTACTTTCATTGTGTAAAATGAACCAATGTACCAATATGAACAGAGGATCGGTACTTTCATTGTGTAAAATGAACCAAGGTACCAATATGAACAGAGGATCGGTCCGTTCATTGTGTAAAATGAACCAAGGTACCAATATGAACAGAGGATTAGTACTTTCATTGTTTAAAATGAACCAAGGTACCAATATGAACAGAGGATCTGTACTTTCATTGTGTAAAATGAACCAAGGTATCAACATGAACAGAGGATCGGTACTTTCATTGTGTAAAATGAACGAAGGTATCAACATGAACAGAGGATCGGTACTTTCATTGTGTAAAATGAACTAAGGTATCAATATGAACAGAGGATCTGTACTTTCATTGTGTAAAATGAACTAAGGCATCAACATGAACAGAGGATCGGTACTTTCATTGTGTAAAATGACCTAAGGTATCAATATGAACAGAGGATCGGTACTTTCATTGTGTAAAATGAACTAAGGTATCAATATGAACAGAGGATCGGTACTTTCATTGTGTAAAATGAACGAAGGTATCAATATGAACAGAGGATCGGTCCTTTAATTGTGTAAAATGAACTAAGGTATCAATATGAACAGAGGATCAGTACTTTCATTGTGTAAAATGAACCAAGGTACTAATATGAACAGAGGATCGGTCCTTTAATTGTGTAAAATGAACTAAGGTACCAATGTGAACAGAGGATCGGTACTTTCATTGTGTAAAATGACTAAGGTATCAATATGAACAGAGGATCGGTCCTTTAATTGTGTAAAATGAACTAAGGTATCAATATGAACAGAGGATCAGTACTTTCATTGTGTAAAATGAACCAATGTATCAATATGAACAGAGGATCGGTCCTTTAATTGTGTAAAATGAACGAAGGTATCAATATGAACAGAGGATCGGTACTTTCATTGTGTAAAATGAACCAAGGTACCAATATGAACAGAGGATCGGTACTTTCATTGTGTAAAATGAACCAAGGTACCAATATGAACAGAGGATCGGTACTTTCATTGTGTAAAATGAACCAAGGTAGCAATATGAACAGAGGATCGGTCCTTTCATTGTGTAAAATGAACCAAGGTACCAATATGAACAGAGGATCGGTCCTTTAATTATGTAAAATGAACCAAGGTACCAATATGAACAGAGGATCGGTCCTTTCATTGTGTAAAATGAACCAATGTATCAATATGAACAGAGGATCGGTCCTTTAATTGTGTAAAATGAACGAAGGTATCAATATGAACAGAGGATCAGTACTTTCATTGTGTAAAATGAACTAAGGTATCAATGTGAACAGAGGATCAGTACTTTCATTGTGTAAAATGAACTAAGGTATCAATGTGAACAGAGGATCAGTACTTTCATTGTGTAAAATGAACTAAGGTATCAATGTGAACAGAGGATCGGTACTTTCATTGTGTAAAATGAACGAAGGTATCAATATGAACAGAGGATCAGTACTTTCATTGTGTAAAATGAACGAAGGTATCAATGTGAACAGAGGAGCAGTACTTTCATTGTGTAAAATGAACTAAGGTACCAATATGAACAGAGGATCGGTCCTTTAATTGTGTAAAATGAACGAAGGTATCAATATGAACAGAGGATCAGTACTTTCATTGTGTAAAATGAACTAACGTATCAATGTGAACAGAGGATCGGTACTTTCATTGTGTAAAATGAACTAAGGTATCAATGTGAACAGAGGATCAGTACTTTCATTGTGTAAAATGAACTAAGGTATCAATGTGAACAGAGGATCAGTACTTTAATTGTGTAAAATGAACCAATGTACCAATATGAACAGAGGATCGGTCCTTTAATTGTGTAAAATGAACTAAGGTATCAATGTGAACAGAGGATCAGTACTTTCATTGTGTAAAATGAACTAAGGTATCAATGTGAACAGAGGATCAGTACTTTAATTGTGTAAAATGAACTAAGGTATCAATATGAACAGAGGATCGGTACTTTCATTGTGTAAAATGAACTAAGGTATCAATGTGAACAGAGGATGAGTACTTTCATTGTGTAAAATGAACTAAGGTGTCAAAATGAACAGAGGATCAGTACTTTCATTGTGTAAAATGAACTAAGGTATCAATGTGAACAGAGGATCAGTACTTTAATTGTGTAAAATGAACGAAGGTATCAATGTGAACAGAGGATCAGTACTTTCATTGTGTAAAATGAACCAATGTATCAATATGAACAGAGGATCGGTCCTTTAATTGTGTAAAATGAACTAAGGTATCAATGTGAACAGAGGATCAGTACTTTCATTGTGTAAAATGAACTAAGGTATCAATGTGAACAGAGGATCAGTACTTTCATTGTGTAAAATGAACTAAGGTATCAATGTGAACAGAGGATCGGTACTTTCATTGTGTAAAATGAACGAAGGTATCAATATGAACAGAGGATCAGTACTTTCATTGTGTAAAATGAACGAAGGTATCAATGTGAACAGAGGATCAGTACTTTCATTGTGTAAAATGAACTAAGGTATCAATGTGAACAGAGGATCAGTACTTTCATTGTGTAAAATGAACGAAGGTATCAATGTGAACAGAGGATCAGTACTTTCATTGTGTAAAATGAACGAAGGTATCAATGTGAACAGAGGATCAGTACTTTCATTGTGTAAAATGAACGAAGGTATCAATGTGAACAGAGGATCAGTACTTTCATTGTGTAAAATGAACGAAGGTATCAATGTGAACAGAGGATCAGTACTTTCATTGTGTAAAATGAACTAACATATCAATGTGAACAGAGGATCGGTACTTTCATTGTGTAAAATGAACTAAGGTATCAATGTGAACAGAGGAGCAGTACTTTCATTGTGTAAAATGCACTAAGGTACCAATATGAACAGAGGATCGGTCCTTTAATTGTGTAAAATGAACGAAGGTATCAATATGAACAGAGGATCAGTACTTTCATTGTGTAAAATGAACTAACGTATCAATGTGAACAGAGGATCGGTACTTTCATTGTGTAAAATGAACTAAGGTATCAATGTGAACAGAGGATCAGTACTTTCATTGTGTAAAATGAACTAAGGTACCAATATGAACAGAGGATCGGTCCTTTAATTGTGTAAAATGAACTAAGGTATCAATGTGAACAGAGGATCAGTACTTTCATTGTGTAAAATGAACTAAGGTATCAATGTGAACAGAGGATCAGTACTTTAATTGTGTAAAATGAACTAAGGTATCAATATGAACAGAGGATCGGTACTTTCATTGTGTAAAATGAACTAAGGTATCAATGTGAACAGAGGATGAGTACTTTCATTGTGTAAAATGAACTAAGGTATCAAAATGAACAGAGGATCAGTACTTTCATTGTGTAAAATGAACTAAGGTATCAATGTGAACAGAGGATCAGTACTTTAATTGTGTAAAATGAACGAAGGTATCAATGTGAACAGAGGATCAGTACTTTCATTGTGTAAAATGAACTAACGTATCAATATGAACAGAGGATCGGTCCTTTAATTGTGTAAAATGAACTAAGGTATCAATATGAACAGAGGATCGGTACTTTCATTGTGTAAAATGAACTAAGGTATCAATATGAACAGAGGATCGGTATTTTCATTGTGTAAAATGAACCAAGGTACCAATATGAACAGAGGATTGGTCCTTTCATTGTGTAAAATGAACCAAGGTCGCAATATGAACAGAGGATCGGTACTTTAATTCTGTAAAATGAACCAAGGTACCAATATGAACAGAGGATCAGTACTTTCATTGTGTAAAATGAACCAAGGTATCAATATGAACAGAGGATCGGTCCTTTCATTGTGTAACACTAGGGCATGCCCGTACTATATATATGCCCGTACTATATATCTATCTAAAATTATATCCCCCCCCTCTATTTACATGAAATGGTTTGGTCCATTCGCAACGCCAAAGCGAACGGCGAACGGCTTGCGAGTACAGTGACAATCCCCCCCCTCTATTTACATGAATGGTTTGGTCCATTCGCAACGACCACAGAACCCCCCCCTCTATTTACATGAAATGGTTCGGTCCAAAGCGAACGGCTTCCGGAGTTTGGTAAAGAAATCGCCATCGCGTACACAAACGCGCAGGAAAGCGAATGAATCGCAAATTCGTTTTTATTAGTTTTAAAACATCGTTTAACGCCAACATAGCGCCAACATAGTTTGCAAACGTGAAATAAATGAATACGCTCTCAAATGTGCCATCCGAGGCAGAGTGTGTCCGCCACGTTCGGCACACGCGCTAGTTCGCTGCTCTCTGATTGGTTGAATCGTTTTTTGGACATCGCTCGGTAAGTAATTGTCCGATTAATATGAAACCTTGAAAAGGCACATCCTCGGGTCCCCAGCAATATACCTGGCAAGTTTCAAGTATATCGGACCCGTGGTTGTCGAGAAACAGCGGTCACAGACAAACAAACACACAGACAGACACACACACACACAGAGATTACTGGAATTATAGATAGATGAACCAAGGTACAAATATGAACAGAGGATCGGTACTTTAATTGTGTAAAATGAACAAAGGATCAGTACTTTAATTGTATAAATTGAACCAAGGTACCAATCTGAAAAGAGGATCAGTACTTGCATTGTGTAAAACCGTAGGTGTGCTGTGATATCTTTGCTGTTAAAAACAAGATTTTATTTGTCTCGCTCATTCAAACAGTGCAATAATAAAAGCCTTCCAATTTTATATCTTTATATCGTAGTATCTTTACCACAGACTTCCAGCTAGTTGGAGTATAAAGAGGTAAGAGTAAGAGAGTGTGGGGGTAGGTATTTCATGGAACAGTGGGCCTTCAGGCTCTGCTGGGTCTGGGGTACCAATGACTGTGCTCTGGAACCACGGAACTCTCAAGCTTTACTGGTCTGACAGGTGAACAAGGTGTCACGGGTTTGCACATAATATAAGGGAATACCCTCTTGAGGATATTAGTTTAGGGAAAAGCAAAATTTGATAAGAATATGGACTACAGTGAATCTTTGATTGAATAAGTAAATAACTGTTAAATTAGAATAATAATTTTATCATTATTGGGAATTTTTAAAGAATTTTTTGAATTTAATGATTTTTTTTGGAAATTAGATTTGGGGATTTTTTTTTTTAATGTTAATTTTTTTTACATATTTTTTTGGGGAAATTTGAATATTTTTTTGGAAAATTTGGAGAAAAATGTTTTTAAAAATTGATTTTGGCATTTTTGAAAATTTGAATTTTGGTTATTACGGAGATTTGAATTTGAATTCAAATTGAATCTTACGTAACAAAGGAGTTATAACACAATCTGTCTGATCAATCTTTCTGACTGTCTCACAAATGAAAGATAAAACAGCCTTAACTGGCCGTAGAAGCTAGATTTTGTGATGGTACAGGCTGGTAAGATTGGAGGCATTTTAGTTCACTAGTAGGATAAATATATGTATTAGTCTAGAACAGAGAACAGAGAGTCAGTTTTCATGTGGTGTATGCAAATGGGTGACGACCTTGCGCATAGGCCTCAGTGTAATGAAAGAGCTATTCTGAAAAGATTGGAAAGGGATCACACATGGTGTTGTATAGTTAGCTCATAATTGAGCTCTTAAAGTAAAAGTCGAACACATTGATGTGGAAATTGTCAATGTGAATTATATGTAAATTAGAGGTAAATTATGTGTATTATATGTAAATACTTGAAAAGTTCAGAATCCCGCATGAATGCAAAATGGCTAGGGTAGAGAGCGCTGGGAAAGGGTACTCCCGTGCATTGATCAAGCCGAAACACTATTGTCCTCGGAGATGTTGGCAGAAACATCTGGACACGTTAGATTACAGTGCACTACATACATTACATTGCATCACAGATTACATTACATTACATTACATCACAGATTACATTACATTACATTACACGATATGCATTACATTACATTACAGATTACATTACATTACATTACATTACTATGTTGTTACCCTCGCCAGAGGAGAGGGTATTGCATTTGAGTCCGTTTGTTACTTGCCGGAAAAGATTCCGGCAAGTATGTTGATCGGTTGGTTTGTCTGTTTGTCTGGCTGTTCGTCTGTTTGTGCGCAGCACTACATCTACATCGTTGTACATAGAATCGCCAAACTTCACACACATATTTGTCTTGCCCTGGAATAGACTGTGCCCAATTTTTAACTCTCCTGGCCCAAGGCCTCCATTCTGAGGTCATAATTTGATAATTCGACAAGTACAAAACTTCATCCAATCAAGATGCAATTTCTTAAGCGACATGACGGCAAAAACTGGTGGAGAAAAAAAATAAATAATGCGTCATCGGTCACGTGTTTCGGCCGCCATCTCGAAAAACTGAAAAACTTTGCACCTCTATATTTCCGAAAGTGCTGAATAGAAAAAATTGAGACACGGCTCAGTGTAAAGAAATTTCCATGGGGAATAAAATATGTTAATGATGATGTCATATGTGACTCCATTATGATGTCATAATTCGACAAGTACAAAACTTCATCCGATCAAGATGAAATTTCTTGAGCATAATCTCGGAATAAATTAGTTTAGAAAACAAATAATGATGACGTCATCGGTCACGTGGTTCGGCCACCATATTTGTCCAAAATGGCCGATAAAAAAGTACATTCCGGCTCGTCCTCGGTCTCTGACCGATTTTTCATTTGTCTGTTTGTTTGTCCGCACAGAATAAATATGATTTTCTCTGCAACCGTTGATCCAATTGACAGGAAATTTTCACCATAGGTGCAACTCCAACTGTAGAATTTTGCAATGATAATTATGACGGCATAGGTCACGTGGTTCAGCCGCCATCTTGGAAAAATCGAAAAACTTTGCACCTCTATATCTTGGAAAGCGCTGAATAGAAAAAATTGAGACATGGCTCATTGTAAATGATAATGTCATAGGTGCCTCCATTATGACGTTATAATTCGACAAGTACAAAACTTCATCCAATCAAGATGAAATTTCTTGAGCGCCATGTCGGCATAAACTGGTGGAGGAAAAAAAAATGATGACGTCGTCAGTTACGTGGTTTGGCCGCCATATTTGTTTTAACACAAAAGCCTTAAAAACCACTGAAAATACATCCTGGCGAGGGTTTGCAATCTCTGATTGCTCTTTTTCTTGTTACAGAGGTGTTGGAAGGAACATCTAGACATTACATTACATTACAGGTCACGAGAGATGACCTAATATTTTACCCACAATTTTGAGCTGTCCTGGAAAAAGGTGTGCTGATAGTAGAAATCCCATAGGTATATTTACGGTGAGGTCCTCAAGTACACATGACTGGTAGATGCTGGGGTAGTGGGTAGTCTAAAAGGCTGGTCAGTCTGCTATGCTTTGTAAATATATAAATATATTTAGAGGATATATACAGTCAAGTGAAAAAGTAAGTACACCCCATGTAAAGTTTTGAATTTTTCAACATATTTCAACATACAGCTATTTTATCTTCATTTCAACAATATTGATAGATAAAGGTGATACAATATAACAAATATCATGAAACATTTACATTTTGTCGGCCATTGTATAATTTAAATAAACATAAATGCAAATTTCGCTTGTAGTAAAAGTAAGTATACCTTTGCCTCTCATAGGTGCTATTGGCCCCTTTGGCAAAACAACGTGAAGTAGGCGTTTCTTATAACTGTCTACCAGTCTCTGTCATCGACTGGGAGAAATTTTTTGCCCACTCCTCCATGCAGAATTCTTTCAGCTGTGTGATGTTTGAGGGGTTTCTTGCATGCACAGCTCGTTTCAAATCCCCCCACAACATCTCGATGGGATTTAGATCAAGGCTTTGTCTTGGCCATTCCAGAACCCTCCATTTCTTTCTTTTCAGCCATTCCTTGGTGGATTTACTGGTGTGTTTAGGGTCATTGTCATGTTGCAAGGTCCACCTTCGGTTGAGCTTCAGCTTTCCGACAGATGGCCTCACATTATCCTCAAGCACCCCTCTGGTACAATGAAGAATTCATCGTGGATTATATGATGGTGAGCTGCCCAGGCCCTGATGCAGCAAAGCTGCCCCAAACCATAATATTTCCACCACCATGCTTTACAGTTGGTATGAGGTTCTTGTGGTCAAATGCTGTCTTTGGTTTTCGCCAAACATGTCTTCTGGTACTGTGGCCAAATAGCTCTACCTTTGACTCATCTGTCCAGAGCACATTGTTCCAGAAGTGCTGGTCTTTGCCTAGGTGTTTATTGGCAAACTTTAGTCTTGCCCTGATGTTCTTTCTGGACAGCAAAGGTTTCCAGCTGGCACACCTCCCATGTAGATCAAATTTGTGCAGCCTCTTTCTAATGGTAGACTCGTGCACTTTGACATCAACAGTGGCAAGAGCTACCTGTAGGTCCCGTGATGACATTCTGGGGTTCTTAGAGGCTTCTTTCAGTATCTTGCGGTCTGCTCTCGAGCTGAACTTGCTGGGGCGGCCGGGCCTGAACAAGTTGGCAGTTGTTTGGAATCTTCTCCATTTGTAGATGATCTTCCGGACAGTCGAATGATTGATTTCAAATTGTTTGGAGATATTTTTAAATCCCTTCCCAGACTCGTAGGCATCTATAACCTTCTTTCTGAAGGCCTCAGCGAGCTCTTTTGATCTTGGCATGGTGATGCCGCACACTTCAACAACAAAGAGCAAACAAACTAAATGTTTGAGGTTTAAATAAGACAGGTTCCTCGAAGATCCTCTCTAACGATGTTCTAATCATTTGCACCTGAGCTGGTGCACCTGATTGTAATTTTAGGTGTTTGAAGTAGTGATAAATGTTGGGGTGTCCTTACTTTTTCCACATGTGAAATTTACATTTATGTTTATTTAAATTATACAATGGACTACAAAATGTAAATGTTTCATGATATTTGTTATATTATATCACCTTTGTCTGTCAATATTGTTGAAATGAAGATCAAATAGCTGTATGTTGAAATATGTTGAAAAAGTCAAAACTTTACATGGGGTGTACTTACTTTTTCAAGTGACTGTATACGTACCAGTGAAGATGAAGATCAAGGAAGGTGGTGAGTTGGAAAAATATAGGGTCCAAATATATATATATATATATATATATATATATATATATATATATATACAGTATATATATATATATTGTTGCGATTTTTGAACCCACACTTGTGTACATATGACACATCACCTGTAAATATGACATTAAAGGTTAAAGGTAGCACCCCTAGTTAGTCCACAAGCAACACGTAGGTCACCATAGGACTTCAGTTATTTCATTAGTATGTGTTTAGATAAGGCCCTGTTTCCAATAGTTGAATCTGTGTTGCGTCAGTCAAATAAGAAGTAGGCCCTTTCATTCATTTTGCGACCACCCTCTCCAAGCGACGCCATTACGCGTCCCTACAGTCGGTGCCTCATGGCTCTCCCAATTTGTTACACGCGCCTTTGTTACAGCGTTCGCTGCCTTGAGCTGGTGCTTGAGCTCAAACGCCACCATAAGACACGCGGTGAGGCCCGAGAAAGGGGGCGGAACGGCAAGAAGAAGGTGTGGCCACGTCATCCAGTCATCAAAGGCGTGGCCGGTAAGCCCTCACCAGCCAAACAGGGCTGAGGTGAGATCGCCGACAGGCGTGGTTTTGAGGTGTGCGGAGCGATCTTGGCTCACATTACATAAGCGCGAACGAAAAGCCCTTTGACAGACTGTGCGGAGGACTCGGCCTCGGACCTATTGCGGGAGAGAGATCACCTTCACCACGGGACTTGCATGCGCACGGCATTGATCACAGAACAAATTGGGAGAGCGCACCTTATCAAAGGAGGACTTGAGAGAGAGAGCGTTTGGCACAAGTGTGCACGAATTACGTATGCAGCATCCCAGTTTTTCCTGTTATATAAACTGTCCGCTCGCGTTCAACGATACGCGGAGCTGCCTGTCGGGTTTCGCCCGCTGGACCGGAGCCTGGACCGGAGTCGACTGGAGCCTGGACCCCATCGCCGGACCTTCAACCCTACCAGCTACCATCCCCGTGTGAGTGTGTATGTTTGTCTGGGGTCTTAAGGATAAGACTGTGTTAAGACTGCCCTGTGTGCTGCTTCTTCTTCCTCCATCCTGTACATTCTTTCGTTTCCTCTACTTTCTGTATATTGGTAATAAATTGCCTTGTTCTTTCTTGGTTTCCTCTTATCCGATCGCTTTAGTCTTTTCTCTCAATTTGGTACACATGGCACGATTCGGCACTGCTATAATCGGGTTTAATCATTTGTTAATAGCCCAGATCGCGGTTCGCTAACCGCTCGGCGTTTCCACCTAAAACCGTGGTTCCGGCGGGAGTTATTCCATTGTTTCCGGCTGGCGTTGGTACTTAGGTAGCAGCGAACCCCTAGGCCTAGCAAACCCTACCTAACGCCACGCCGGGTAGGGCGTTATAACTTCCAGGACTCGGGATGGCCAGCCAAAAGGTCAAGGGGATGAACCCCCCCCTTGATAAGGGGAGAGCCGACCCCCGAGATCCGTAACAATTGGGGTCAGGAGTGGGATTTGGATGCGAACCAAATTTTTTATATTGTGGAAAAATTTGGTCAAAGTTTCGAGCGGCCGAAATTTCATTAACTTCTAAATTTGAATCATGCCATGGATAACCAAGGCGATCGGATGCCGGTGGGGGAAATAGAAGAGGAGTTAGAGGAAACCCAGGACCCCAGGGAAGAACAATTGGGAGAGATGGAAGAGGAAATTGAAGAGGGTGCAGCAGTGGGGGTGGCAGGCGAGCAAAATGGCGGCGCCTCGCACATGGCCGCGGCAGCCGCGCCCACAGCGCCAATAGATATGGGCCTTTTTATGATGCAACTCCGGGTGTATATGGGAGAAGAATTAGGTAAATTGACAGAAAAATTGGACGCCCCGAGTGACAAATCAAAGTGGGAAATAATTGATGCCCAAAAGAATGACAAATAAATTGGAAAACAAAATGGGAGAGCAATTCGAAAACCAAATTGGGGAATTGAGGAATGATATGGGCAACCAAATTGGAGGATTTAGAAATGATATGGCAACCAAATTGGAGGATTGAGAAATGAGATGGGAAGTCAAATTGGGGGGTTAGAAAGTAAATTAGGGGCCCAATTGGAGGGCGTGAGTAGCCAAATGAACGAAGGGATAACTGGTTGGAAAACAGAATGGCCGCCCAGGAAAACCAAATGGAATGAATGGAGGACGGGTTAACGGGGTTTGGAAACAGAGTGGGTGGCCAGATAGAGCAGATGGGGAGAGACATAGACCGCAGGTCAAGCGGAAAGGTTGCAGGGGTGCACGACGAGGTAACGCGGCTTGAGGAGCACAGAGAGAGCGAGGTTGAGCAAAGCACAGCTGGGTGGACCGGGATAGAAATCGCGACTCGGGGTATGGAGAAGCCGCCAACCGCCAAATTCGAAGATTGTATTTTATTAGCGCCAGCGGTCGTCGAGGAGAAAGAAATGAAAGAAAAAGAAAGAGTTGAAATGGGAATTCAAGAGAGGGCGGACTTAGAAAAGCACTCGCGGGAGGAAAAGATGGAATATGCCCAAAGTCCATGTTCACATCGTGATGTCGTGCTGCTTAACCAAATGGAAAGTTTGCAGGTGGTGGAGGAACGAAGAAGAGGAAGCGCCAAGGTGAGTCGGGCTGTATATGGCGCGAAAGGATTTTTCGCGCGCTTGGGATCCCGACGTCACCCGGGCACTCGTGGAAGGTCCTTTGTGCGCTGTGCTAAAGTGAATGGCGTGAGTGTGAAGAAAAGGTGTATGAAGGTGAATGGCGCACGTGTACGGATGGCGCCAGAGCGCGAGTGTGTTACAGAGTGTGAAGAAGAATGTATAATGGAGTGTATGTGGGAAGAGTGTGGAACAGAGTGTGCGATGGTTGTGGAGAGTGTGCAGAAGAGCACACCAGAGTGCATTATTGGGTGTGCAACAGATTGCCCACTCCTGGGTAGGTGTGCGCCGAGTGGGTGTGCAGCAGAAGAGTGCACACCCGTGGTAGTTACTGGGGAGGTAACGGGTGAGTGTGCGCAAGAGAGTGCGCCAGGGTGTGCGCAGAGGTGTGCGGTGGCCGAGTGTGTGCCGGAGTGTGGGAATGGCATGAGTGCGCAAGAGTGTGCACGAGAGGAGTGCGTAATGGAGTGTATGGAGACACCTGGATGTGTGTGTGTAAAAAGGGTCGCGTATGCGTGTGAGAATGTGATCCGAGCAGCGACGCAGACCGGGGGAGTCGCGCGTCGGGCGACGGATAGTCGACGCGAGCTCTCGGTGCGCGGTGTTCTTTGTGTGCTGCGGGGACCGGCGGGGGTCGTTGCCACGGCGATTTTGCAAGAACCGCCGTGCATGATTCGCGCTGGGCCCCGCCCTGCATGGTCGGTGCCGCGCTTTGCCAGGCAAAGCGATCGGCCCGGTTTGAGGGGAGGTGTAAGGGTTCGGAGCGGCGCCCCCTTGCGGTGGCGGCGCTCCGGCCGGGGAAGGCTGGGCCATCGCGCTTGGGAGCGCAAAGCGTTGTGCCGAGATGGTGCCTGGAGTCTTGGCCCGAGTATGCCTCCTCCCCTGAATCGAATGCCCGTCGGACCCAACCTACAGGAGACAGACTCCGAATGCATTGCTCAGCTTTGCGAAGCCGAGCTGTGATGTAATGACGTACCGAGAGGCTCATAGTAAAGCGGACTGTAATGGCAATGGTGATTGTGATGGGAAATGATGCCCGATGTAAAGGGATGGTAACTCTACCATCCCTCACTTTTTGGGGCAAATGCGCTATAGGATTTATGGGGTTTGGCAGTGAAGACTAGCCCGGGAGGGTTAGGATATTGTTCAGGAAATAGCTGACCATAGGGACAAGATTTAAGTCGGGACATTGGTACAATTAGTGGGGACGTAGAGTAGATTAGTTGGTTGATAATGACGAGGGATGTGCAGTAGTATACAGGGATGACGGGGGAAGCACGAGAATTAGGGGAAATAGATAGCCAGATGATGCAGTGTGAATGAGAATCTTCATGATGAGCTCGTTTTTGAAATGAGGAATTGAGAGGCAATGCTTGAGAGGGATGTGTGTATGTGAGAAAGTGTATTGTGAGAGCATTGTGGACAAGTGTAAGTGTGTTGGAAGTGCATTGGCTTGCATGGGGTGCAAGTGGTGAAGAATGCATGCATGGGCACAAGAAGTGTGCAAGAGAGTTTGGTGTGTGTAGAAGAAATGGTGTGGAATAAATGGCCTGGAATGAATGGTGTGGAGTGAGTATTGTGAGATGAGTGGAGTGGAGTGCATGGTGCGAAGGAGTGAATGGGGGAAGGATGGACCCCTTCACGAATACCCGGGGAGGGTAGTTTAAAAGTAGGTAGAGGGAGTAGGTAAATTGTGGTTGGATATTGACATCTGTGGTGCGGAAAGTAGCAGAGTACTGCTTGGATGGGTGCATAAGTGTATGGAATGGCTGGGCGTGTGGCCTGTTAGTGCGTATGGTTGGTTGAGCACTCTGCCACTGGTAGTCTGTCGGGCAGGTGAGGCCGCAGGTAGGCTCTGGGAGCCAGGTTAGAGTTCAGTGGGGCCCGAGCATCCCAGGAGAGGACCCGGGTAGCCCGATGCCATGGAAGGCAGTGGTGGGGTGAGAGTGCCAGGTGGGCCTTCCCCAGGTAGGTTAGGGTAGTGAGCAGCGAGGCAAGCTCGGGTGGCGACGTTCAGTGGCGGAGGTGTGCAGGTGAGCGGACCTGCTGGTGAGCCACATGACCCAGCCATGAAATTGTGCAAGGGCACAGAAGGAAAAATTGGGGGTGAGACCCAAATTGGTGAGCACCACAGGGATGGTCAATGGGAATTGGTTTCTAGAACCGCATAGTGTATCGATGGCCAATGGATTGGCAGGGCGAGACCCCGGGTAATGTAAAGAGTTAATGTCATTTGGAGTATAGTTCGGAGAAAATCTCTTCGCACCATCCGCACCCACTCACCGAGGTGATAGAACTCCACACCATGATTTTGCAGATGTTTGGTTGGATGGTAAAGACGCATCTTGATGTGGGGGGAGACATTGTGTTAACATTCCATCTCTTCCTCCTTAGGAGGGATTGGTGATGAATTTGGCATTAGGGGAGATATGGGGGACGAGACGGTAGCGACGAATTTGTAAATTGTGTTCATATGGGGTAGGGGCAAGCGTAGAGTAGGTGACATGAGGGGTGACGAACGGTAGGGACGAGGTTTCTCTGCTTGCTCCACCGCGCTCCTCCTGTCGCATTACCTCATTTTGATGTGTACCCTTGCGCCCTTGCCCCGCTAATCTGCTTTGTCTTCCTTCCCCACTCATGGACCATGTTCTTTTGTGTCCGAGTGGAGTGTGCAGGTGCCCTGGATTGTGCGCCCGCACCGTTGCTGCTTCCTGCCTGCACGGATGCACCATATGGACCACATGCTCTGTGGCCTGGCACCACTTATGGACCACACGTTCTGTGGCCTGGCACCACATATGGACCACACGTTCTGTGGCCTGGCACCTCTGCTGGGACCAACCATTGTTGCCAGCGGTGTCTGGCTTGCGGACCACGGTTTCAAGTGGCATCAATGCCATGCAGGTGGACCACCTGAGTCGGTCCTGCTGGCCCTAAAAAATAATAAAAAGCGGACGCGGTGTGTGCCCTTTTAATTGAAATAACAGCAAGTAAGAAGAAGATTCATCAATCAAGGCAAGATCCATCGGCCCAGCAGAGAAGAAGAAATCATTTATTATTTTGAAATGTTTGTTTTTGTGCATTATGGTGCTTTTATGGTGCTTTTGGTGCATTTTTTTTATTATGGTGCAAATTGGTGCATATGGTTATGGTGTATTGGTGCAGTGCAGTGCAATGGTTTTCCTCTTATCAAAATCTCTCTGTTTTTTTCTGGCAAAAGACAGGTCCTGGGTTCTAGTTGTGTAAATAATTAGTCGTGTCTTGTAAATAATGCTCCCCACCGGCTCTATGTGTAGTTTGAAGACCATTCCGTAATTCGGTTAATTGTGGGCATGAGTCAGTTAGGTAGGATGCAACGCAGCAGGTGAGACATATCTAGTGTTAAAACTGTCGCACTCAGGGTGAGGTTAAAAGTAGAGGGTAAACCCACCTAAGTGTCACACGAAGTTAAAAGATAGCCCCTTTGTTTCGGCTCGGAACGAGCCTGGAAAAAGTGGGGGGGGGGGGGGGGTGTGCAGTGTTGTGGTTTTAGAACCCACACTTGTGTAAATATGACATCACTTGTAAATATGACATTAAAGGTTAAAGGTAGCACCCCTAGTTAGTCCACAAGCAACACGTAGGTCACCATAGGACTTCAGTTATTTCATTAGTATGTGTTTAGATAAGGCCGTGTTTCCAATGGTTGAATCTGCGTTGCATCAATCAAATAAGAAGTAGGCCCTTTCATTCATTTTGCGACCTCCCTCTCCAAGCGACGCCATTACGCGCCCCTACAGTCGGTGCCTCATGGCTCTCCCAATTTGTTACGTGTGCCTTTGTTAGCAGCGTTCGCTGCCTTGAGGTGGTGCTTGAGCTCAAGCGCCACCATAAAACACGCGGTGAGGCCCGAGAAAGGGGGCGGAACGGCAAGAAGAAGGTGTGGCCACATCATCCAGTCATCAAAGGCGTGGCCGGTAAGCCCTCACCAGCCAACCAGGGCTGAGGTGAGATCGCCGACAGGCGTGGTTTTGAGGCGCCCGGAGCGATCTTGGCTCGCATTACATAAGCACGAACGAAAGGCCCTTTGACGGACTGTGCGGAGGACTCGGCCTCGGACTTACTGCGGGAGAGAGCTCACCTTCACCACGGGACTTGCGTGCGCACGGCATTGATCACAGAACTAATTGGGAGAGCGCACCTTATCAAAGGAGGACTTGAGAGAGAGAGAGAGTGTTTGGCACAAGTGTGCACGAATTACGTACGCAGCATCCCAGTTTCTCCCGTTATATAAACTGTCCGCTCGCGTTCAACGATATGCGGAGCTGCCTGCCGGGTTTCGCCCGCTGGACCGGAGCCTGGACCAGAGTCGACTAGAGCCTTGACCCCATCGCCGGACCTTCCACCCTACCAGCTACCATCCCCATGTGAGTGCGTATGTTTGTCTGGGGTCTTAAGGATAAGACTGTGTTAAGACTGCCCTGTGTGCTGCTTCTTCTTCCTCCATCCTGTACATTCTTTCGTCTCCTCTTCTTTCTGTATATTGGTAATAAATTGCCTTGTTCTTTCTTGGTTTCCTCTTATCTGATCGCTTTAGTCTTTTCTCTCAATTGGGTACACGTGGCACGATTCGGCACTGCTACAATCGGTTTTAGTCATTTGTTAATAGCCCGGATCGCGGTTCGCTAACCGCTCGGCGTTTCCACCTACAACCGTGGTTCGGGCGGGAGTTATTCCCTCGTTTCCGGGTGGCGTTGGTACTTAGGTAGCAGCGAACCCATAGGCCTAGCAAACCCTACCTTACGCCGCGCCGGGAAAGACGTTATAACTTCCAGGACTCGGGACGGCCAGCTAAAAGGACAAGGGGATTAACCCCCCCTTGCTAAGGGGAGAGCCGACCCCCGAGATCCGTAACAATATATATATATATATATATATATATATATATATATATATATATATATATATATATATATATATGTATATATATATATATATATATATATATATATATATATGTATATATATATGTATATGTATATATATATATATATATATATATATATATATATATATATATATATATATATATATATATTACATATGTGGTTACCATGTTGTGTGGTTCCTTCTTGACAGAACGGGATACCTGCCTACCAACAAGGCATTTGACTTTGGTGAATTGAGCATCTACCTATCTGTGGTGACTCACCTATGAACCAATCAGGGAGATTGTTTCGGGGAACGGCCACGGGTAAGGGCTGGTGCTCCTGAAGTCAGCTGAAATCGGAAATTGAGTGGAGTGGAGAGTTTCTTCCTGGTATTATGAACAATCTAGGAGATGACGCATCCAAGCCTACTTTGTACAAGGTGAAAACAAACCCCAACAGACTTTCCTTACAGTACACACAGTGTACAGTTGTAGTTGAAAGTGCAAATCATAGTCGTTTGCCTAGTACATTCAGTGGGTATTGTGTGTGATTCACACACAGGCAACATGGGTAGTGCAGCCTGTAAAAGAAAGGGGGGCCAACCAGATATTCCACAAAAAGGGACTTGTACATATTACATGTACAACCATTTTGGTATAGAGGCCATTAAAGAGGTTGAGAACTGGTATTTTTGGACAAAAGGGCATGCCAAGGAGTTTCCAAGAGACGGTACACATTTGAGCGGAGCTGATTGGAGAGATTACAACAAGAATTGGAAGCCAGAAAGAGACAGAAGCTAACGGTAGACTGGCTGGCATTCCATCATTGGGATGTTGATTCTAGAAAGTGGGAACAGAAAGAAAGAATAGTGGACCTAGAACATAAACTACAAGAGATGCAGGATATATTGGAGGAGGTAAATGCGCAAATGCCCCTGAACGTAGGAATGAAAGTGACATTTGCCCCACACAATCCCAACCTGTGTCCCCAAGCAGAACAGCACAGAAGGTCCTCCTCTGGCCCAACGAAAAATCAAAGATCTGATCGGCAAGGAAGAGATAGAAGAGAAAAAGTGGAAAGAACAAAGGATGACAATGACCAGTGTTTCAAGTGTGGAGAACGAGGACACTGGAAAAGAAACAGTCCATATTCCAACAGGAGACATTTGGCAGGAAAAACCAAGAACAAGGGTACCAGCAATCACCTGCACCTCAGACAACGGACAGGCCTCCGTTGTTGCAGACCCCAAACAAGGGTTGGCTTCAACAGACTAGATGGTCATCTAAACCCTATAACTAGACCCCAAGATGAGCAAGTGTCTGTGCTTCCAGTGGCTGCAAAGTCTTCTGAGCAAGAATAATTCGTTTTTGTTCATTGGCAATGTAATACTTAATTGTTTAAGTTCCATAAAATTTCCAGAAAAGGAAGAGATTAAAATTGAATGCAGGTATTGGGAAATTTTGGAAAATTGAAGTAAAAAGACCCAAGATTGGACTTAATTATTAGATGTAGTTCAGGAAATCCAATATTTGAAAACTGTAAATGTGTGTTTATGTGGCATCATGGAGAATTGGACTAAAAGACAAATTTTTGGAACAATCGATTTACCAATTGGTGGGGAATGCCATGGAAGTCACAGGATGATCATGTGGGTTTTTGGGACAAATTGGCATTGTTCATCTGTTGTGTGAGGGTGTGTGTTTATCAATTTTGGGTTAAATAATATGGGAATAATTGATCATGGAAGTAAAAGGGAGCTGCACATATTAACAATGACAGACAAGATAGATTAAAAACTGGATAATCTATTGTGGGACAAAACGTTGGTCTAAATGTAGACATTGTCCGTGTTTCCAAAAAAATTGTGTCTGTTTCAAAAAAAATTATGGACGAAAATTGTTGGACAAACTTTACAAAAATTACACCCACCCTGATATGGAAATAATAGTACGAACAACAAGCGAACAAGTGTACATAATGCATGAGTTTGTGTATTTTTCAAAAGATTGCTGAAAACGGCAGTATATCTGTCTTAAAATAAATAACATGACATGGTGGGGATAACATATCCATGAAATAAAAGACATAATTTGATTATAAAGGTTATCTCATTTGATAAAGCAGATGGAAATACAGAGATTGCTCCTCCGTTTGATGTGCTGAGTTCCAAGCAGCCATGAATTAACAATAGGAAATTGTGAGTAACCTTGGGATTCCATTTTTGAAAATGCTTATATGAGGACACAAAGCTATTTGTGGATATGAGATTCATAAAATTAAAAGGTAATGATATGCCTTTGGGAGTAAAATTAGCCAAATTTGTAAGGGATCTTCACGGACTTGCATAGTGCTCTCTGCTCACAGATTTCTGATACATATAAATTTGGATTTTATCAGAATGTAAAATTGTGCTGTCAGGATGGATGTGTATTAGGGGTCGATGATATGTTTTAATAAACAAAGACAGATGTGATAATGGGGAAGAGCTCACGAAGATGAGCCGGATGATTTATGAAATGAGATTTTAAAATACTCCCTGAGAATGGTAATATTTTGATAAGTAACAGGGAATGGGTTCTGGGTAGAAAAATTTGTTGAATTCACAACACAAGAAATGGTAATGGTAAACCTGAATGTATCTTGACTTCTGGAAGTAGAATGATGTAATGAGTGAATAATTTTATGATGGTGGTTAAATTAAATGAGATATTACGAAGACTCATAGAGTTATGATTCTTCCTCATGGAAGTTGGAAGACAGCTCCAAATCAATGGATCTATAATAAACGAAGTATGGATGATATCTTTTGTTTGTGCTAAAAAAAAAAAAGATAATAGAATGCATTTATGGCAGTAAAGGCAGCGGATTTTATGTGCAACCTAATTGTCCTGAGGTTATGCATCAATATGATTAGAAATCCTAGGTTTTATATCTGGTGGAGGTTTCATGTGGAGGTATAGTTGCTTGGTAGATAAAAAGGTACTGCATGTAAACAGAAACTTCTACTGCCATAAAGGCCAAACATATGGGAGGGGGGGAGGGGGGAGGGATAACTGTAATTGCATATGTAATTTGCAGATAGGTATTTTCGTAAACCAATTTTGGTGACAAACTTAATTAATAAAGGGAATTTATTGATCACTTTATTTAGAAAATATTCCAAGATCTGTTTATTAAATGAATTTGTTGACTGTTTGAATTTAATTGTTCGAATTTTTGTTTAACTACATTTTGAATTAAATTGTTTAAATTGATAATTGTAATTGTAAATAGTTGGTGGAGGCTTGCTTGAAAACTTTGGTGACAGTGTGTCTGAACAAATTAATTAATCATGAAATGGTGATGAGAACAGAACTAAATGTGGATTAAGATGGGGAGGATCTTTGTGGTAATTTGGATAAATTAAAAAAAAAAACACCTTTAGAGGCCATTTTTCCCCGCAAAGCGGGGGTTGGCCTTTTTCGGGAACCGTGGTTGTTGTTGTTTTTCGGTCCCCTATTTGAAGCAATGTTTTACGGCCGGATGCCCTTCCTGACGCCAACCCTTTTTGCCGCCTTTAACGACAAACAGGGAATTACCAGTGAACTGGTACTCAATTAGCCGACCTCGGAAGGATGACAGGCTGAGTCAACCCCCCTGGCGTTAATTCAGCAATCGACCGGGATTCGAACCCAGGATCCTTGGAATCCTAAGCCGGCACCCTAGCCGCGAGCCCAACACCAGGGTAATTTGGATGAAGAGATAAAATGACTGATGATACAAATGGACGAGGTAGAGTCGGAATAATACCAGAAAAAGAATGTTATGAATTATTCCAGTCTTAAAAGGCCTGTGAACTAATATCACCAAAAGTTTGAAACCATGAAAATTGATGTGGCATCAAGCACCATTTTTGAATATCAAATACTACTCGGAGAAACTATTGAACTAATTCCTCAAGTAAAAAAAAAAAGAAGAAGTGACGAATCGATGATAATGAGTGCATTATGCATAGTTTGTGTGGGATTAGGTATTCCTGTTTGTGATTTTAGCCATATTTACCTATTATTAAGGAACTGATCCCTCTTTGATTTGCATTACAAAGACTGCATGATTTAATTTTTTGAACTATGTTAACCTGAAAGCAACTTTAAATGCTATTCCTAGTTTTTGTAGTGAAATACATGTCTGATTTTGGATATTACATCCATGTCAAGTATATGAATAAATATAACCTTTTGAATGTTTTAAGGAAAACAGCAAACTGCTGAATGTGAAGCTGTTATAAGATATACATGATCAGTGAGAACATGGTAACATCATGTCAAGGTGTACCCCACCTGATCCAGAGTGTGTTGAGAGCAGATTCAGAAATGGCTGAATGAAGAAAAACCAGTTAACAGCTAAGAAATGAAGTGATAACTGCTTTGAGAAGAGTGCAAACAGAGAAAAAAATTGGCAAGAGATGAGATTACGTGTGGCATACCCTCCCCCCTCCCCCCTCCCCCCCCCCCCCCATTGAAGAATGGCAAAGGCATCTTTCTCTGTAAGATTGGAAAGGATGTTCACCTTCACCAAGGAAATTATTGGGACCATCTGCCTGGATCACATTGTAATGCGTGGGCGAAAGGCGATCACTTGCTTCAGTTCAGTGCCTGGAACATCTAACACGTCAGCAATTGTTGGATGACAACATGTTACTTGCAACTTCTACTGGACGCTGTGACTTGATGTCATTGCTCCAACAATGACCAGGGAACCAGCGTGGAGTTGTAAGTGGATGGCCTTGCCTCTTTCTCTTCACTGGGCTTCCATAACTCCGCTGGTTGTTCCTGGCATGGGCCACAGACAACTTGAACACCATGGTCCTAACATCGCTATGGATGAACCTGTCATCTCAGGTCCACATCTTGCCGGTCGACCAACATCACAACAACACTTGCTGCCCACTCACAATGAGAGAGGAAGCAGGTATACTACAACTGGATGACAGCCTTGTTCAAGATCTACAACGGCTCATGGCAAGAGTGACAAGGATGCTACATGGGGAACAGGGTCAGTTTGTGATCTTGCCCACCTACCACGATAGCGGGAAACCTATGCGGAATAGTGTAGGTGCTATGAAGACACCAGAAGAATGTGGTTAATACTTGATTTTCAACCATATAAGTGATCACGTTTTCAAACAGAAGTTCAGCATTCACTCTGCAGCAAGCACCTTGGAGTCAACATGGCCGAATGTTTCAGATGTTTTAACATGGAATCATGCTGACAGTATTACTAAGATAATGGGGAAATGAATAAAGCACATAACAGTAATAATCTTCAGAATGGACTGGAATTTTTGTGCAGTTGTATGAGGTAAAGTTTGTTTGCAGAGACACTTGTGATGCTAACTGATGTAAATGCAATAAACTGAACTGTCAAGGATTGGTGAATTCGACGAACAAGGGAACGCCTTCTGACGAGCAGATTCTTCAATGGAAATGGTGTATGCCGCCTCAGGTAATGGAAAATTTTGATATCCAAATAGGTAAATTGAAGACCTTTTAATTGCCCTATGAAAAGAAATTAAAAAGGAAGGAATGTAGAAGAAAACCTTCTACTTAATTAATCAAATTAATGAAGACTATCTTGTTGGATAAGTCTCCCTGAGGTTAATTACAATTTCGTTGTATTATCTTTCAGTTAACTCACAGAAATAATGATTGCACTATGAAGCACTTTCTTCTCCACATGTGGAAAATGTATCCTTGGGCTGGGCCAATGAACAATGCTATACTGGGGATTGTGCCAATGAAAACTGTGGTCTGACCAAAATTCTCTGCAATGTATATGTAGTGAAAATGGATCAAAGATGAACCCAGGTGTGATGCTCACTTAAACCGCTGTACGGTGTCTATAAGACCTCGGACGACCGCGACCCAAGGGCCACTCCTGCGACATTATTCTGTGACATGTAGATTTGGACGGTATGTACCCGCTGATATTCTAGGCTAGCTTGCTTTGACTAATATCACACGTTACTTTCTATATGATGCCAAGATCCTGATATGTGTATTGCATGATTGTATTTTACAGGATGATGTCAGAGATCTGATTGAAATTAAACCTACCTATGGGACAAAGTTGTGGAACTGCTTGATTTTCACAACACTTAATTTCAATCAAGATCTTGTCGTCCGCTCGAGAACAAGAGGCGGACATGGCGGGGCACCGGATGATCAATGTGCCACAATTCTCCGCCGACCCACAAGCTGCGGATGCGGGCGCGGAGTTAACGCATTGGCTCAAGACACTGGAAAATCAGTTCAAAGCCCAGGATGCCCCTGTCACAGATGAGACGAAACTAGACATACTTCAGACCAAAGTTCACCACAATGTCTACAGGGGAATCGAGCAATGTACAACATACAACGAAGCTGTGACGGAGCTGAAACGCATTTACATTAAGAAACGAAATGTGGTATATGCTCGGCATTTGCTCTCGACGCGGAGTCAGCTGCCCAATGAGTCGCTGGACCACTTCGCCCAAGAGCTGCGTCGACTCCTCGCAGACAGTACTCCTGAAGTACGCACTCACGAGCAAGTCCAGGACGATCTTGTCCGAGATTCTTTTGTCTCTGGGATTACATCTTCCACTATTAGACAAAGACTTTTGGAGAATGCGGACTTGACATTCTCGGAGGCCCTACGACAGGCTCATGTGTACGATGAGGCTCGGGTACAATCTAACTCCTATGACCACACACGTGTCGCTGCGGGGATTTCTCGTCAAGCCCGACCGGAGAGTGCTACCGCCGAAGACGCGGGAACCGATGCGGCATCACTGCCGGCATCCCCGGCTGCTCCCGAGGAGGAGGACCGAGATTCTGGCTTGGTGGCGGATGCCGTGGCCGGACCGAGGCCTGGACGAAACGCTACCTGTTACTTCTGCGGGAATCGACAACATCCCAGGTCAGCGTGTCCGGCTCGTGAAGCGATATGTCATTTGCGCTGTACGAAAGGACATTTTGCGAAAGTTTGTCGGAAAGCTGTGCGGGGCAAACGAACTCGCGCGACCTTGAATGGGCTTATCGCCGAGCCAACGGGCCGAGCACGGAGCGGGGTGCCTCACCCGGCTTTGATGAGTGGTGCTCCTCCTCGTGGGCCCCTGGCTGCACGCTCGACCTTGGTGAGATACATCGGGCTGCCAAAACAAGTGGCGCTAACACGACCGAACGCGGGGCGATCGTCCTTGGCTGGAATCCGAGCGTCTCATGATGGATTTGAGACTCATCGCGTGACACGAGCGCCATCCGATGGCAGCTTGTATGAACTACAGGCTCCTGCTTTGGCACGGCAAACTACGCGCTTGGCACGAGCGCCCTCCGGAGGCTGCTCGAACGGCCAGAAAACAGTAGCCGGCGTTGGATCTACACGCGAGGCACGATCATCTCACTCGGATGGCTCAATACCTCCCGGCCTTGCTCAGGCCATTATTCCACGAATGATCGAAGGCATTTTCTGCTCAGGCTATAATCGATATGGGGTCCACGGATAGTTTTATCGATCATCGACTGGTGCAAAAACATAACTGGCCAATTATTGGGATAACCCGTCGGATCTTTATGGCCTCCCAAGGGCTTAGGCTCAGTACAAAAGGGGATTGTCGATTGAAGCTTGTGATAAAGGGACGTATATTCCCAGATGTACATCTTATGGTCTTGCCTGCTTTGTGTGCTGATATCCTATTAGGACACGATTTTCTGAAGCGACATGGACATCTGGAAATGGAATTTGGGGATACTGACATGCTGGCGGTGTGCGCTCTTGCAGGAATGGACATCGAGTCTCTGACGCTGTTCCCCAATATGACCACGGACTGCACACCGGTGGCGGTAAAATCGCGATGCTACTCACGAGCTTACGCACAATTTATTGCGCAAGAAATGGCCCAGCTCTTAAGGGAAGGTATCATAGAACCCAGCCGGTCGCCATGGCGAGCCCAGGTCTTGGTGGTGCGAAGTGAAGCGCACCGCAAACGCATGGTAATCGACTATTCTCAGACGGTTAATCGATTTACACAGCTGGACGCATACCCCCTTCCGGGGATGGACGCCCTGGTTCGACAGGTTGCCCAGTACTCAGTCTATAGCACTCTCGATCTTCGTAGTGCATATCATCAGATCCCCATCTCCGGGGCTGACCGCATCTATACCGCCTTTGAATCGGGTCAAAGGTTATACCAGTTCACCCGATTACCTTTTGGGGTGACGAACGGGTTCGCCTGTTTTCAGAAGGCTATGGATGACCTCATCGCTAAGGAGAACTTGACCGATGTCTTTGTATATCTGGACAATCTTACGGTTTGTGGGCATGACCAGGGGCATCATGATGCGAATCTGAAGCGCTTCCTTGAGGTCACGCAGAAGTATCGCCTAACCATGAATGAGGCTGCTTGAATAACCATGAATGAATGAGACAAAGTTGTGGAACTGCTTGATTTTCACAACAGTATACATCTGCCTTTAAAAGAAAAATCGGATGTACATTCATCAAACTTTGACGACAATGCAATAGGGACATTGCAGTGGAAATCATTACCAACTATTCTAAAGAACTAATGTTGCTCTGCTGTTAAGGGATATCTCAAGGGAAGCATACCTACGGGTTCTCTTGCTGGAAGAGCAGAACCAGATGGAATTAAAGTAAGATGGAAGAGATATATGGAAATACTGTTGAATGCAGAGAATGAATGGGATGGCAACAGAGAGAGTAACCCAGTTTTAGGGCCGGCAGAGAAGATAACCAAGAAGGAAGTTGAGGAAGCGATAAAAGCAATGAAGAGGAGAAAAGTGGGAGGGCCGACGGGAGTTGTTGGAGATATGTTGAAGGCAGCGGGAAATTGGGATGTGAAGAGAATGACAGAGATATGCAATCTGGTGGTGAAAGAAGGCCGCATTCCAGTGGATTGGGAACTGAGTACACTCGTCCCTATATACAAGGGGAAATGTGACCCTCTGGAGTGTGGCTCGTATCGAGCGATAAAGTTATTGGAGCATGGAATGAAGGTAATGGAAAGGGTGTTGGAGAGGAGGATAAGGAAGAAAGTGAAGATTGATGAATTGCAGTTTGGATTTATGTCAGGAAGAGGCACGACAGACGCGCTTTTTATTGTGAGGCAGTTGCAGGAGAAGTACATGTAGAAGAGGAAGAAGTTGTTTCTTGGGTTTGTTGATGTGGAGAAAGCATTCGATAGGGTTCCACGTGAAGTAGTGACATAGGCATTGAGGAAGTTAGGAGTGGAGGAATGGTTGATCAGAGTAGTGATGGCAATGTACAAAAGAGTGCGCAGAGCTGTAAGGATGAAGGACGGGAACAGTGGTGAGTTTGAGGTGAAGGTGGGAGTGCATCAGGGGTCGGTACTAAGTCCACTACTATTTGTAGCTGTGATGGAGGTGCTGGCTCGGAACGTAAAGGAGGGTTTACCGTGGGAGTTGTTGTATAGCAGATGATCTGGTGTTGATTGCAAAATGTATGGATGGACTGAAGTAGAAGATTTACATTTGGAAGGAATGTATGGAGACAAAAGGTCTGAAGGTGAATATCGGAAAAACGAAGGTGATGGCAAGTGGTAAAGCATGTGGTGAGGTGGAAAGAACTGGGAAGTGGCCGTGTGCTGTGTGGAGGAAGGGTGTCGGAGTGAATTCCATTCAATGTACAATGTGCGCTGAGTGGGTTCATCAAAAATGTAGTGGTTTGAGTGGGTCATTAACCAGTGTGGCAGCTACATTCAAGTGTAAGGTGTGCACAGAGTGAGCTGCAGATGGAGGAATTGTTGAGTTGGATATTGGAGACGGCGTGAAGCTGGAAGGTGTGAAAACATTTTGTTACCTAGGAAACATGCTGAATGGAGAAGGTGGATCAGACTCGGCAATGGTTGCTAGAGTGAGATGTGCATGGAACAAGTTTGGGAACTGAGTGGTGTGCTGACGAGGAGGGGAGTGTCGTTGAAGCTGAAGGGAAAGGTGTATGCTGCATGTGTGAGAAGTGTTATGATTTATGGGGGCGAGACATGGGTAATGAACGTAGAGCAGCAACGAAAGCTGGAAAGGGTGGAAATGCGAATGGTTCGGTGGATGTGTGGAGTATCATTGAGAGAGAGTAAGACAAATGATGAATTGCGAAAGATGATGGGAATAGAGCCTGTGATTGATGCTGTGAAGAGAAACAGTTTGAGATGGTTTGATCATGTGTTGAGGAAGGATGAAAGTGACTGGTTGAGAAGAGTGATGGAAATGAATGTAGAAGGAAGTAGAGGACGGGGAAGACCGAGAAAGACTTGGATAAAGATGGTCAAAGAAGAAATGTGGGCAAGGGGGTTAACAAGGGGAGATGCAGAAAATAGGGCAAAATGGAGAAGATTGTCATGGGGACCGCAAGGCTAACCCCTGCTCTTGCAGGGAAAATGGCCTTAAAATGCATGTTGTTTGTTGTTTTTTTGACCTTAAAATGCCTGTATATGCTATTGACCTGAGTGCTCAAAAGAAAAGTATAAAATTCAATAGAGTAGATGTTTTATATATTTTGTTATGGATTCAACCTATCGATTTTATTAAGTAGCGTACTCCAGCGTACTGGATCTTCACCAAAATTTTAGCATTTCGTCCTTGTCGCATACCCAACCTCTCCAACAGATTTAGTCTGAATCCGTCCACAACTTTTTGAAATATCCTGTTCACAAACAGACAGACAGAGGTGAAATCATAACCTCCAACCACCTTCGGTGGTGGTGGGAAAATGTTGAAAATGAATTTAAAAAAAGAAGAGATTGAGAAACAAATTTGTGGAAGTTTTTTTTTTTTCTTCTTCTTTTCTTTTGTATACAGAATCGAGGCTCGTGAAAGAGCTAACATTTATCACACAAACAAAATCAAACAGACAAACAAAATATATGAAAAGATTTTTAAAGAAAGATTTAAAAGAAAAGATGGTGGAAGGTAAACATCGATTTTGCTCAAAAGCTTTAGTCTGCCAGATAAAGCAAGATTGCGACTTGGAGGTATGCTTTCTTCTTTTACTAAGACAGGTGGTAAATTAACGGGAAGAGTCAATGAAACATATATTTATCCTAAATTAATGATGTCTATTCATGAATTCTTTTGTGTCTTCATGAAATTCATGAAATAATTTGTCAAGAATACATCCAATTTAGAAATTTAAAAACATTGTGAAAAATTGAATGTTGAAATGTAGTTATTTGTATGAGAGATTATTTAACTCGGTTGTCTATGAATACTGAAAATATTGTTATGAATTTAGAATTTTTCATGTCAATATTTTTGGGTTATACATTACTTTCTTTTTGCCGGTCAGCCAAAACTTTTTTTTATCATGACAATAATTTGATAAATGGATGGATATCCATCCCTTGAGATACACCAAAGATAGAACCATGTTTTTAAAATGTCATTTTGCATTTACATCAATGAAAAAAAATGATGTCATAAAAATGTTTCATTGTTGAGATGAAAAAATATGCATTTATGCGTTGTTAGGGTTAGGGTTAGGGTTAGGTAATTATAGATTTTAAGAAGTTTATAAAAAATTTTAAGTTTATAAACATAATTGTTCACAAATTTGGAATTGAAATCTTGTATCTGAAAAGTGAGATAAACACCCTTCTTTAAGAATTTCATAATTACGAAGACCATCAATATCAAAATAATATTTACCTTGATTATTATAACTCCAGACTGAATGAGAACCATTCCCTTTGGGATTTTTTATGCCTTTGTCTGTGTAAAAAAGGATGCACATGAGTATGGCATTTGTAAGGATACAATCTGCATGGCCAAGAGAGTGTACAAGGCAAATAAAAGAGTGTCCAAATGCAACGTACCCATGGAAGTAATTGTATATTCTTCTTTACATTATAACATTATTTTGAGCAGACATTAAATTGCAACAAAAGCAGATGAAAGTTTTATTTTTGGCTTTTCAATGTTTTTACATTTTGCAAAAAGTGCAAAACACTGCACGTTATGTTTTTATCATCAATGAGAAAAATTAGCAACCCAATGTATACAACTGTCAAATAACATTTGTTTCATATAATTGTTCATTTCCATTTACCTTTTCCCATAATATTCCTTTTATTTCCATGATGTTGCAGTGATGTTATATTTGAGTAAACATGTGAATGATGAGTATTTTAAATTGAAACCCAATGGATAAATCGCAAGTCATAATTATGTGTTGATTCACATAGTATTACTAATATTATATGACATTCCCAGTTCCAATAATATTATTTTTACTTCCTGTATTGCAGCAGCGACCGTCACACGATGAGTGAGTATTGCTTTTGGTCTCTGCAAACTGCAGATTTTAAAATGACTTCGGCCTTGAGGTCAACTGGAGAAAGAAAAACAAATGTTCAATATGATGTAAACATTTTCATCCAAATAAAATTGAATGCATTTTATATACAGTAAATGATTGAGGGTTATGCTTCTATTTTGGTCAGACTTGATCATATTAATTGTAAAGTTATTTCAATTGTCTTGATTCACAATAGCACATATTCATTGTCATTGTTTATGGAAAAAAAACATAGTCTGGATTGAGGATAAGCCACGACTTATTGCTTTAAAAGTAAGATTAAGAAACAAATATGATGAGAGATTGCATTGCAAAAAAACAAACAAAAGAAAATTGTCTGAATATTCCAATCATTGGAGACATTACCAGTCGTAGTTGAGGAGAAGAGTGGATTTTGAGGGGGATGGACGTTTGACACAATAGCAAACAATCCCCAAAAGTATTCCCACTCCAAGGAGAGCTCCAAGGGTACCAAACAGGATCTTGAACAAGTTTGTGTCAACGTTACACCCTGTACACTTCTGTTTATCGGTGCAGGCAGGATCACAACTGGGAGGAGAAAAAATTGATAATTACAGAAGATGAAGGCAATTCACGGCTCCTCAAGATCTGTACACCTGCTCTCCTCTGTGTCGATCAAATCCACTCAACCTCCTTTGCTTCTCTTCCCCATGAGCCTCGATTTTGCATCTTTTAAAAACCAAGACCCCTCCTTCCCCAAACTTATATAAAGCACGTGTGATTTGCAGTACTGGGTAAATATAAGCACACTCAGGACAGTGCATTTTGAGGTTGGGTGGGGACTGCGTGCGCTCAAACATTTTTCTGTTTTGCAAAATGATTCATAATTTAAGAAGTAAAGCTGCTTTTAACAGTCGTCTGGAATAAAGTGAGTAATATAAGACAATATATACAAGCTGAATCAAAGAAACATGATGGCATCTTTGTTGAGGAATAAAAAAAGAGGTATTCGGTAGCAAAGAAAAACAAAAGTTTGAAAATGAAGGCAGAATACTTAATAGTTTTGCGAGTACAATTTTTGCCTTGAGACAGAATCTTAGATCATAGCAACTGGAGAAACCAACTTTACCTGCAATTTGGGCCAGTTTCCAGGTGTGTGCAATTTCCATGATTGTTACAGTAAGAAGTATCATCGCAGGGTGATTTGCAGAAAACTCCGGTGCTATCGAATAAGACAATATATCCCTCGTACTTGGTGTTGCACTGAAACACCTCGTCCAGATTCTCTCTTGGAACTGTGATCGGAACAAAGTGAGATTTGTATTCAGCTTTTGTTTAGATTTCTACGAAATACTCTTGAAACATTATTCATAGAATTATTAGCACAGTACATTGATAAACATGCTTTGTGAAATCACACAATTAGCTTCCTGAATAATCAGGTACATCTTACCATTTGTTTGATTAACTTCTCCTCTCAGGGTCATCTTTTCTTGCCGGGTGGCCCGTACTTGGCTCCTGAACTTGTTTTTGATATCATTTTTGAGTCTGCCATTGTAGACTTTGTTGATGTTATCATTGTTATAATTAAACTTTGCTTTCACAGGATAATCGTTGGTTGTGCCTTCCCTGCTCCAATGATAAAGACAATAAAACAGGAACGTGTTTTAACGACATCAAAAGAACAATAAATCAAATATTCAAATGCACATTATTGATCCATAAACATTGTTGTTTCTTACTTGAGTGGAGAAACACTGACATGGTTAAACCCAGAGAGGTTTCCGAATCGCTCACGTAACTGCAATACAGGATTGAGAATAATCACCAATCATATGCAATATTCAACTTGTGAACTACACAGTATAGACATGATTTGGATAGAATGGAGGCCGAATGGCATGGACTACTATATCTCAGAGCTTGTGGATATAATTTTAACGGCGTAGCCCATAGGACAAAGCCGTCTAGAATAGTGTTTGTATGTATGTATGTATGTATGTATGTATGTATGTATCTATGGATGTATGTATGTATGTGTATTTATGTATGTATGTATGTATGTATGTATGTATGTATGTATGTATGTATGTATGTGTATGACCCCTCAAACATATACCAATCAGAACTGAGGATCTGGTCACATGACAGGGTGATGTGATTATGTTTGATGTCATTACGGCGGTACGGTGGCTGACTCTCCACATACCGCCATTTTGATTTATATACAGTTCATGCCGAACATATTGTCGAACCTGTCATATATCACAATCGCCATGCCAGTAGACGTGAAGGAAGCTCATTCATGGCTATTGGAAGTGCTTGACTGCAGTTATTTTGTCCAAAAGCTGTGCTTCCAAATATTAAGACTTGGGTGTCAATAGTTTTGTCAATGCCATTTCTTTTTATTTTCTGATTTCAAAGGATATATGAAGTTCTGAATCAAAAACAAAAGTTCTGTAATATTCACAGTGAAATAAAGAATTGTAGAGACCAAATACTTTTGTCAATTTCAATGTATTTTTAGAGAAAATTATGAGTTATTTGAAAACAGTGCAAGCGTGCCAATATTTTTGCCCACAACAGTATATGCACGCACTCACACAAACACACACACACAATTTTTATTTTTTTTTGGATACAAGATCGAGGCTCGTGCAAGAGCTAACATTAATCACAAAAAAAAAAAACAGACACGTAAAACATATAATAATAAAGGGAGCGGGAGACAAGATGGGGAGAGAGAGGGAAGCACACAAGAACAATAGCAGATAACAGGGACATCGGGAGATGGCTTGGGGGGAGGAGGCATGCGAAGGCAGATTGGGTGGGAGGGGGGGGGGTGGAAGAGGTATAAAACACATGGACACTGCAAGGACTTCCAGGAAAGAAGTCAGTATTTCAAGAAAGTGGAAGTGAGGTGAATTAACAGGGGTAAAAAGATCAAGGTTTTTGATGGGGGAAGATAAGAGATGGTGGTGAACAGCTGTTTTAAAGACCTGGAGGGAGGAGTGGGATTGAAGGGAGTGGGGGAGTTTGTTCCAGAGGCGGGAGAAAAGAGGAATAAAGGAGTGAAGGTGAGCAGAGAGTCTTGATTTTGGCAGTTTCACCAGAAGAGGGTTGCAGGCAGATCTTGTGTGACCTGTAGGAATATTTGGGGGACAGAGCACAGATAGAGCTGGAGGAGCTAGGCCGGAGAGGGGTCGGTAGAAACAGAAAGACCACCAACCTGCCTGCGGTGGGTGAGTGAAAGGCATTTAGAGTTAGCTTCATCGCGAGAGATTCCAATGATTCTGAAAGCTTTGGTTTCTACAGCGTGAAGCCGAGCTAGGTGTGAGGCAGGAGCACGAGCACAGAGGGGAGAGCAGTATTCCATTGAGCTGCAGATGAAACCCTTGTATGTGGTGAGGAACTCAGGTGTGCTGAGAAAGGACTTCGCATGACGGAGGATGCCCAGTCGGCGACTGGCTTTGGAAGCCAGCTTGGAAATGTAGTTTTCCCAGGAAAGATCATGGCAGATAGTGAGATCCAAACGCTTGAGTGACAGAACGTCTTGGAGAGGATTGTTCAGAACGTAGATGGGAGGGTTGTCTTTTCGGAGACACAGAGTGAGAGTGTGAGATTTGTCAGGATTGAAAGACCTGTTCCACTTGTTTGACCAGTCTGTCATTTTTTCCAGGTCTGCAGAGAATGAGGAGGCTGCAGACTGCCGATCTGAGGGATGAGGTGTGGAGCGCAGAGAGTGGAGTCATCAGCATAGAGATAGAGAGGATTTTCCAGAGAGTCGTAGAGATCATTGATGAAGACCAGAAAAGGCACAGGGCCCAGAACACTGCCTTGGGGAACTCCAGCCTGAACAGGAAGGGAAGATGAGAGAAATCCATTCAGGGCCACACATTGACTACAACCAGAGAGGAAGTCTGCAAGCCATGTGTGGAGATTTCCATGGATACCACAGGAGGAGAGTTTGGTGAGCAGAGCGGTGTGCCAGACCGTATCGAAGGCATGTGATATGTCAAGGGAGACAGCCCTTATTTCCTGTTTGGCATTGACAACATCCATCCATTGTTGAGACAGAATGATTTCATTGTTGAGTTGAGACAGAATGAACAGACATTGTTGAGTTGAGATTATATGTGCATGACACACAGTTAGTCCGATTTTTGATGACTTTTCTATGGACATCATCGCAATTCACCCTTTTCATGGAAGACGCCATTGCTGGACAAATATAGCGCTTGTTGTGACAATACTGGATGATGATTGGCTGTAGTCCATGGGCCAGAGCAGATATCGGTACCACCTGGGAGGACCAAACCAAAGTAGTACTAAAATGTTTATAGGGTTGATATGAGTGTAATAAGATATGATAGCCTTTTGAGATAGGTAGCTTTGTCAATAATTTTTAAAACTAATTTTTTTGTCATTAGCACCATTGTGTAATTTGCAAAAAATGAAAGATACGCCAGTGTCAAATTTCTATCTCCACCAATGTGGATTAAAACAATGCAAATAAGATTATTTCCTTTTGATTAAAAAGCAAAATGCAAAATAAATGTGATTCACACTATTTTTTACATTGTATTGTGTTTACTGCCTGCAATAATTGTATTTATCTTCAGCTGGAAACTTAACATTTTGAATTACAGGTAGATTTAAGCGTTTTTTTTTCACCAATTATACTTATATTATCTTTTCTTTCAAAACTAATATCTTAACCAATATTATCTTTTTGTATGTTGCAGATAGTGTTGTACAGTGATCAGAGTGATGTCGATGGATCAAGGTACCACCCTGCCGAAGAAGCGGCCGTGCACAAACTGTCTTATTCATTGCTCAGACGATGACTCTGATTCCCTGGTGACATTGAGGGACCTGGATTCATGGAAGGCTTTGCTCCGGGCTGCAGAGATCAGACAGCATGCCCCAGTCCTTGACTTGGCAAAAGGACTAAAAGAAGGGGAAGTACCTCAGGTACAGTACCATCGCAAATGCCGCAGCATGTTTACCATGAAGAAGTCTTTGGACTCGATCCTCTCCAAAGGTGCCAGTGCTGAACCCACAGAAGCTGCTTCCAGAAGATCATCATCCAGGACCAGGGATGCACCAAGTAGGCCTACTTCAAGACTGTATGACAAGATCTGGCCGAAATACATCAAAGGACAAAAATCAAGGGAACCTCTTATGCAGTGTCTTGAGTTACGAGCAGACGACACCATCCGCAAGGCGGCAATAAATAAATGTGATCTAAGAGTGCTTGCATTGCTGAGCAGAGACCTAGTTGCCGCAGAGGGGAATTACCACAAGACGTGCTACAAAGAGTACACAAGAAGAGTGTCTTCTACCAGCTCTTCAGAAGTACAACAGGAAGAGAGTGAGGCAGCAGATTATGAGGAGACAGAGAGACAAGCCTATGAGGAACTGTTCATGCATGTGAGGACTGAATTCCTCCCAAACCCTAAAATATTGCCTTTAACAGACCTCACAGCCAGGCTTGAGAGATCCATGAACTCCCATGGCATCACCAAGATCAAACCCTCGACAAAGAAGCATGTTCGTCGCAAGCTTGAAAGTGAGCTGGAAGGGTCACTTCACTTTGTCTCAAATGAGAAAGGAAGGGTGCTTCTCTATCCAGACAGCCTGTCAATGGATGACCTTGTCAAGGAAGCCCACAACATGAAGCAAGATCTACGTGAAGCACAGTCTATCAAATCCATGGATGTCCTCACCAAAGCAGCCATACAGCTGAGGAATCAGATCAAGAAACAAGATGTCCAACAGTCATGGCCACCTGATACACAGAAAAGTGTCATCCCTGAAGCTGTCACAAAGTTCCTGTATACCCTGCTGACTGGGGATACTGAGTGTGCAAATCCCTCTGAAAGAGTCCAGCGTCTTGCTGCTTCTTTTGGCAGTGATCTAGTCTTTGCTGTCACCTGTGGCAAGACTAAGCCACCCAAGCACATACTCCTCCCATTTGCTGTGAAGTCACTGACAGGAAACACAGAACTGATACGAAGTCTGAATCGTCTTGGCCATGCTATTTCCTACTCCCAAGTAGAGGAGATTGACACAGCTCTTTGTGTCCAGAAGCTGGAACGCTCAGCAGAGGACATACCACTGCCAGAAGACATGCATCCTGGTGTGTTTACCACCCTGGCCTGGGATAACATTGACCGTCTTGAAGAGACACTGAGTGGAGAAGGCACCTCTCACAGGGTCAATGGCATTGCTGTCCAACCCAAAGTTGCAGGGCCCATGCCACAGAAGGTCCTGCCTGCAGTCAGCAAATCCAAGAAGAGGAGCATCAGTCCTGCCCCATTGATGCTACCAACCTACAATGTTGGACAGCGAACTGGGCCACCTAAGACTGAGACCCTTGATTCCGACACAAACAAAGAAGTTCAAGATGCAAAGAAGAAGAACCATGTATGGCTCCTGACTCGAATGTCATATCCTGAGAACCAGACCATAAGCAGCTGGACAGGGTTCAACATCCAGATCCGCAATGATGTGACAGTGATCCAGGACACTGTGAGCTACCTTCCCACAATCAATGCTCCTGCAACTGAGATGTCAACTGTGAATGACGTACTGGAGCAAACACTTGGCATCATGCAGTCCTTACAGCTCAACAAGATCGTCTGTGTGTTTGACCAAGCACTCTTTGCCAAGGCTGCTGAGATAGTGTGGAAACATGACACATTCAAGAACATCATCATCAGGATGGGCGTCTTCCACACAATCTGCAACCTCCTGTCCATCCTAGGGAAGAGATTCGAAGATGCAGGACTCAGAGATGTGTTTGTTGAATCAGGTGTCATTGCAGAAGGGTCTGTGGCTGGGCTGATGGAAGGTCACAGGTACAACCGGGCAGTTAGAGCACACAAGACTGCATATGAAGCACTGATAAGGCTTGCCTGGAAAGGCTTCCTTCTGTGGATAGAGAACACTCATCCTGAAGACAGCCAACACCTATAAGAAGCCCTGAAGAGCATTGGAGAGTTCCACAACAATGTTTGCCAAGCATCCTTCCAGGACCTGCTTCAGGATGAATCATGCACACGTATCTTGGAGCTGTTCGAAACCTAGCTGAACTCCCTCAGAGATGAGAACAGCCTTGCAGCCTTCTGGATGTCTTACCTAGACATGGTGGAGATTATGCTGGGCCTCATCCGAGCATCTCGAGAAGGTAACTGGATGCTTCACCTGGCAGCTATTCGAGAGATGATTCCCTGGTGCTTTGCCTATGACAAGGTGAACTACGCCCGGTTCCTGACCTACTACTATGCCACAATGTCTCGGCTACCCAAGAAACATCCTGACATCCATGCCCACTTTATGCAAGGTGGGTTTTCTGTGCAGATCGGCTGCAAGAATCCCTTTGGGCGGATACCTGTGGACCAGACGATCGAAGAGACTGTCAACAAGGACACCCAGACACCTAGAGGCACAAAAGGGTTCAGCCTGAAACCTGGAGCTGTGGCTAGATACTACCTGACATCTGAGTACCGAAGCACTTATATGAGACAGCTAAGGGACATGGTTCATGTAGGCCAACATGACAACTTCAGTCATCCTGACCTACAGATGCCAAGAATCAGAAGAGATGAGGCTGACATCCAGTCCATGGTTCCACTGATGGAAACCAGCTGGTTGAATCCATTCAACCTTGACCATGGAGAGCTTGTCAGTCTGTCAACTGGTGCGGTGGCCCCAGCAGAAGTTGCCAAGGACCTTCTCGACGCCCACAAGGTAGGAGAGGAGGCATATCAAACATTCAAACAAGAGCGCTTGGAAGCAGCTGCCCCAGCTACAACGTTTCATGACAAGATGTCAAAGAAGAAGCTGAAGACGTTTTCAGACACCAGGAAGAAGTCATCAAAGCTGACAGGAAACTGTTTGGCCAGATGATACTTGTTGCCAAAAGCAGGAAACTACACATGAGTGACGTGCTGGCTCATCCACTGGGGCCCCTGCCATGGGCTCTGGCCAATGGTGATGGGTCTCTCCGCAAGACCAACAAAGCTGCCCTTGCCAGGGAGTTGGAAAAGAATGTTTCTCCAGCAGAAGTCATCCCAGCCCTCAGCAACAGTCATTGATGGGATGAGCCTAGTCCATAAACTGAAAGGAAATGAAAAGACCTTCTCACAGCTGGCAGAATCAGCACTGTCTCAAGTCCTCCACGAAGGTGGAAAGAGCCACCGCATTGATGTCGTCTTCGATGTCTACAGAGACACATCCATCAAAAATGCGGAAAGGGTCAACAGGGGAGGAGACACAGCATTGCAGTTCAAGACCATAGCACCTGGGCACAACATTCAACAGTGGAGAAAGTTCATCTCCAGTTCATCAAACAAGACCAGCTTGATCGAGTTCCTTGTGCAGACGTGGAAGGGGCCAGAACACAGGCAGAAGCTTGACAACAAGTTACTGTATGTGACCTGTGGACATCAATGTTACAAACTGTCGAAAGAGCACTGGGAGGAGGCCACAGAGCTAAAGTCCTCACAGGAAGAAGCTGACACCCGCATCTTACTACATGGTGTTCATGCAGCAGAATCTGGCATCAGGTCCGTTGTGATCAGTGCAGAAGACACAGATGTCCTCGTGCTGTGCCTGGCTGTTGCCAAGTCCATCCCATGTCCCATGTACATGAAGTGCGGAACCAAGGCCAGGACAAGATACCTTGACATCCAGAAGCTGAGCCATGCTCTGGGAGGTGAGGTGTGTGAGGCACTGATTGGTATGCATGGCTACACAGGCTGTGATACAGTCAGCGCATTTGCTGGACGTGGCAAGTTGGCTGCCTTCAAGCGAATGAAGTCTGACAAGACCTATCTGGAGGCCTTTGCTGAACTTGGTCAGTCATGGGAGGTATCTGGGGAGCTGTTCAGTAAACTCCAAAAGGTCACCTGCCATCTCTACGTGCCTTCTGCACAGACTGCCACAGTCAACAAGCTTCGCTACCAACTGTTCTGTGCGAGACGTGGTGAAGTGGAGTCTAGCCAGCTGCCTCCCTGTGAGGACTGTCTCTTCCTGCATGCCCTCCGTGCGAACTATCAAGCGGCCATCTGGAGGAGATGTTTGCAGAGTCACCCATTCATCCCTGACCCCAAGGACTGTGGTTGGACCACAGATGAAGAGGGCAAGCTTGCTCTGCAGTGGATGCGTGGATCACCTGCACCAGAAGCTGTGCTCCAGTTGCTGTCCTGCAAATGTGTGCGCTCATGCAAACTACTGGACTGTACCTGCCTGGCATATAGCTTGAAGTGCACAGACATGTGCAAACTACAAACCTGCACCAACCAAGCCAGAGAAAAAGAGCTGGAAGTGGGGTTGTCAGACTCGGACACTGATGATGACACTGATTAACTTGGCAGTGTACAGTCAAGTATGAGAGTGTGTATCACGGTAACAGAAATTTCAATTTTGACTTGGGTTATTAAGTGATGACATGATAAGTGACATATTGGTTTTATTTTATTATTTAGGCTTTTCTAAACAGAATAAGGGTGTGAATCCATGTAAATATAAAAAGTTCTTTGAAATGACATTGCCAGAAGTAACAACATTGAGTGAATGAACACATTTATTTCAATTTACCTTCAAGTGTGTGAAACATCCCAGTTCATAAAAAGACACATTTTAAGATTGTTTTCGACTGAAAAATAACTCAAAATGTACTTTTGACTCTTTCCTAACTATCTTAATAAAGTTGTTATTCTTAGAGTAAAGTACAAGGAAAAACGTGTGTTTCGTCTTTTTTGCGCAGGGTATGTTTACATATGAGGTGATAACCACCATTAAGCTACTCATCTACAAAGGCTATCATACCAAAATGTAAACTAGGGACATCTAGCAAGCTGAAAATAGCAATTTGGTTTGGTCCCTCTGGGTGGTACCAATATGTGAAAATTGGGGTCTGGGCTCAAGGACTACTGGGTGTAAGTACTACTATGCAGCGGATCAATTAACTGTACTCACGATGACTATACTATGAGAAAATAATGCTGATTATTAACGGAAACTACTTCGTGTTGGACAAAATTCATGATTGGAACTTTTTATATTGATGAGAAAATATGTTTCTGAAATGTATTCAAGCGAAATAAGTTGCACCCTTTTAATGGAATGAAACTGAATGAAAGCTCAGACCTGCACATGGCCTAATATGGTGAAGATGAAATCGCTGGCATCTTGTACATTAACAGAGGTTACCCATGGTGGGGTGATGCTGCCAATATAGCAACGACTCATCTTCTATGCAGATCTATGCTTTTCTTGCATAATATAACGTGTACATGTTCATTGTCAAGTTTTCCGCACCCTCTTTGTTGTATTATGAAGGTTCTCAGTACCGTTTAAGACCTTGTAGACCCTTTTGGTATTATGTTTTACCATTACGAGTCCTGCCACTTGATGTTGTTCAATATTGTGTACCGCTCCTTTCCTATGCCATATCCAGGCACTGCATAACGTCATTGCCAGGCACCGAAGGGGGCCTGGCAATGACGCACGCTGAAAGGGAGGACTCAGTTTTCCCTCCGGTTTCATTCTTGTTTGTTTGTTTGTCTGGGCGATATCTCAGCCATCCTTTGAGCTCAGAAGCTGAAATTTCGGCACAATAGTGAGGATGTGCTTTGGCAAAAACGCTATTTTGTTTTTGATTAATCAATTAATTGATTTGTTTCTTAATTATTATTGATTTGTACAAATTGCCGGTGTGTACCCCGGTTTAGAATAGGTACACCGTATCCCTGCGTGTCGTAATAGGCGACTAAAAAGGGTTGGCGTCAGGAAGGGCATCCGGCCATAAAAACATTGCCTCAAAAAGAGAACAATGACAATTACAACTACAGATGGGCAGGGTACAGCCCGAAGTACCCCGTGGGGGACCCCATTCCCTCTCGTCAAAATTCAAGGTAGGGAACCTGATCGAAGCAAGGGAGGAAATCACTCCATTTATGATGACGAAACGTCTGATGCCCGACGTGGAGATCGGTTTCTGAGGTTTGGGACATGGAATGTCAGGACAATGACAGGGAGATCAGGAGAAGTGGTGGAAGTATTGGTCAGAAGAAGAGTGGACATATGTTGTGTGCAGGAGACGAGATGGAAGGGAAGTGGTGTGAGAATGGTGAAGGGTAGGCAGGGACAGATATACAAGTTTGTGTTTCAAGGGTGCCCAGAAGGCGTGAATGGTGTTGGTGTCCTGTTTTCTGAGGCGTTTATAGACAGTGTGGTGAGTGTGACAACAGTGAGTGAAAGGTTGATGATGGTGAACATGATGATGGGAAAGCTCTTGGTGAACATCATCTCAGGATATGCTTCACAGGTTGGTCGGAGCGATGAAGAGAAGGACAAGTTCTGGTGTGCGATAGAGAAGCTGATGGAAAACGTGAAAGATGAGGAAGTTGTTGTAGTAGGAGGAGACCTAAATGGACATGTGGGAAGGAGTATGGACGGTGAGGGAGTTCATGGGGGTTAAGGATATGGTGTGAGAAATGGAGAAGGTGAAAGGATTTTGGAGTTTGCTGATGGAGCTGATTTGTTGATTTGTAATACTCAGTTCCAGAAAGAGGATAATAAGCTTGTTACATACACGTCAGGTGGGTCGACGACAACCGTTGACTACCTGCTGGTGTGTCGGCGAGAAAGGGGGCACCTCCGGGACACAAAGGTGATCCCGGAGGAGGAGGCTGTATCACAGCACTACTTGGTTGTCTGCGACATAAGGGTGAAAGGTGCGAGGAGAGCACGGCGGGTGAAGTACCAACCGAGAATGAAGGTGTGGAGGTTGAAAGAGGTGACAGTGAGGGAGGCATTAAAAGAGAGGCTGAGTAGGGTAGAGGATGATGTGGTTGAGCTTGAAAGTGGTTGGGTGTCAATGAAAGATAGTCTGTTGGGAGCCGTTGGTGAGGTATGTGGATGGACAAAAGGACCACCGAGGTACTCGGAAACATGGTGGTGGGATGATGAAGTTGGAAAGAAGATTGACGAGAAGAGGAAGAAGTTCAAGGAGTGGCAGAAGGCGAAGGGGATGGGGGCAGAAAAGGCAGCGCATGAAAGTTATAAGGCAGCGAAGAAGGCTGCAAAGAAAGAGGTAGCATAGGCGCAGGAGGCATGTAGGAAAATGTTCGGAGAACACTTGGATTTGGAAGAGGGTCAGAGAGCGGTATTCAGGATTGCAAAGCAATAGTGAAAGAGAGGTGTGATGTGATGGGGGTGAGTAGCTTGAAGGATGAAATGGGACAAATTGTTGTGGACCCAGATGGAAGTAAAGGAAGATGGAAAAGATATATGGAAATGCTGTTGAATACAGAGAATGAATGGGATGGCAACATAGAGAGTAACCCAGTTTTAGGAACGGCAGAGAAGATAACCGAGAAGGAAGTTGAGGAAGCGATAAAAGCAATGAAGAGTAGAAAAGCGGGAGTGCCGACGGGAGTTGTGGGAGATATGTTGAAGGCAGCAGGAAATTGGGGTGTGAAGCGAATGACAGAGATCTGTAATCTGGTGGTGAAAGAAGGCCACTTTCCAGTGGATTGGGAACTTAGTACCCTCGTCCCTCTATACAAAGGGAAAGCTAACCCTCTGGACTGTGGCTCGTATCGAGCGATAGTTATTGGAGCATGGAATGAAGGTATTGGAAAGGGTGTTGGAGAGGAGGATAAGGAAGAAAGTGAAGATTGACGAAATGCAGTTTGCATTTATGCCAGGAAGAAGAACGACAGACGTGCTTTTTATTGTGAGGCAGTTGCAGTAGAAGTACATGGAGAAGAGGAAGAAGTTGTTTCTTGGGTTTGTTGATCTGGAGAAAGCATTCGATAGGGTTCCATGTGAAGTAGTGACATGGGCATTGAGGAAGTTAGGGTTGGAGGAAAGGTTGATCAGAGTAGTGATGGCAATGTACAAAAGAGCACGCACAGCTGTAAGGACGAAGGACGGGAACAGTGGTGAGTTTGAGGTGAAGCTGGGAGTGCATCAGGGGTCGGTACTAAGTCCACTACTATTTGTAGCTGTGATGGATGTGCTGGCTCGACGTAAAGGAGGGTTTAACGTGGGAGTTGTTGTATGCAGATAATCTGGTGTTGATTGCAGAAAGTATGGATGGACTGAAGGAGAAGATGAACAGGTGGAAGGAATGCATGAAGACAAAAGGTCTGAAGGTGAATATCGGAAAAACGAAGGTGATGGCAAGTGGTAAAGCATGTGGTGAGGTGGAAAGAACTGGGAAGTGGCCGTGTGCTGTGTGAGGAAGGGTGTCGGAGTGAATTCCATTCAATGTGCAATGTGCGCTGAGTGGGTTCATCAAAAATGTCGTGGTTTGAGAGGGTCATTAACCAGTGTGGCAGCTACATTCAAGTGTAAGGTGTGCACAGAGGGAGCTGCAGATGGAGGAAATGTTGAGTTGGATCTCGGAGACGGCATGAAGCTGAAAGGTGTGAAAACATTTTGTTACCTCGGAGACATGCTGAATGGAGAAGGTGGATGAGACTCGGCAACGGTTGCTGGAGTGAGATGTGCATGGAAGAAGTTTCGGGAACTGAGTGGCGTGCTGACGAGGAGGGGAGTGTCGTTGAAGCTGAAGGGAAAGGTGTATGCTGCATGTGTGAGAAGTGTTATGATTTATGGGAGCGAGACATGGGTAATGAACGTAGAGCAGCAACGAAGACTGGAAAGGGTGGAAATGTGAATGGTTCGGTGGATGTGTGGAGTATCGTTGAGAGAGAGGAAGACAAATGATGAACCGTGAAAGATGATGGGTATAGAGCCTGTGATTGATGCTGTGAAGAGAAACAGTTTGAGATGGTTTGGTCATGTGTTGAGGAAGGATGAAAGTGACTGGTTGAGAAGAGTGATGGAAATGAATGTAGAAGGAAGTAGAGGACGGGGAAGACCGAGAAAGACTTGGCTAAAGATGGTCGAAGAAGAAATGCGGGCAAGGGGGTTAACAAGGGGAGATGCAGAAAATAGGGCAAAATGGAGAAGATTGTCATGGGGACTGCAAGGCTAACCCCCGCTCTCGCAGGGAAAATGGCCTTAAAATGCCTGTTGCAGTACAAAGTACTTATTTATTTCATTTCTCATCTGGGCAATATCTCAGGCACCTTTTGAGCTAGGAAGCTGATATTTGGAATGACAATGATCAAGTGATTTGGCTGTAAAGGCTATTTTTGATGAATCAATTAATCGATAAATTATTTAATTATTCCATTGAAGACGTAATGAATTAATTTTTTTAAAGTTGCAGATTTGGATGAAATGGTGGTGGTTCAGGTATTCTGTTAGCCAATTGATTAATTATTTTATGACAATTATTTATTTATTTTCATTGTTAATCATTTATTTATTTTCTTTCTCATCAGCGAAATATCTGTCAACTTTTGAGCTAGGAAGCTGATATTTGGACATGACAGTGACCAAGAGATGTTGCTAGAAAGGATATTTTGATTTATGGTTTAATCAATTAATCGATTAATTAATCAGTTAATTATTTACTTTTTTCGATTGATGACTTATTTAATTAATTTTCAAAAAGTTGCAGCTTCGGATGAAGCACTGATGGTTTCGGTATGCTATTAGCCAATTGATTAAGAAAATAGTTTGATGATCATTGTTTATTATTTATTGTTTCATATATAATATTTGATTATTAAACATTGTTTAATATTTTGATATTTTCATTATGCAATTAATGAATCAATTATTGTGCACCTCTCCCTTCCAATACAGTCTATGGGCTGCACGGTGGTATCACCAGGCACCAAAGGCACGCCAGCAATGCCACGCTGGAGGATATTTATTTATTTGGCATGGGGTCGGTGTACTTTGAATGTTTCTGTGCTTGTTAGTCCCCTACCAGTGTACACCGGAGGGGACTATAGGTTTGCACTCTGTCCCTCCGTCTTTCAGTCTGTCAGTCTGTCCGTCCGTCACGCAAAGAACAGTTTTCCGGACTTTTTTTCTAAACTCTTAATGCTAATGATTTCAAACTTGGTAAATGGTTTCCTCATGATACGTTACAGATCAAGTTCGAACTGCACGACGTTTCGATCATTTTTGACAAAGTTATGGCACTTTGAACTTTGGTAATTTCCCCAACAGTCTTCTGGCAGACTGCCGATAGGGGACATGTATTGCAGCGCAATACTCAGAATGCTTGTTTTATTTTAATTTTTTTAAATCATTTTGTGCAATGGAAATCTGCAGTATTTGTAAATGGTCTTCAGTGTTTTATTTCATCATTTGTAACATAATTATACAAGCATCATGCCTAACTTGTTGACTTTTGTTATTAGTCCCCTTCCGGTGTACACCGGAGGGGACTATAGGTTTGCATTCCGTCCCTCCGTTTGTCAGTCTGTCAGTCTGTCAGTCTGTCAGTCTGTCAGTCCGTCACGCAAAGAACAGTTTTCTGGACTTTTTTTTCTAAACTTGGTACAATGGTTTCCTCATGATAAGTTAAAGATCAAGTTCGAACTTCACGACGTTTCGATAATTTTTGACAAAGTTATGGCACTCTGAACTTTGGTAATTTCCCCAACAGTTTTCCGGACGACAGACTGCCGGTAGGGGACATGTATTGTAGCGCAATACTCAGAATGCTTGTTATGTGTGAAGAATATATGTACTCAGTATTGCTTCTTTTTTATTCACTCTTTTCGTTTTGTTTTTTTTAGCTTTTGGCTAGGGCTGCCTCTCAGTCCTTCAAACCCGAGCTTCTTGCCAACAGTTTAAATTAAAACAATAAAGAGCAATCAGACATCATCGACCCTCGCTAAGACTTTTTTTCGTGTGGTGTATTTTGTGTGGCAAATAAGTGGAAGGATGTACTAAATGAAAGGTCGTTGATTGCAAATGAAAACTCGAAATTGTCTAAATTGTCTCGATATAAATATGTAAAAGTCAAAGGTCTGAAAAGTTGGAAAGGTCAAATGGTCTGAAGGTCGAAAAGTTCAAAAGTCGAAAGGTCTGAAATTGTCAAAATGGGTCTAAAGGGTTGGAATTGTCTGAAGGGGTCGAAAGGGTCTTAAAACATAAAAGGATCTGAAGGTCAAAGGGGTCTACATGGTATTACAAGGTCTGAAAGGTGTGAAGGTATAAAGGGTAGAGGGGTCTTAGGGTATTCGGGGTTCTAAAGAGTCAAAAAGGATCGAAAGGGTCCTATAGGTCTAATAGTTATAAAGGGTGTAACGAGGTCCATGGGGGTTTCAGAGTCTTCTGGCTCTAAACGATCTTAGTGATCTAAAGGGTCTTAAAGGCTATTAGGGGTCTGAAGGATCATAGGGGTCTTAAGGGTTTACAAGGTCTTAAACGGTCTTCAAGGGTCTAAAGGGTCTTCAAGGTCATAAAGCATGTTTGGGTTCTCAAAGGGTGTAAGCCTTAGACTCTAAGGGCTTTAAAGGCTCCAAAGAGTTGTAGGTGTCTTAGAGCCTTCATGGGTCTCCATGGTCTTTTGGGTCATAGGATTCTAAAGGGTCTAATGTAATTCATACAATAAAGTACTGACGTTCTGTGCGGACAACCAGACAGACAGACAAACAAACGGACCCAAATGCCACACCCTCTCCTCTGGTGAGTGTAATCAGGATCTAACGGTCCAGTGAAACCTTCAGATAGGCACATGTTTAAAGAAGGCTGAAATGTGGAAAATGACATTTTTGGGTGGGATCATATTCCAGTGATTTTTCCAGATATCCCCTCGGATCTCTCCAGAATTTTTACATGTGATGGAGGACATATTCAGGAGTATAAAACAGCAGAGATTCGTTTTGTTGCAATTTGTTCAAGGTTGACCAAAGACTTTTCATGAAATGCCTGAACTAGTCTGGTAATCTGGCTCTAAAATGCTGCATGTGACAAACAGTGCTGTTCCCACTGCCAAAGCCCCCAATAAATAAATATCAAATTCTGACAAAAATAAGAACGTATCTTGTAAAAATCATGGAAAACAAAAACTTTCTTGTGATCTACGTCAGATAGAGGTATGTAGATATGTTTGTGGAATCATACCATGGTTTCTTGTTGTGACGTGTCCGGGTCGGTCGAACCAAATCGCACGGTCATGTCAAATTCCACTTTTGGTGCATCTGAAAGCAAAATAATCCAAGTCAAATACTGCAAGAGGCAAAACGTGTTCTATTTGGCCATTAACCTGACACCACTCAGGTTGAATAACTATACTTTTCTAACTGGCTCAATCCCCCAACAACACTTCCCCTTCCCTTCCCCACAATCTTCATTTCCACCTTTATAATCTTCACTCAAATAATCTCTCAGATAATCATGGTTACTCCAACAGGAAAACTGGTCAGTCATGATAATAAATGTTGAAAAGAGATCATCTTGTGCACAGACAGTTAATGTGAAAGTTAATTCCACGAGGTGAAAACGGTGATAAATTTGCTTCTGGAAGGTTTCCACTTATTTCGAAATACAAACACATAACGAAGTTATTAATGGGTTTTCTTGGTTACAAAATCGAACCCAAGATGGATGGTCCATTAGAGTTCCAATCTAAACCCAATTGCTCATGAGGCAAATAGCTCAGGTTCAAATCCCATATATCATGTATGTGCCCATTGTCTACTAATGTCCTTGAATGAAAAGCACATATTTGTGTACGAATCTCTGTGCCCTTCATGTGATAGAGGTACAAACAAGCTCCTGTACGATCGTTCAGAGTAAGTATAAATAATATTCGAGGTTATGAAATTATGGGATTTAAAGTTTGCGTGGACTTTCTTTTTCAAAGATTGTCGTGGTGTTGAAATAGTTTCGTGGTGTTCAGACGAAATTTGGCGGAGAGGTTCGGTACGTGACAAGGACGAAATGATTAGATTTTGGTGAAAATTGGGATACGGATCTGGATTCGAGAATTTTTAAAGTGATTCTTCACCATTGAGAGACAAGGCCAAAAATGATATATGGCAGGATATTTCAAAAAGTTGTGAACGAATTATGACTAAACTTGGTGGATGACTTGGTTCGGCAACAAGAAAAAGCCGATTAGATTTTGGTTCAGGTCCGAATCTAGAAACTGTTTAACCTGGCAGAGGTATGTGCTCCACCGAGTGCCGTTCTAGTTTACTCTTGTATTTTTCTGCCTAACTGTTCTCTCTCTATTTTTAATACATTATCCTTGCACTGTGACAATACATTATTTCAATACATTGTCCTTGTAAGATTTTACATGAACCTCAATCATTGCATGAAAGGGCTGCCATGATGGCCTAGAGAAAGGCACACTCAACTCTAAGCCTTCCAGCCTGGGTTTGAATCCCAACCCAGGTATAAACTGTCAACCCGGTGTTTCAGAGGCAGGGTTATTCATCAATGTGTGTGCCGTCCCTCTGATGGGCATTAAACAGGCATCCCATCTGCTGGCATTAGTTGGTGGATGTAAAATATCCCACGGTGTCATCGCATAGAGTCGGCGAGCTATCGCTGGCACCATGGACAAATTCCAAATTCCTGTCCTAAGCAGCAGAGGGCATTGCATCAGCGGCACAGCCATGCCCCCTGCCAAACATGCTACCACACAAACTTGTGTTGCATACGAATGAAAAAGAAGATTACATGAAAAACTAGAATGGCACTCTTCGAATAAGTTAATTACGGGCATCCCATTCGAAAAACTTGAGTCGTTCTCGAGTTATAGACCTATTACAGACTTTGACCTTTGACCTATTGAGCACAAAATCTAATAAGTTCATCTTCACATCTTTCTACATTACTGTACCAAATTTGGTCAAAATCCCATCACTGGTTCACAAGTTATCGCGGTAACAGTATTTCTACCTGACATGACCTCTGACCTTTAGCCTTTGACCTCGTGACCCCAAAATCTAATCAGTTCATCTCTGCCTCGTTATACATACCTGCACCAAGTTTGACTAAGATCACTTTCGTAAAAATAATCACTCGGACAACAAATAATTTCATTAAAAGTTTGACTCATTGTGGTGAAAAATAAAATCTTAGGTGAGGAGACAAGAACCACTGAAAATACACAATCAAGTTTATTTACAATCAATATTCCAATTACTTTGGGACAAATAACTTTACCAAATTAATTAATTTCACTTCTTTCTTGTGAACTATATATCTCTTATTCCTTTTGCATAGCTTCATTTTTCATATCAACAAAGTGATAATAAATGCCAAATCCCGACCGTAATCCAAGCCCATAACCTTACCTTGACGGAGCACAGCAGCGACAATATCTGCTCCCAGTTCACATTTGCTGCCCGTGTAGGCTGAGCCACAATTGCAGATGGCGGTGCAGGTAGCGTCACATGAACAGGTTCCACCGTTCAGGCAGGGGTTCCACTCTGTGCACCTCTTTGGACACTTTTCCACATCACAACTCTCTGAAAATGGAGATTGAAAAAGCAGATTTTGAATTCGCATTTTATGACCACGAGAGACACTGTTTGTCTTCATCCACAGACCTGATGTGACTCGGTAAATATTCTGAGAAGTTTATGAAAATTTTAGAATGTTTTTTCTTTGTAAAATAATTATATCCTTATAAAAATGTCATGTATAAAGTCCACTGATGTCTAATAATGTCATCGTGGGGCACGTGATCATCTGGAAACAAGCTTCTCCACATCATAGTGAACTTTATATTCATTTTATGTTTATATTTTCAGTGAATAAAAGTTCTTATATTTTAATCATGTAAATATACAACCAGCTTCGAGGAAAGCCTAAGCATCATCCTTTAATCAAAGGAAGTTTCTCAATGAAGATCAGGTAAATAAGCATTTAATATTACATTATTGTATGCTTCACTTACTATCAGTTCTGAAAATATTGTTCATTTTCAACAATGTACAATAAATATTAACAGCGCAATAATTTGCCAAAAGAAAACAGAGCTTTGTAATATGGGCAATCTACTATTTAAAACAAATGCACAGAGTGGAAGGTGTGATCGGATTGAAGGTTAGGGACCAGGTACGATGGGTACCAAAGGTCCTACATTTGATCAAAAAATACTTGTACTTGTCACTTCACCAGAGCTCCTTGAAAGGTTTAGATGGAAGACGTTTCCTCGATGGAGATTGTAAATCGGATGAGATCTCGGTTCATCATTTTATGCCACAGTAAAATTGAGCCAACATGGAATGGAGAAATCTTAGTCTCCACCACCAAAAAAATTCAAGGTACAGCGCTCAGACAGGAAGGTGAAGGTTATACTTACTGGTGGAAATATAGTGTTTTGGGACCTTAACAGGTTAAATCCAGTCAAACTTCATGAATGTGAGAAAAACACAGTGCAAATTACAACAGGAATTGTTATGTAATTAAAGAAGACAAGTAAGACACAGAGGATGTCCCAGTATATGTAGTTACATGGTGTCACTAAACTGCACCGTAACACATTCCCACAGCAAATGCAATCACGACTCGAGTGGAGGTCGGTAAGGAAGTCCCAATCTATATGTACAACTTTTCGGGGGGGGGAGAAAACCCGACTTTCTTGCCGCTGTCCTCTGGAGTGGTTGTTTCAAGTAGATCATCGTAGCAGATTTCATCGATGTAGATCGTAGTAGATCACAGCAGCAGATTTCGTCGATGTAGATTGTAGTAGATTACAGCAGCAAATTTCATCGATGTAGATCGTAGTAGATCACAGCAGCAGATTTTGGCGATGTAGATTGTCGTAGATTACAGCACCAAATTTCATCGATGTAGATTGTAGCAGATCACAGCAGCATATTTAGTCGATGGAGATTATAGTCAATCATCGCAGCATAGATCATAGAGCCTGGTGTTGGCTTAGCGGTTAGGGTGCCGGCTTGGGATCCTAGGATCCTGGGTTTGAATCCCGGTCGATTGCTGAATTAACACGAGGGGGGTTGACTCAGCCTGTCATACTTCCGAGGTCAGCAAATTGAGTACCAGTTCGCTGGTAATTCCCTGTGTGTCGCAAGAGGGGACAAACAGGGTTGGCGGCAGGAAGGGCATCCGGCCTTAAAACATTGCTTCACAAAGGGGACCAAGGTGCCCGAAAAAGGCCAACCCCTGCTCTGCGGGGGGAAAATGGCCTCTAAAGGTGTTTTTTTTTTATAGCAGCAGATTTCGTCGATGTAGATCGTAGTGGATTACAGCAGAAGCTTTAGTCGATGCAGGTTATAGTCGATCATAGCAGCAGATTTCGTCGATGTAGATCATCGTAGCTCACCACATCAGACTTCAGTCGATGACAGACTACCATGACTGCCACATGAAAATTGAAATATCGCACTCTGTAGCGAGCAAGGCAACCAGTACATCGGAATGGGTTGCAGCGGGCAAAAGGCAGCGGGGAGGGAGTTTATTTTGGTTAATTGCTGCACGTTTTGCATATTGTCGCGCGAATACCCTCCGGTTAATACCAGAGCTCTCGAATGACCAAATGGCTTTAATTGAGGCGACGACCAAATATGGACTTTGCTATAACAGCACGGTATCACAGCACGGTATCACAGCAAAATAAACATTTTGCTACCTCGGAGACATGCTGAATGGAGAAGGTGGATCAGACTCGGCAACGGTTGCTCGAGTGAGATGTGCATGGAAGAAGTTTCGGGAACTGAGTGGCGTGCTGATGAGGAGGAGAGTGTCGCTGAAGCTGAAGGGAAAGGTGTATGCTGCATGTGTGAGAAGTGTTATGATTTATGGGAGCGAGACATGGGTAATGAACGTAGAGCAGCAACGAAGGCTGGAAAGGGTGGAAATGCGAATGGTTCGATGGATGTGCGGAGTATCGTTGAGAGAGAGGAAGACAAATGATGAATTGCGAAAGATGATGGGAATATTGCCTGTGATTGATGCTGTGAAGAGGAACAGGTTGAGATGGTTTGGTCATGTATTGAGGAAGGATGAAAGTGACTGGTTGAGAAGAGTGATGGAAGTTAATGTAGAAGGAAGTAGAGGACGGGGAAGACCGAGAAAGATTTGGCTAAATATGGTGGAAGAAGAAATGCGGGCAAGGGGGTTAACAAGGAGAGATGCAGAAAATAGGGCAAAATGGAGAAGATTGTCATGGGGACTGCAAGGCTAACCCCCGCTCTAGCAGGGAACATGGCCTTAAAATGCATGTTGTTGTTGTTGTTGTATCACAGCACGGGAGAAAGAATGAAGAGGAAGAAGCGGAAGCGCTTATCTGGAGAGGGAACGATCTCAACCGGGAATCCGGGGTAAAATGTACAAGAATAAGGATTTATTAAACGGACCCGATATAATGAAACGCCACGGTGAAATAAAAAATGATCCTAAATTGGGATCCCACACGCAGACTTTGAACACGCCACAAAGGAAAATGGATTACGAAAAGATATGTCTTGTCGTGTAATGGTTCGTGGGTGCAAGCTTATCTGTCCGAAATGTGTCCTTCGTCCAATGCGGCTCCCTCAGTCCGCCTCGCCCACGAGCTCCGCCAGGCCCGAGCGACCCGCCCCACTCTAGGCTCCTCGTCCACCGCCCATGAGGTCCGTTCGCTCCACAGCACGCCTCGCTCCAGCACCAAAAGCAAATGGGCTAGCGATCTCCCCATGAAGCCGATCTCCAACACGAGGTCGATCTCCAACACGAGGCACAACGAGAGCCAGGAACGGAGAGCGAAGAGCGAAAGACCAGCACGACTCAATAACCAGAGCAAAGCGTCCAGAATCCCACCAGCGAGTCCTTTTGTCACTTGGCATGTGACGTCAGTTTTGGCGCGCCACCAACCAGAGCCTCGTAGCTTCCCGACATCTCCTGAACCGTTTCGCGCCTTCTGTGCTGATTGGTTCAAGGCTCACGCCTTCCATGCCAACCAATCACACGTTCCCTGTGGTGTGGTTACAGCTTGTCTCACGCGATGTTGCTCGGCCAGCTGGTGGTGCGGCTGGCGACGGCCATCCGGCGGTGCCCCGATCTGGCTTCCTGCATGTCTTCTTCCAAGGTCATTGTAAGGGAAGGGGAATTATTTAATGTTGCACTAAAGGGCCTATCTAAGTGTTTATATGAGTATACGTTACCATAAGGGACAAAGGTTTGGCGACAGGGGGAAACGACGAACAAAGGAATCTTATCCATAATCCCTGTACTATTTAGCACGCCCTGCTCCCTCGTAGCGGGGACATCGATACAGCTTATACCGACAACCCGGGCTAACATAGAACTTATTACAGCTAGATTCCCTATCAGGGCAGTCAGATACCTACTTATACAGATCTACCTGGCTCGATATATCACTCTACCCCCCGACATAACAATATTATTATATCGGTATCATAAATGTAACGGACATCCTATCTCATCCATGAGATCAGATGTAGGAACTTACCCACAATAAATAACTGCATGTGTTTTGCAATATCGGACACAAAGATAAATTATTCCCTTCCAGCTCCAAACAAGCCAATGCATGTTTCTACAACTGTGGAGCAGCCTCTCCTTTGGTGTACGAGGGGCAGTTTGAAAACTAAAACAAAGAGGGGAAAAGCTCAAAAGGAAGCATTTTGCATTTTTCAAACCAGAGAAGACAGACCTTTGGCTCGTGTGGGATCTCATATCCACCATATTCCTGATGATGACCCCACATGGGTGAAACCAGGAAGTCAGTTTGCTTGGAATACTTGTTGGTTCCCATACTTGTTGTGATGTTTTGGTTAATTTGTGTTCAATGTTAAAATGGTCCACAGCTGTTGCATACTAGTTTCCCCTGCCGTGAAAAATGCAGGCCTTGGCCTCTTCTAAACTAGGAAGGAATATTTTATAAACATTCTCTTTATTCGTTTTGCTTGAAATTTACGAAGACTGCTAACATGATACGTTTAATGACGATTTTCATGTGTTAGGTGTTGGTCCGGTATTATATAAAATATACATTTCATTAAAATACCTGCTGTTGATTTTGACCCGGTGCTTGTTTTATCAGAGGTTGTAGAGGTTGCAGAGGTTGTCGATACCAGCGGAGTTTCTAAACTTGACAGTGACTGAGTCATTGTATCAGGTGTAGAGATTGAAGTTTTTCCTGGTGCTTGAACGGCAAAAAAAAAAAAAAATTAGACTTTGTGAAGAATGTTTTTGAAATACAAATAAATTCTAATTTGGTGCAAGACAAAGAAAAACCATTTGGGCGAACCTGGCTGTGCTGCATATACACAACAGATCTCCCAAGTACTACAGGTAGTGCTAAAAGAACAAAAAACTCCATGCAGAGACTTTCGCCAGAGCCAAACACACAATTGCCGACACTTTTCAAAAGATAGTGTTGGCACTTAAACATCCACCATCACAATGCAACAAAACAGGTGAAGGGTTGCATGCTCTGAAATTCAGCGGACGTTGGTTATCCTGCTGATGCAAAAGGCGGTTTTTTAATGTCAGAACATGTTGACATTCACAGCCAGACTCGAAAGCAGAGCGATGAGCATGTCACCAACTAATCTATACGAAATGCGATAAATTCATGTTCGTTTTTTAACAAAGTGAAAATATCTTACGAGTATTTTGCCAACAGTAAGAACTCAAACAAGGAAATGACGATGCACACAGCACATGTGGAAAAGGGTTTCATTGAAACCAAGTTGATTTCTCCAATGTTCAGAATTATTGATTCGATATTTCCCATATCAGCAATATTTCCTACTCGAAGTGACCCATTGGAAAATCAACGGGCAGAGATTCTTTGAGCAAGATAATTTGAAATTAGAGAGCTATTCACGATAAAATAATTAATTGAAAGAAATTTAATTGTGGAATTTTGAAACAGAGAATATAACTCATAAAAGTGAGATGATATATTTTTATAAAAATCATATAAGATGCATATATGCATGATTTTTGGTTTAATACATCTCTATAATAACACACAAAAAGTGCACGGTTAACCAAAATAAATGCCCTCCCCACTGCCTTTCACACTCCACATCTCCAAATAGAAGAAGAAGAAGAAAAGCCAGGATCTCTGTTTAAAAACTTTAATGGAATTAACCGCTGGAAAGAAAAACTGGAAAACAGAATGTTATTGCCAAAGAAGAAATCAAACTCTTGGAAGTTGTACAACTTGTCCGGGGGGAGAAAACCTACTTTCTTGCCGCTGTCCTGTCAAGTGGGTGTTTCTTGTAGATTGCAGAAGATTTTATCGATGTAAATCGTAGTCGATCACAGCAGCAGATTTCGTCGATGTTTATTGCAGTAGATTACAGCAAAAGATTTAATTGATGTAAATTGTAGTGGATCACAGCAGCAGATTTCATCGATGTAGATCACAGCAGCAGATTTCGTCTATGTAGATTGTAGTAGTTCACCGCATCAGACTTCAGTCGACCACAGACTACCATGACTAAAAAAAACCCACCGTTTAGAGGCCATTTTTCCCCGCAAAGCGGGGGTTGGCCTTTTCGGGGACCGTGGTAGTTGGTTTTTTTTTATTTTATTTTTTTTGGTCCCCTTTTTGAAGCAATGTTTTACAACCGGATGCCCTTCCTGACGCCAACCCTTTTTGCCACCTTCAACGACAAACAGGGAATTACCAGTGAACTGGTACTCAATTAAGCCGACCTCGGAAGGATGACAGGCTGAGTCAACCCCCCTGGCATTAATTCGGCGATCGACCGAGATTCGAACCCAGGATCCTAGGATCCTAAAGCCGGCACCCTCGCCGCGAGCCCAACACCAGGGATCAGAGACTACCATGACTGCCACATGAAAATTGAAATATCGCACTCCGTAGCGAGTGAGGCAACCAGTCCATCGGGATGGGTTGCAGCGGGGGAAAGGCAGCGGGGAGGGAGCTTATTTTGGTTAACTGCTGCACATCTTGCATATTATTATTATTATATCGGTATTATAAATGTAAGGCCATCCTATCTCATCCATGAGACCAGATGTAGGAACTTACCCACAATGAATAACTACATGTGTTTAGCAATGTCGAACACTAACATAAATTATTCCCTTCCAGCTCCGAACAAGCCAATGCATGTTTCTACAACTGTGGAGCAGCCTCTCCTTTGGTGTATGAGGGGCAGTTTGAAAATTAAAACAAAGAGGGGAAAAGCTCAAAAGGAAGCATTTTGCATTTTTCAAACCAGAGAAGACAGACCTTTGGCTTGTGTGGGATCTCATATCCACCATATTCCTGATGATGACCCCACATGGGTGAAATCAGGAAGTCAGTTTACTTGGAATACTTGTTGGTTCCCATACTTGTGGAGATGTTTTGGTTAATTAGTGTTCGATGTTAAAACGGCCATTGGTTGGCGCCTAAACGTTTCCCCCGCCATGAAAAATGCAGGCCTTGGACTCTTCTAAACGAGGAAGGAATACTTTATAAACATTCTCTTTGTTCGTTTTGCTTGAAATATACTAAGACTGCAAATATGATACGATTAATGACGATTTTCATGTGTTAGGTGTTGGTCGGCTATTATTTAAAATATACATTTCATTAAAATACCTTCTGTTGATTTTGACACGGTGCTTGTTGTACCAGAGGCTGCAGAGGTTGTCGATACCAGGTGAGTTTCTGAACTTGATACCGCTTGAGTCATTGTATCAGGTGTAGAGATTGAAGTTTTTCCTGGTGCTTGAACGGAAAAAAAAACAAAAAATTAGACTTTGTGAAGAATGTTTTTGAAATACAAATAAATTCTAATTTGGTGCAAGACAAAGAAAACCATTTGGGCGAACCTGGCTGTGCTGCATATACACAACAGATCTCCCAAGTACTACAGGTAGTGCTAAAAGAACAAAAAACTCCATGCAGAGACTTTCGCCAGAGCCAAACACACAATTGCCGACACTTTTCAAAAGATAGTGTTGGCACTTAAACATCCACCATCACAATGCAACAAAACAGGTGAAGGGTTGCATGCTCTGAAATTCAGCGGACGTTGGTTATCCTGCTGATGCAAAAGGCGGTTTTTTAATGTCAGAACATGTTGACATTCACAGCCAGACTCGAAAGCAGAGCGATGAGCATGTCACCAACTAATCTATACGAAATGCGATAAATTCATGTTCGTTTTTTAACAAAGTGAAAATATCTTACGAGTATTTTGCCAACAGTAAGAACTCAAACAAGGAAATGACGATGCACACAGCACATGTGGAAAAGGGTTTCATTGAAACCAAGTTGATTTCTCCAATGTTCTGAATTATTGATTCGATATTTCCCATATCAGCAATATTTCATACTCGAAGTGACCCATTGGAAAATCAACGGACAGAGATTCTTTGAGCAAGATAATTTGAAATTAGAGAGCTATTCACGATAAAATAATTAATTGAAAGAAATTTAATTGTGGCATTTGAAACAGAGAATATAACTCATTAAAGTGAGATGATATATTTTTATTAAAATCATATAAGATGCATATATGCATGATTTTTGGTTTAATACATCTCTATAATAACACACGAAAAGTGCACGGTTAACCAAAATAAATGCCCTCCCCACTGCCTTTCACACTCCACATCACCAAATAGAAGAAGGAGAAGAAAAGCCAGTATCTCTGTTTGAAAACTTTAATGGAATAAACCGCTGAAAAGAAAAACTGGAAAACAGAATGTTATTGCCAAAGAAGAAATCAAACTCTTGGAAGTTGTACAACTTGTCCGGGGGGAAAAAACCTACTTTCTTGCCGCTGTCCTGTCGAGTGGGTGTTTCTTGAAGATTGCAGAAGATTTTATCGATGTAAATCGTAGTCGATCACAGCAGCAGATTTCGTCGATGTTTATTGCAGTAGATTACAGCAAAAGATTTAATCGATGTAAATTGTAGTGGATCACAGCAGCAGATTTCATCGATGTAGATCACAGCAGCAGATTTCGTCTATGTAGATCGTAGTAGTTCACCACATCAGACTTCAGTCGACCACAGACTACCATGACTGCCACATGAAAATTGAAATATCGCACTCCGTAGCGAGTGAGGCAACCAGTCCATCGGGATGGGTTGCAGCGGGTGAAAGGCAGCGGGGAGGGAGCTTATTTTGGTTAACTGCTGCACGTTTTGCATATTATTATATCGGTATTATAAATGTAAGGCCATCCTATCTCATCCATGAGACCAGATGTAGGAACTTTTTTTTTTTTTTTTTTGTATACTGAATCGAGGAGATTCATGAGACCATGAGACCTCCTGAGAATCCATGAGACCCACAATGAATAACTACATGTGTTTTGCAATTTTTTTTTTTTTTTTTTTTTGTATACAAGATCGAGGCTCGTGAAAGAGCGAACATTAATCACACAGAAAGACAAACAGACACATAAAACAAATAACATCGGGAGCGGTAGACAAGATGGGGAGAGAGGGGGAAGGACACAAACACAACATTTGAGAGCAGGGACCGAGAGACATGGAGACATCGAGAGATCTGTGGGAGGGAGAGGGCTTTGGGGGGGAGGCATGTGAAGGGGGGGAGGCATGTGCAGGGGGGGGGGGGGGTGGGAGAGGTATAAACATATGGACACTGCCAGGATTTCCAGGAAAGAAGTTGGAATTTCAAACAAGGTGGATCTGGGGTGAATTAGTGGGGGTAGAAAAGATCAAGGTTATGGATGGGGGAAGATAAGAGATGGTGGTGAACAGCTGTTTTAAAGACCTGGAGGGAGGAGAGGGATTGAAGGGAGTGTGGGAGTTTGTTCCACAGGCGGGAGAAAAGAGGAATGAAAGAGTGAAGGTGAGCAGAGAGCCGAGATTTCGGCAGTTTAACCATCAGAGGGTTGCTGGCAGATCTTGTGCGACCTGTAGGAATATTTGGGGGACAGAGCACAGAGAGAGCTGGGGGAGCAAGGCCGGAGAGGAGTCGGTAGAAGACAGAAAGGCCACCTACCTGCCTGCGGTGAGTGAGTGAAAGGCCCTCAGAGATAGCTTCATCGCGGGAGATTCCAATGATTTTGAAAGCTTTGGATTCAACAGCGTGAAGCCGAGCCAGGTGTGAGGCAGGAGCACCAGCCCATAGGGGAGAACAGTATTCCATTGAGCTGCGGATGAAAGCCTTGTATGTGGTGAGGAGCTCAGGTGTGCCGAGGAAGGACTTCGCACGACGGAGGATGCCCAGTCGGCGACTGGCTTTGGAGGCCAGCTTGGAAATGTGGTTTTCCCAAGAAAGATCATGGCAGATAGTGAGACCCAAAAGCTTGAGTGACAGAACTTCTTGGAGAGGATTGTTGAGAAAGTAGATGGGAGGGTTGTCCAGTCGATCTTTTCGGAGAGACATAGTAAGAGAGTGAGATTTGTCAGGATTGAAAGACATGTTCCACTTGTTTGACCAGTCTGTGATTTTGTCCAGGTCTTCAGAGAGTGAGGAGGCTGCAGACTGCCGATCTGAGGGAAGAGGAATGGAGCGGCAGAGAGTGGAGTCATCAGCAAAGAGATAGAGAGGATTTTCCAGAGAGTCAGAGAGATCATTGATAAAGACCAGAAAAAGCACAGGGCCCAGCACACTTCCTTGGGGAACTCCAGCCTGAACAGGAAGGGGAGATGAGAGAAATCCATTCAGGGCCACACGTTGACTACGACCAGAGAGTAAGTCCGCAAGCCAAGAATGTCAGACACAAACATAAATTATTCCCTTCCAGCTCCGAACAAGCCAATGCATGTTTCTACAACTGTAGAGCAGCCTCTCCTTTGGTGTACGAGGGGCAGTTTGAAAACTAAAACAAAGAGGGGAAAAGCTCAAAAGGAAGCATTTTGCATTTTTCAAACCAGAGAAGACAGACCTTTGGGTCGTGTGGGATCTTATATCTACCATATTGCTGATGATGACCTCACAGGGGTGAAACCGGGAAGTCAGTTTGCTTGGAATACTTGTTGGTTCCCATACTTGTGGAGATGTTTTGGTTAATTTGTGTTCGATGTTAAAACGGCCATTGGTTGGGGCCTAAACGTTTCCCCCGCCGTGAAAAATGCAGGCCTTGGCATCTTCTATACGAGGAAGGAATATTTTATAAACATTCTCTTTATTAGTTTTGCTTGAAATATACTAAGACTGCAAATATGATACGATTAATGACGATTTTCATGTGTTAGGTGTTGGTCGGCTATTATTTAAAATATACATTTCATTAAAATACCTTCTGTTGATTTTGACATGGTGCTTGTTGTACCAGAGACTGCAGAGGTTGTCGATACCAGGTGAGTTTCTGAACTTGACACTGCCCGAGTCATTGTATCAGGTGTAGAGATTGAAGTTTTTCCTGGTGCTTGAACGGCAAAAAAAAAAAAAATTAGACTTTGTGAAGAATGTTTTTGAAATACAAATAAATTCTAATTTGGCGCAAGACAAAGAAAACCATTTGGGCGAACCTGGCTGTGCTGCATATACACAACAGATCTCCCAAGTACTACAGGTAGTGCTAAAAGAACAAAAAACTCCATGCAGAGACTTTCGCCAGAGCCAAACACACAATTGCCGACACTTTTCAAAAGATAGTGTTGGCACTTAAACATCCACCATCACAATGCAACAAAACAGGTGAAGGGTTGCATGCTGTGAAATTCAGCGGACGTTGGTTATCCTGCTGATGCAAAAGGCTGTTTTTTAATGTCAGAACATGTTGACATTCACAGCCAGGCTCGAAAGCAGAGCGATGAGCATGTCACCAACTAATCTATACGAAATGTGATAAATTCATGTTCGTTTTTGAACAAAGTGAAAATATCTTAGGAGTATTTTGCCAACAGTAAGAACTCAAACAAGGAAATGACGATGCACACAGCACATGTGGAAAAGGGTTTCATTGAAACCAAGTTGATTTCTCCAATGTTCTGAATTATTGATTCGATATTTCCCATAATCAGCAATATTTCATACTCGCAGTGACCCATTGGAAAATCAACGGGCAGAGATTCTTTGAGCAAGATAATTTGAAATTAGAGAGCTATTCACGATAAAATAATTAATTGAAAGAAATTTAATTGTGGAATTTTGAAACAGAGAATATAACTCATTAAAGTGAGATGATATTTTATATTAAAATCATATAAGATGCATATATGCATGATTTTTGGTTTAATACATCTCTATAATAACACACAAAAAGTGCACGGTTAACCTAAATAAATGCCCTCCCCACTGCCTTTCACACTCCACATTATCAAATAGAAGAAGAAGAAGAAAATCCAGTATCTCTGTTTGAAAACTTTAATGGAATAAACTGCTGGAAAGAAAAACTGGAAAACAGAATGTTATTGCCAAAGAAGAAATCAAACTCTTGGAAGTTGTACAACTTGTCCGGGGGGAGAAAACATACTTTCTTGCCGCTGTCCTGTCGAGTGGGTGTTTCTTGTAGATTGCAGAAGATTTTATCGATGTAAATCGTAGTCGATCACAGCAGCAGATTTCGTCGATGTTTATTGCAGTAGATTACAGCAAAAGATTTAATCGATGTAAATTGTAGTGGATCACAGCAGCAGATTTCATCGATGTAGATCACAGCAGCAGATTTCGTCTATGTAGATCGTAGTAGTTCACCGCATCAGACTTCAGTCGACCACAGACTACCATGACTGCTACATGAAAATTGAAATATCGCACTCCGTAGCGAGTGAGGCAACCAGTCCATCGGGATGGGTTGCAGCGGGTGAAACGCAGCGGGGAGGGAGCTTATTTTGGTTAACTGCTGCACGTCTTGCATATTATTATATCGGTATTATAAATGTAAGGCCATCCTATCTCATCCATGAGACCAGATGTAGGAACGTACCCACAATGAATAACTACATGTGTTTTGCAATGTCGAACACTAACATAAATTATTCCCTTCCAGCTCCGAACAAGCCAATGCATGTTTCTACAACTGTGGAGCAGCCTCTCCTTTGGTGTATGAGGGGCAGTTTGAAAACTAAAACAAATAGGGGAAAAGCTCAAAAGGAAGCATTTTGCATTTTTCAAACCAGAGAAGACAGACCTTTGGCTCGTGTGGGATCTCATATCCACCATATTGCTGATGATGACCCCACATGGGTGACATCAGGAAGTCAGTTTGCTTGGAATACTTGTTGGTTCCCATACTTGTGGAGATGTTTTGGTTAATTAGTGTTCGATGTTAAAACGGCCATTGGTTGGCGCCTAAACGTTTCCCCCGCCATGAAAAATGCAGGCCTTGGACTCTTCTAAACTAGGAAGGAATACTTTATAAACATTCTCTTTGTTCGTTTTGCTTGAAATATACTAAGACTGCAAATATGATACGATTAATGACGATTTTCATGTGTTAGGTGTTGGTCGGCTATTATTTAAAATATACATTTCATTAAAATACCTTCTGTTGATTTTGACACGGTGCTTGTTGTACCAGAGGCTGCAGAGGTTGTCGATACCAGGTGAGTTTCTGAACTTGACACCGCTTGAGTCATTGTATCAGGTGTAGAGATTGAAGTTTTTCCTGGTGCTTGAACGGCAAAAAAAAATAAAAATTAGACTTTGTGAAGAATGTTTTTGAAATACAAATAAATTCTAATTTGGTGCAAGACAAAGAAAACCATTTGGGCGAACCTGGCTGTGCTGCATATACACAACAGATCTCCCAAGTACTACAGGTAGTGCTAAAAGAACAAAAAACTCCATGCAGAGACTTTCGCCAGAGCCAAACACACAATTGCTGACACTTTTCAAAAGATAGTGTTGGCACTTAAACATCCACCATCACAATGCAACAAAACAGGTGAAGGGTTGCATGCTCTGAAATTCAGCGGACGTTGGTTATCCTGCTGATGCAAAAGGCGGTTTTTTAATGTCAGAACATGTTGACATTCACAGCCAGACTCGAAAGCAGAGCGATGAGCATGTCACCAACTAATCTATACGAAATGCGATAAATTCATGTTCGTTTTTTAACAAAGTGAAAATATCTTACGAGTATTTTGCCAACAGTAAGAACTCAAACAAGGAAATGACGATGCACACAGCACATGTGGAAAAGGGTTTCATTGAAACCAAGTTGATTTCTCCAATGTTCTGAATTATTGATTCGATATTTCCCATAACAGCAATATTTCATACTCGAAGTGACCCATTGGAAAATCAACGGGCAGAGTTTCTTTGAGCAAGATAATTTGAAATTAGAGAGCTATTCACGATAAAATAATTAATTGAAAGAAATTTAATTGTGGAATTTTGAAACAGAGAATATAACTCATTAAAGTGAGATTGAAGGAGCTGGGGCTCCCACGTCGATCGGAAGAATGGACGCGACAAAAAGCTGGAATTCATCCGAGTTGCTTTAATCAAACCAAACACTCAGGCACTCTGAAAAGCCCGTTTATCGGGCAGCAATATATATACATATTATCCCGGAGCGTTTGCCCAGGAAAGGCGAGAGGGGGCGTGGCCCAGCGTCCTGGCTGCGGCCTGGCAAGTTGAGGGCGAGCCTGCCCGGGCATGCCCGGGCGTCCCGACCGAGGCCTGGCAAGTTGAGCGCGGGCCTGCCCGGGCGTCCTGGACGAGCCCGGCATGGTGATCGCTCCGCGTCCTTGATAGGTGCAAGGCGATTGTGAAAACCCAGCGGTAGCCGCAACACACGTCCCCCCAGAATCGACTTGCACCGGCAGGGTCAATTTGAGGGGGGTCCTGATGACCCGGCCAAAGCGACCCCTGGCAGGTCGTGGGAGGGGGTCCGGTGTGGTGGTGGGCGGTCGAGTGGGGGGCACCGTGGACGGGGGGCGGCCTCGCCGCGGCGGAAGGGCCACCCGTGGTGGGTGGTCGACGTCCACGTGCGCCGGCTTGAGGCGGTCCACCGCAATCCGGTCCGACCTGCCGCCGATGTCGATGACGAACGACTTGTCGTCCCGTCGCAGCACCCGGAAGGGCCCGTCGTACGGCGGCCGGAGTGGCCCCCGATGTGCGTCGTGACGCACAAAAACATACTCCGCTGTGCGAAGTGCTGGGGGGACGTAGGACTGGGGGTCACCGTGGTGGGATGTTGGCACGGGGGCAAACCGTTGGGCGGCCTCCTTGAGGTCCGAGCGCTAGTGAGCTGCGGACCAGGGACTGGTAGCGTCGGGCACGAATTCGCCCGGGACGCGTAGCGCCTGTCCATAGACAAGCTCGGCGGTGGATGCCTGGAGGTCCTCCTTGGGGGCCGTGCGGAGGCCCAAAAGGACCCACGGCAGCCGGTCGGCCCAACCACCGTCTTGAAGGCCGGCCATGAGCGCGGCCTTCATGGAGCGGTGGAATCGCTCGCACAACCCGTTTGCTTGGGGGTGCTAGGCCGTAGTACGGTGGAGCTTGACCCCCAGGTTGCGGGCGACCGCGCCCCACAGCTCGGAGGTGAACTGTGGTCCGCGGTCTGACGAGATGTCCGCCGGTGCGCCGAAGCGGGCGACCCAGGTGGCGATGAAAGCCTGCGCCACGTCGGCGGTGGTGGTGGAGACGAGGGGAACGGCCTCCGGCCACCTGGTGGTCCTGTCCACCATGGTGAGCAGGTGTGTGAACCCCCGTGACGGGGGGATGGGGCCCACCAGATCCACGTTGACGTGGTCGAAACGTCGTTCGGGCACGGTGAAAGGTGCCAGCGGGGCCTGGGTGTGTCGGTGGACCTTGGCCCGTTGGCAGGCCGTGCAGGTGCTGGTCCAATTGCAGACATCCCGACGAAGGCCGTGCCAGACGAATCGCGCCGACACCAGCTTCTGGGAAGCTTTCCGGCCCGGGTGGGAAAGGCCGTGGAGGGAGGCGAAGATGCGGCGTTGCCAGGTGACGGGCACGATGGGGCGAGGCTGGCCTTGGGAGACGTCGCAGAGCAGGACAGTGTCCGCGAAGGGGATGTCGGCCAGGCGGAGGCCCGTGTCCGCCGCCCGGAGGGCTTGCACCGTGGTGTCGGTGGTTTGGTCCGCCGCCATAAGCGCAAAGTCCACGCCCAGGTGGACCGCGTTCGCGCTGGCCCGGGAAAGACAGTCGGCCACGGCGTTGTTTTTGCCGGCGACGTGCCGGATGTCCATGGTAAACTCCGACACGGCGGAGAGGTGGCGCTGTTGGCGGGCCGACCACGGCTCCGTGACCTTGGCCATGGCGTAAACCAACGGCTTGTGGTCGACGAACGCCGTGAAAGGTCCGAAAGGTATTAAGTCTGTTCACAATTGTATTTTGTCGAAACTGTATTTATCTTTCGGTGTGTGAAGTTATTGTGTGCAACTTTGGTTGTTTCTCGGTGTTTATCTTTCATAAATTGATCGTCTGTTTGCCGTGTCGTGTCTTGAGGCCTTGTACAGTGTGCACTGTACAACCTTGAGGCATTGTTTTTCTCTCAGCGGTCCGTCGTTTGTGATCCAATAACTTTCGTTCTCTGTATTCCCAGTCTTTTCACCCATAGCCTACTTCCTTGTGTAAATCTCAACTCAAAAAAAAAAAAACAAACAAAAAAAAAAAACATTTCCTTCTCTGTTCTCATTCGTTTATTCATTCTTATTCGTTCGTTCGTTCTTCGACCACGTGTTTCTCCCCCATTTCCCCAGATAGTTTTCACTCATTAACCTTCAATGTTTACACTTTCCCCTCAAGTTATGTATTCCGTCATATTTTATAACACCTTTTTCTTCTTCTTCTTTAAAAGGCTGCTTTCGACTTGCTCACCAAATCAATTCATCCCAAAAAAAATATCCATCACCTATAGTGCCTTTTTTCTACATTCCCTAAACTCTCCTGCACTCCATCCTCCATCCAGCGTCCTTAAACGTATTTTTAACTCGAAGGTCACAAGAAACTCATTTTGCAATAAATGTTCGTTTCCCATAAATCGTACACTTTCAAAAATCCAATCTCACCCCTCCCCTCCAAATCTTCCCCATAACCCCTCCCCTCCAAATCTTCCCCATCACCCCTCCCCTCCAAATCTTCCCCATCACCCATCCCTTTCAAATCTCCCCCCTTGCCCCCTCCCTCCTAAACTACCCCCTCACCCCTCCCCGCCAAGACGCCCCCTCGCCCCTCCCCTCCTAGACTCCTGCCTCACCCCTCCCCTCCAAATCTCCCCCATATCCCATCCCTTTCAAATCCCTCCCCTTGTCCCTTCCCTCCCAAACTCCCCCCTCACCCCTCCCCTTCAAATCTCCCCACCCTCATTGCTTCTCAATTTCCCCCCTCTCACTCCCCCTCCTCAAAGCGTCCTCCCCGCTTCTTCCCCCTTCAAACTCTCACCTCCATCTCCCCCAACCTTCTGCCTCGCTCTTCCCCCTCCTCAAATAACACCTCATTGTGGCTCACCCAATCACCATCAAACCTTTTGTCCGCCCCATCCTTCCCTTTCTCCGAGCTATTCTGAAATCTCTGACACACCTTCAACAGCTCTCCCTATCTCTTCCACCTCTTCCACATCTTACCCTACCCCTCCTCCCCCCTGTTCTGTATCTGATGCTCCCCCTTCCTCTTCATTAACGGTATGGACCTCAAACATCCGGGGCCTTCGTTCAAACTTAACTGATCTCTCCATACAGGTTGCTTCTGTCAAGCCAGACGTGATCTGCTTAACAGAAACTTTCCTCCTTTATGATGTCTCTGATTCCATAGTATCTCTCCCGGGCTACTCCCTCCTCCGGTATGATAGACCTGAGCCTCGTCCTGGAGGTGGGGTTGCTATCTTTATCAAAAACTCTCTTCCTCACTCGCCCTGCACTGCACTCTCTCCACCTCACCCCCAGGAATACCTCTGGCTACGGCTTCCCCTTCGCTCCCACCTCTTGTTCATATGTGTGTTGTACCGTCCACCAAACAGTGATGACTCCATCTACATCTCGCTGTCTGATGATATGGACCAACTTCTATCTACTCATCCCAACTCTCTCTTCCTCATATGTGGTGATTTCAACTGTCATCATGCCAGTTGGCTGGGTGTGGGTACCTCTCTCACCAGCCATGGCTCCTCAGCAAAGGACTTCTGCGACTCACTGGGACTGACACAATCTGTCAATTTCCCGACCCGGATCTCAGTCAACGGAACATCTTCTCTTCTGGACTTGGTTATGACTAACTTCCCTGAAAATGTCTGCTGCTCTTCTTCTGCTCCGATCGGATCATCTGATCATGTCCTTGTTAAAGTGGACATCTCTCTGACCATCCTCAGGGAGCCTGCTCAGCGTCGACGAGTCTGGCATTTCACTCAGGCCAACTGGCACGGTCTTCAAGCAGCCATCAATCATCTGGACTGGTCTCCCATCTCTACCACCTCTGACATCAACTCATCCTGGGAATTCTTCCAAAGTAAATTGCTCTCTCTCATGCACAGATTTATCCCATCTCGTCTTCAGTTGTCATACCCTTCCTCCCGTCCATGGTACACGGAATCTTGTGGTGAGGCTGTTGCCCAGAAACAACTTGCCTTCGTCTCCTGGAAAGCAAATCCAACGGAAGGAAATCTCATTTCCTTTCACAAAGCCCGAAACAAGTGTGTGTCCACCCTCAGGAGAGCCAGGAAACAATATCTCTCCGTTCTCAAGACCGAACTCTCTTATCTGTCTCCCTCTTCCAAATCCTGGTGGCGTCTGGTCAAATCCGTTTCTGGTGTTTGTTCCCCCTCCATCCCCTCCCTTACCTCAAACGGCTACACAGCTGACTCCGCACGTGAAAAAGCTGAATGCCTCAACTCTGTGTTTGCCTCTAAATCTTGTGTCCCAAACCCATCCCTCTCTGTACCCACCATACCCAGTCGTACCCTGCTGCTCCTGGACTCCGTGTCCTTTCCTCCTGACAAGGTGGAAAAGTTTCTGTCAACCCTCGACTCTGATTCTGCAACTGGACCCGACGGCATCAGCCCACGGGTCCTAAAATCCTGCTCTGCTGCTCTATCTCACCCTCTCTCTGTTCTCTTCACCCTCTCTTTTGCTCAAGGTCAACTGCCATCTGCTTGGAAATCAGCCAACATCACCGCTTTGCACAAAAAAGGTGCAAAAACAGATCCTAGCAACTACAGACCAATCAGCCTTCTCCCAATTATCAGCAAAGTCATGGAATCCATCATTGCTTCGGATATGAAATCTTTCCTCTTCTCCAATGGCTTGATCTCTGATCATCAATTTGGTTTCAGACCAGGTCACTCTACTCTGGACATGCTGCTTCTGCTTTCTCAACAATGGATGGAGGTCCTCAATGCCAAACAGGAAATTAGAGCTGTCTCCCTCGACATATCACGTGCCTTCGACACGGTCTGGCACCCCGCTCTGCTCACCAAACTCTCCTCCTTTGGTATCCATGGAAATCTCCACGCATGGCTGGCGGACTTCCTCTCTAGTCGTCGTCAACGTGTGGCCCTGAATGGGTTTCTCTCATCTCCTCTTCCTGTTCAGGCTGGAGTTCCCCAAGGCAGTGTTCTGGGTCCCGTGCTTTTTCAGGTCTTCATCAATGATCTCTCTGACTCTCTCGAAAATCCTCTCTATCTCTTTGCTGATGACTCCACTCTCTGCCGCTCCATTCCTCTTCCCTCAGATCGGCAGTCTGCTGCCTCCTCACTCTCTGAAGACCTGGACAAAATCACAGACTGGTCAAACAAGTGGAACATGTCTTTCAATCCTGACAAATCTCACACTCTTACTATGTCTCTCCGAAAAGATCGACTGGACAACCCTCCCATCTACTTTCTCAACAATCCTCTGCAAGAAGTTCTGTCGCTCAAGATTTTGGGTCTCACTATCTGCCATGATCTTTCTTGGGAAAACCACATTTCCAAGCTGGCCTCCAAAGCCAGTCGCCGACTGGGCATCCTCCGTCGTGCGAAGTCCTTCCTCGGCACACCTGAGCTCCTCACCACATACAAGGCTTTCATCCGCAGCTCAATGGAATACTGTTCTCCCCTATGGGCCGGTGCTCCTGCCTCACACCTAGCTCGGCTTCACGCTGTTGAAACCAAAGCTTTCAGAATTATTGGAATCTCCCGCGATGAAGCTATCTCTGAGGGCCTTTCACTCACTCACCGCAGGCAGGTAGGTGGTCTTTCTGTCTTCTACCGACTCCTCTCCGGCCTTGCACCCCCAGCTCTCTCTGTGCTCTGTCCCCCAAATATTCCTACAGGTCGCACAAGATCTGCCAGCAACCCTCTGATGGTTAAACTGCCGAAATCTCGGCTCTCTGCTCACCTTCACTCTTTCATTCCTCTTTTCTCCCGCCTCTGGAACAAACTCCCTCACTCCCTTCAATCCCACTCCTCCCTCCAGGTCTTTAAAACAGCTGTTCACCACCATCTCTTATCTTCCCCCATCCAAAACCTTGATCTTTTCTACCCCCGCTAATTCACCCCAGATCCACCTTGTTTGAAATTCCAACTTCTTTCCTGGAAGTCCTGGCAGTGTCCATATGTTTTATACCTCTCCCACCGCCCCCTTCCCATGCCCCGCCCCCCAAAGCCCTCGCCCTCTCTCAGATCTCTCGATGTCTCCATGTCTCTCGGTCCCTGCTCTCAAATGTTGTGTTTGTGTCCTTCCCCCTCTCTCCCCATCTTGTCTACCGCTCCCGATGTTATATGTTTTATGTGTCGGTTTGTCTTTCTGTGTGATTAATGTTCGCTCTTTCACGAGCCTCGATCTTGTATACAAAAAAAAAAAAAAAAAAAAAAAAAAAAATAATAATAATAATAATAAAAAGGTCGGCCCTCCAGGAGGTGGCGGAAATGGCGGACGGCCAGGTGTAGACCGAGGAGCTCCCGGTCAAACGTGCTGTATTTGAGCTCGTTCGGCCGGAGCTGCCGGCTGAAAAAAGCGAGTGGCTGCCAAACCCCGTTCACCCATTGCTCATGTACGGCGCCCACTGCGTAGTCGGAGGCATCCGTGGTGAGGGCGATGGGAGCGTTGAGCACCGGGTGAGCGAGCAGTGTTGCGTCGGCGAGGGCCCGCTTTGAGCTTTGGAAGGCCACATCCATTGCTGCGGACCAGGCGATGTCGTGCTTGGCCGGCTTGCCCCGGAGGGCTTCGCAGAGGGGCCGCATGAGTTGAGCAGCGCGGGGCACGAAGCGGTGATAAAAATTCACCATTCCCAGGAATTCCTGCAGGGCCTTTATGGTGCGGGGACGCGGGAACGTGGTGATGGCCTCGACCTTGGTTGGCAGCGGCACGGCCCCGTTCTTGGTGATGTGGTGGCCCAAAAAATCAACGGCCGTCGGGCCGAAGTGGCATTTGGCCGGGTTGACGATGAGGCCGTGCTCGCTGAGGCACCCGAACAGTGTTCGGAGGTGGAGGAGGTGCTCGGCCCGGGACGTGCTGGCGACGAGGATGTCGTCCAGGTAAACGAAAAGGAACGGCAGGTCACGCAGCACGCCGTCCATCAAGCGCTGGAACGCCTGAGCCGCGTTCTTGAGACCAAACGGCATCCGCAAGAATTCGAATAAGCCGAACGGCGTGATGACTGCCGTTTTAGGGACGTCGGCCGCCCTGACAGGTACCTGGTGATATCCCCGTATGAGATCAATTTTCGAAAAAATGACCCGTCCCGCCAGACGGGCGGAGAAGTCTTGGATATGCGGGATCGGGTACCTGTCGGGGGTGGTAGCGTCATTGAGACGGCGGTAGTCGCCACACCGGCGCCATCCACCCCCCGGCTTTGGCACGATGTGCAGTGGCGAGGCCCACGCGCTATCGGAGCGCCGCACGATGCCGAGGTGCTCCAACGCGTCAAATTCGGCCTTCGCCACGGCGAGCTTGGCTGGGTCGAGGCGGCGGGCCCTGGCGTAGACCGGCGGGCCCGTGGTTGGTATGTGGTGCTCGATCCCATGCCGTACTGCGACGGCCGAAAACGTCGGCCGCGTGAGGGCCGGGAACTCCGTGAGCAGGCGAGCAAACTCGTTCGCCGCCGGGACGGCGCATGCCAGCTCGGTCGGCGCGGAGCTGCTCAATGTGCATACCAGGGAGCTGAAGGTTTCGGCGTTGATTAAACGACGCCGTTGGACGTCCACCAGCAGTCCGTGTGCACAGAGGAAGTCGGCGCCTAGCAGAGCCATGGGCACGTTTGCGGTTACAAACATCCAAGCAAAGCGTTGGCCGCCGAAGCAGAGGGTGACGTTGCGCGGGCCGAAGGTGCGGATGGTCTATCCGTTGGCCGCAACCAAGGAGGGGCCGCAAACCGCGGATTGCCTGTCCTGGTCAGAGGCGGGTATGACGCTCAGTTGGGCGCCAGTGTCGCACAGGAAGCGCCGTCCGGACGCTTTATCCGTGATGAACAGTAAGTTGCCCGTGTGGCCGGCGCTCATGGCTGGTAATGAACGCCGGCCCGGCCGTTTCCCGGCCTGCCGAAGGAGCACGGGGGTCGGCATGTCCGGGCCTTCTGTCCGAACCTGGCATGATAGCAACACCATGCTTGGTCAGGTGGAGGCCCCGGTCGTCGTGCTGGAGGTGGTCGGCTCGGTGTAGCGGCCGCCAATTGCATCGGCAGTTCGGTCGTCGACCGTGCCGGGTGCTCGGGCGCCATGGGTGTTGCATCAGACGGCGGTGGGTCCCATGTCGCCGCTGCGATGCGCTGTCCTGCGGCGGAGATCTTGTCGGCTTCTCTGGCAAGGGCCCAGGGATCTGTGATCGTCGTGCTTGCCAGGGCGAGGCGTACCGGGTTAGGCAGCTGACGGAGGAACAGCTCCCGGAACAGGAATGCCGGAGAGTGCTCGCCGAGCAGTGAAAGCATGTAGTCCATTCGCTCGGAAGGGCGCGTGTCGCCGAGCTCGGGCAGGTCGAGCAGGCGCCGTGCGCGCTCCGCCGATGGGAGGGAGAAAGCGTCGAGGAGAAGCTTCTTAATCGCGCCGTATTTGTCAGCGGCTGGCGGGCTCTCGAGGAGGCTCAGGGCGCGGGCCGCGGTGGCCGAACCGAGCGCTGCTACCACATGGTGGAAGCGGGTGTCGTCGGCCATGATGCCTCGCAGGGCGAACAGGGAATCCGCCTGTGCGAACCAAACCGCCGCGTGAGCCTCCCAGAAGGGAGGCAGTTTAAGGGCGACTGCCGTGTCCATGTCGGTAGGTCACCAATGAAGGAGCTGGGGCTCCCACGTCGATCGGAAGAATGGACGCGACAAAAAGCTGGAATTCATCCGAGTTGCTTTAATCAAACCAAACACTCAGGCACTCTGAAAAGCCCGTTTATCGGGCAGCAATATATATACATATTATCCCGGAGCGTTTGCCCAGGAAAGGCAAGAGGGGGCGTGGCCCAGCGTCCTGGCTGCGGCCTGGCAAGTTGAGGGTGAGCCTGCCCGGGCGTCCCGACCGAGGCCTGGCAAGTTGAGCGCGGGCCTGCCCGGGCGTCCTGGACGAGCCCGGCATGGTGATCGCTCCGCGTCCTTGATAGGTGCAAGGCGATTGTGAAAACCCAGCGGTAGCCGCTACAAGATGATATATTTTTATTAAAATCATATAAGATGCATATATGCATGATTTTTGGTTTAATACATCTCTATAATAACACACAAAAAGTGCACGGTTAACCAAAATAAATGCCCTCCCGACTGCCTTTCACACTCCACATCACCAAATAGAAGAAGAAGAAGAAAAGCCAGGATATCTGTTTGAAAACTTTAATGGAATAAACCGCTGGAAAGAAAAACTGGAAAACAGAATGTTATTGCCAAAGAAGAAATCAAACTCTTGGAAGTTGTACAACTTGTCCGGGGGGAGAAACCCTACTTTCTTGCCGCTGTCCTGTCGAGTGGGTGTTTCTTGTAGATTGCAGAAGATTTTATCGATGTAAATCGTAGTGGATCACAGCAGCAGATTTCGTCGATGTTTATTGCAGTAGATTACAGCAAAAGATTTAATCGATGTAAATTGTAGTGGATCACAGCAGCAGATTTCATCGATGTAGATCACAGCAGCAGATTTCGTCGATGTAGATTGTAGTAGTTCACCGCATCAGACTTCAGTCGACCACAGACTACCATGACTGCCACATGAAAATTGAAATATCGCACTCCGTATCGAGTGAGGCAACAAGTCCATCGGGATGGGTTGCAGCGGGCGAAAGGCAGCGGGGAGGGAGTTTATTTTGGTTAACTGCTGCACGTTTTGCATATTATTATATAGGTGTTATAAATGTAAGGCTATCCCATCTCATCCATGAGACCAGATGTGGGAACTTACCCACAATAAATAACTGCATGTGTTTTGCAATGTCAGACACAAACATAAATTATTCCCTTCCAGCTCCGAACAAGCCAATGCATGTTTCTACAACTGTGTAGCAGCCTCCACTTTGGTGTACGAGGGGCAGTTTGAAAACTAAAACAAAGAGGGGAAAAGCTCAAAAGGAAGCATTTTGCATTTTTCAAACCAGAGAAGACAGACCTTTGGCTCGTGTGGGATCTCATATCCACCATATTCCTGATGATGACCCCACATGGGTGAAATCAGGAAGTCAGTTTCCTTGGAATACTTGTTGGTTCCCATACTTGTGGAGATGTTTTGGTTAATTAGTGTTCGATGTTAAAACGGCCATTGGTTGGCGCCTAAACGTTTCCCCCGACGTGAAAAATGCAGCCTTGGACTCTTCTAAACTAGGAAGGAATACTTTATAAACATTCTCTTTATTCGTTTTGCTTGAAATATACTAAGACTGCAAATATGATACGATTAATGACGATTTTCATGTGTTAGGTGTTGGTCGGCTATTATTTAAAATATACATTTCATTAAAATACCTTCTGTTGATTTTGACACGGTGCTTGTTGTACCAGAGGCTGCAGAGGTTGTCGATACCAGGTGAGTTTCTGAACTTGACACCGCTTGAGTCATTGTATCAGGTGTCGAGATTGAAGTTTTTCCTGGTGCTTGAACGGCAAAAAAAAATAAAAATTAGACTTTGTGAAGAATGTTTTTGAAATACAAATAAATTCTAATTTGGTGCAAGACAAAGAAAACCATTTGGGCGAACCTGGCTGTGCTGCATATACACAACAGATCTCCCAAGTACTACAGGTAGTGCTAAAAGAACAAAAAACTCCATGCAGAGACTTTCGCCAGAGCCAAACACACAATTGCCGACACTTTTCAAAAGATAGTTGTAAAGTATCTCGACAAACTGCGATCAATTGTCGTACGCGTTTATTCACTCTGCCGATCAAGGCCCGATTCACAGCAGCGCCATCCGAGCTCTGGCGTAGGGATACAACCCGGTCCCGGTGTAGGGATACAACGGTGAACATTTGCACTGCATACATGACATCCTCCCCTTTAAGTCCAAAATTACCAAGAGCAATACGTGCTAGATTTCCAGAATTGACATTTCAAAATCAACATTTCCAAAACATGTGAAAATATGTGTGCAAACGGTTATGAGAATAATGAAAATACGTGAAAATAGAACATGTGTCAACGTGAAAAAAAAACATCTTCAAAGATTCAACCGGTCGGGTGCTTTTCTCTCACGCATTGAGCGTCGCGGTGTACCAGTGGATACAGAGTCCGAGGTGATTCCTTTGGGTCGCGGTGTACCAGTGGATACAGAGTCCGAGGTGATTCCTTTGGTCTCCACGAAGGGTGTAGCGTTTGCAGAGGTTTTCGGGGCATCCGAGCCGGCTGGAGCGGCCACGACGATCTCCGGCAGTGGCGGGTCGAACTGTTGTCCTGACTGTGACGATGCTACAGGCTCCATCGACTCACAGTGACGGTAGGTTATGTGGTCCTGATGTCGACGAATTTCGCGGCCGTCCTGCAGGCGAATCACACTGGACAGTGGACCTGGCTTCTCGATGATGTCTCCCGGTAGCCACGTCGCACCTGCACCAAAATTTCGGGCAAACACTGGATCTCCAATGTTGATACATCGACTGTTGGACGTCTTATCGTGCACCAACTTTTGATTAAGCTGGCTCTGATAAACATTTGATGATATGTCTGGTTTGAGATTGTCAAGTGTCGATCTCAAGTGTCGTTTCATCAATAACTCAGACGGAGCTGCACCGGTTGTTGATTGTGGCGTGATGCGGTATTTGAACAGGAGACGAGACAGCTTTGTTTCCAGGGTTCCCTCCTGAAGTTTCTGCAATCCGGATTTGATGATTCCCACGGATCGTTCGGCCAAGCCATTTGAAGCCTGGTGATGTGGGCTGACAAACTTATGTTTGATGCCGTTCCGACGTGTGAACTTGGCAAACTCGGTACTGGAAAAACACGAACCGTTATCACTCACGATCATCCTGGGCAGACCATGAGTGGCGAAACAGCGTCTGAGTCTTTCGATGACAATGGCTGACGTAGTACCACGCGTCACATAGGCATCAATCCATTTTGTGTGCGCGTCCGTAATTATTAGAATCATGCTGCCGTTAATAGGCCCGGCATAATCGAGATGTAGGCGATGCCACGGTTCGCTGGGCCATTCCCAGGGATGCAGTGGCGCTTTCGCAGGTGTATTCCGGGTGCTCTGGCAGGGGTAACAATGTCGAACATGATGTTCGATATCAGCATCAAGATTCGGCCACCACACATAGTTTCTGGCGAGTGACTTCATCTTCACAATCCCGGGGTGACAGTCATGGATTTCATCCATGACCCTGGAACGCAGATTTTTCGGGATCACGACACGACATCCCCAGAGTAGGCAACCATTTTCCACGCTGAGTTCGTTTTTACGTGCTTTAAAAGCCGCAAAATCTGGGTCACCCTCAGGTAGCAAATGCCATCCAAGCTGTACAGCCTGGACAGTTCTGGACAGAACGGGGTCTCGTCGAGTATGAGTGCGGATCTGGCCGGAATCGACAGCACAATCTTCCAGATGATCCATCAGTGCGATAATGGATCCTGGTGTAGGCGAATCATCAACGGATTCTGGAAGGGGTAACCGACTCATGGCATCTGCATTTGTGATAGACGAACCGGGCTTATAACATATGGTGTAGTCATAAGCAGCGAGAAACAGGGACCAGCGGATGATCCTGGGCGGTAGTGTGTCAGATGTCGCCTTAGTTGGACCAAACAGACTGATCAGCGGCTTGTGATCAGTGCGAATCGTGAAATGATGTCCAAGAAGGTACTGGCGAAATTTGCCGACGCCGAAAACGATTCCCAATCCTTCCTTGTCAAGTTGGGAATAGTTTTTCTCTGCCGGGGACAACGTTCTGGATGCAAATGCAACCGGTCTTTCCGTACCATCAGGCATCACGTGCGATAATACACTCCCCACTCCATACTGACAGGCATCGCATGTCAGCACAAGATCCTTCTCTGGATCAAAATGAACGAGAACATTGGACGATTTGAGCAGATCCTTAGAGGTCTGGAATGCCGATTGTTCAGTAGACCCCCAGCTCCAGGAGACTCCTTTCCTCAAAAGCCGATAAAGGGGGCCCAAAACGTCGGTCACATTCGGGATGTAACGACCATAGAACTGAAGCAAACCGAGGTATGACTTCAATTCGGTCACATCTCGTGGAGAAGGAGCATCCTTGATAGCTCGGACTTTCTCATCTGTCGGGTGTAGACCCTCGGCATCAATCGTATGACCCAGGTACGTGACTGATGGCACCATAAACTTGCACTTGTCTCGACGCAAACGTAGGCCGGAGTCCGAAATCTTCTTCAGAACTCTCTCCAGGTTCTGTAGATGTTCCGCGTCCGTACGACCAGTAACCAGAATATCATCCTGGTAACAAACGACGTTGCGTTCGGCGGCAAACAAACTGTCCATGACACGCTGATAAATTCCAGGTGCAGATTTCACTCCAAAACTAAGTCGGTGGTACCTATACAACCCACGATGCGTGTTGATGGTAAGATACTGTTTCGAATTCTCGTCCAAGCAGAGCTGTAGATAGGCGGATTTGAGATCGAGTTTCGTAAAAGTCTTGCCTCCCGTGAGACGAGCATAGAGGTCTTCGATCCTCGGGATTGGATATTTATCCAATGAAGAACACCTGTTCACGGTCATTTTATAATCTCCACATATGCGGATGGACTGGTCCGATTTTATGACCGGAACGATGGGCGCCGCCCATTCGGCATACTGGATTTGCTCGATGATCCCCAGATTTTCAAGATGATCCAGTTCCTTGTCAATCCGCTCACGCAGGGCGAAAGGGACTGGGCGAGCCCTGCAAAATATAGGATTGGCATCCCGGTCAACCCTGAGTTTAGCCGTATGTCCTTTCAAGGTTCCAAGCTCATCCTTGAAGACATCCGGGTACATATCCAGCACATTTTTGAGTGTGTATGCTGCGGTAGGAGAAACGTTGGCTGCCCGGAGTTGATGAATGCTTTCCCACTTCAGTCGAATTATGCTCAACCAGTTCCTGCCGAGTAAGGAAGGGCCCTTTCCAGGAATGACGATCAGGGGTAGGTGAAACTCACGGTTATCGTAGCCCACCGTGACATCACATGTACCGCAGGGAACAATCTTCTCACCTGTATAGGTGGAGAGTCCATAGGTAGTAGGTTTCAGATGGGGTCGGTCAGCATCACTCCACAGGTTTGTGAAAACAGCATGGCTGATGAGCGAGACGGCCGCACCAGTGTCGACCTCCATTTGCAATCGTCGATTGTTGACGACAACATTGGCAAGAAGAGGGTCCCGCCTATGGTGAGAATCAATATGAAGCAGGTCATACGATTCTGAGTTGTCGGAAACAGAGCTCACCTGGTCAAGCTCGGGTTCCTCCGAACCGATAAACTGATGAATCTTGTCAGCAGCTTTTCCTTTTCCCGATTTGCGAGTGATGCAAGCTGGAGCAATATGGCCAGTTTTCGAACAGAAATGGCAGGTGGCATCTTTGAACCGACACGTCTCCGGAGGGTGCTTTCCGTTGCACCGAAAACAGTTGTTGTGGGTTTGAGACTGCACTGGCTTCTGACGAGGAGCCTTGTTCCAACGTTGTGGGTGAACATGATCCAACCGATTCACAGCAGGGCTGGTACCAGACGAGCGAGTGGCACCGATGCTTGTAGCGTTGCGTTCAGCACTTTCCATGGAAATGGCGGTGTCTCTGGCATTTTGGAACGTCAGTCTTCTCTCAGCAAGCAGGCGTCTACGAGTGCGGTCATCAGACATGCCAACCACCAGCAAATCACGAAGCATGTCATCGATCGTGTCCCCAAACTCACACAGATGTGACAGTTTTTTGAGGTGTGCAATGAAGTCTGCGATCGACTGACCTTGCTGCTGTCTGCACATGTAAAAATTAAACCGACACAGGATGACTGAAGGAGATGGGTTGCAATGTTCCTTCAAAGCGGCCTTGAGCTCTGCATACGTGAGCTCCTGGATTGTCCGAGGCCGAATCAGGTTTTTAACGAGTGTGAACGTCTCACCTCCGCAAACGGACAGGAAGACGGCCTTCATCCGGCCTTCGGTCGCAATGCCGTTCGCCTCGAAGTAGAAAGCCAACCGCTCAGAATACGTGTCAAAATCCCCCTCATGAGGGTCGAATTCATCGATATGGCCGAAAGATGTCATGGTCTAGATGTTTATCCTCGTCGCCATGTAAAGTATCTCGACAAACTGCGATCAATTGTCGTACGCGTTTATTCACTCTGCCGATCAAGGCCCGATTCACAGCAGCGCCATCCGAGCTCTGGCGTAGGGATACAACCCGGTCCCGGTGTAGGGATACAACGGTGAACATTTGCACTGCATACATGACAATAGTGTTGGCACTTAAACATCCACCATAACAATGCAATAAAATAGGTGAAGGGTTGCATGCTCTGAAATTCAGTGGACGTTGGTTATCCTGCTGATGCAAAATGGCGGTTTTTTAATGTCAGAACATGTTGACATTCACAGCCAGGCTCGAAAGCAGAGCGATGAGCATGTCACCAACTAATCTATACGAACTGCGATAAATTCATGTTCGTTTTTTAACAAAGTGAAAATATCTTACGAGTATTTTGCCAACAGTAAGAACTCCAACAAGGAAATGACGATGCACACAGCACAAGTGGAAAAGGGTTTCATTGAAACCAAGTTGATTTCTCCAATGTTCTGAATTATTGATTCGATATTTCCCATATCAGCAATATTTCATACTCGCAGTGACCCATTGGAAAATCAACGGGCAGAGATTCTTTGAGCAAGATAATTTGAAATTAGAGAGCTATTCACGATAAAATAATTAATTGAAAGAAATTTAATTGTGGAATTTTGAAACAGAGAATATAACTCATTAAAGTGAGATGATATATTCTTATGAAAATCATATAAGATGCACATATGCATGATTTTTGGTGTAATACATCTCTATAATAACACACAAAAAGTGCACGGTTAACCTAAATAAATGCCCTCCCCACTGCCTTTCACACTCCACATTATCAAATAGAAGAAGAAGAAGAAAAGCCAGGATCTCTGTTTGAAAACTTTAATGGAATAAACCGCTGGAAAGAAAAACTGGAAAACAGAATGTTATTGCCAAAGAAGAAATCAAACTCTTGGAAGTTGTACAACTTGTCCGGGGGGAGAAAACATACTTTCTTGCCGCTGTCCTGTCGAGTGGGTGTTTCTTGTAGATTGCAGAAGATTTTATTGATGTAAATCGTAGTCGATCACAGCAGCAGATTTCGTCGATGTTTATTGCAGTAGATTACAGCAACAGATTTAATCGATGTAGATTGTGGTGGATCACAGCAGCAGATTTCGTCTTTGTAGATCGTAGTAGTTCACCGCATCAGACTTCAGTCGACCACAGACTACCATGACTGCTACATGAAAATTGAAATATTGCACTCCGTAGTGAGCGAGGCATCCAGTCCATCGGGATGGGTTGCAGCGGGCGAAAGGCAGCGGGGAGGGAGTTTATTTTGGTTAACTGCTGCACGTTTTGCATATTATTATATAGGTATTATAAATGTAAGGCTATCCCATCTCATCCATGAGACCAGATGTGGGAACTTACCCACAATAAATAACTGCATGTGTTTTGCAATGTCAGACACAAACATAAATTATTCCCTTCCAGCTCCGAACAAGCCAATGCATGTTTCTACAACTGTGGAGCAGCCTCCACTTTGGTGTATGAGGGGCAGTTTGAAAACTAAAACAAAGAGGGGAAAAGCTCAAAAGGAAGCATTTTGCATTTTTCAAACCAGAGAAGACAGACCTTTGGCTCGTGTGGGATCTCATATCCACCATATTCCTGATGATGACCCCACATGGGTGAAATCAGGAAGTCAGTTTCCTTGGAATACTTGTTGGTTCCCATACTTGTGGAGATGTTTTGGTTAATTAGTGTTCGATGTTAAAACGGCCATTGGTTGGCGCCTAAACGTTTCCCCCGCCGTGAAAAATGCAGGCCTTGAACTCTTCTAAACTAGGAAGGAATACTTTATAAACATTCTCTTTATTCGTTTTGCTTGAAATATACTAAGACTGCAAATATGATACGATTAATGACGATTTTCATGTGTTAGGTGTTGGTCGGCTATTATTTAAAATATACATTTCATTAAAATACCTTCTGTTGATTTTGACACGGTGCTTGTTGTACCAGAGGCTGCAGAGGTTGTCGATACCAGGTGAGTTTCTGAACTTGACACCGCTTGAGTCATTGTATCAGGTGTAGAGATTGAAGTTTTTCCTGGTGCTTGAACGGCAAAAAAAAATAAAAATTAGACTTTGTGAAGAATGTTTTTGAAATACAAATAAATTCTAATTTGGTGCAAGACAAAGAAAACCATTTGGGCGAACCTGGCTGTGCTGCATATACACAACAGATCTCCCAAGTACTACAGGTAGTGCTAAAAGAACAAAAAACTCCATGCAGAGACTTTCGCCAGAGCCAAACACACAATTGCCGACACTTTTCAAAAGATAGTGTTGGCACTTAAACATCCACCATCACAATGCAACAAAACAGGTGAAGGGTTGCATGCTCTGAAATTCAGCGGACGTTGGTTATCCTGCTGATGCAAAAGGCGGTTTTTTAATGTCAGAACATGTTGACATTCACAGCCAGACTCGAAAGCAGAGCGATGAGCATGTCACCAACTAATCTATACGAAATGTGATAAATTCATGTTCGTTTTTGAACAAAGTGAAAATATCTTACGAGTATTTTGCCAACAGTAAGAACTCAAACAAGGAAATGATGATGCACACAGCACATGTGGAAAAGGGTTTCATTGAAACCAAGTTGATTTCTCCAATGTTCTGAATTATTGATTCGATATTTCCCATATCAGCAATATTTCATACTCGCAGTGACCCATTGGAAAATCAACGGGCAGAGATTCTTTGAGCAAGATAATTTGAAATTAGAGAGCTATTCACGATAAAATAATTAATTGAAAGAAATTCAATTGTGGAATTTTGAAACAGAGAATATAACTCATTAAAGTGAGATGATATTTTGTATTAAAATCATATAAGATGCATATATGCATGATTTTTGGTTTAATACATCTCTATAATAACACACAAAAAGTGGGCGGTAAACCTAAATAAATGCCCTCCCCACTGCCTTTCACACTCTACATTATCAAATAGAAGAAGAAGAAGAAAAGCCAGTATCTCTGTTTGAAAACTTTAATGGAATAAACCGCTGGAAAGAAAAACTGGAAAACAGAATGTTATTGCCAAAGAAGAAATCAAACTCTTGGAAGTTGTACAACTTGTCCGGGGGGAGAAAACCTACTTTCTTGCCGCTGTCCTGTCGAGTGGGTGTTTCTTGTAGATTGCAGAAGATTTTATCGATGTAAATCGTAGTCGATCACAGCAGCAGATTTCGTCGATGTTTATTGCAGTAGATTACAGCAAAAGATTTAATCGATGTAAATTGTAGTGGATCACAGCAGCAGATTTCATCGCTGTAGATCACAGCAGCAGATTTCGTCTATGTAGATCGTAGTAGTTCACCGCATCAGACTTCAGTCGACCACAGACTACCATGACTGCTACATGAAAATTGAAATATCGCACTCCGTAGCGAGTGAGGCAACCAGTCCATCGGGATGGGTTGCAGCGGGTGAAAGGCAGCGGGGAGGGAGCTTATTTTGGTTAACTGCTGCACGTCTTGCATATTATTATATCTGTATTATAAATGTAAGGCCATCCTATCTCATCCATGAGACCAGATGTAGGAACTTACCCACAATGAATAACTACATGTGTTTTGCAATGTCGAACACTAACATAAATTATTCCCTTCCAGCTCCGAACAAGCCAATGCATGTTTCTACAACTGTGGAGCAGCCTCTCCTTTGGTGTATGAGGGGCAGTTTGAAAACTAAAACAAAGAGGGGAAAAGCTCAAAAGGAAGCATTTTGCATTTTTCAAACCAGAGAAGACAGACCTTTGGCTCGTGTGGGATCTCATATCCACCATATTCCTGATGATGACCCCACATGGGTGAAATCAGGAAGTCAGTTTCCTTGGAATACTTGTTGGTTCCCATACTTGTGGAGATGTTTTGGTTAATTAGTGTTCGATGTTAAAACGGCCATTGGTTGGCGCCTAAACGTTTCCCCCGCCATGAAAAATGCAGGCCTTGGACTCTTCTAAACGAGGAAGGAATACTTTATAAACATTCTCTTTGTTCGTTTTGCTTGAAATATACTAAGACTGCAAATATGATACGATTAATGACGATTTTCATGTGTTAGGTGTTGGTCGGCTATTATTTAAAATATACATTTCATTAAAATACCTTCTGTTGATTTTGACACGGTGCTTGTTGTACCAGAGGCTGCAGAGGTTGTCGATACCAGGTGAGTTTCTGAACTTGACACCGCTTGAGTCATTGTATCAGGTGTAGAGATTGAAGTTTTGCCTGGTGCTTGAACGGCAAAAAAAAATAAAAATTAGACTTTGTGAAGAATGTTTTTGAAATACAAATAAATTCTAATTTGGTGCAAGACAAAGAAAACCATTTGGGCGAACCTGGCTGTGCTGCATATACACAACAGATCTCCCAAGTACTACAGGTAGTGCTAAAAGAACAAAAAACTCCATGCAGAGACTTTCGCCAGAGCCAAACACACAATTGCCGACACTTTTCAAAAGATAGTGTTGGCACTTAAACATCCACCATCACAATATAAAGTAGAAAGCATCCCAAAATGCAAAGCCTGTCCATGGCTGCTTTGTACTCTCACTGAATTTGATGATCACAAGAGCCAAAAATAAGATAAGTAAAAATAAACACGGAAGCAATGTAAAAACTCGGCCGTCTCACGCTGCAGCAGCGGATGGGCTAATAAGGGCTCTTTAATGAGACTTCGGAATATTCTCATATTAAGTTTATTTAAAATTTGATGACAAAAGGTCAAACGGTAAAAAGGTTATGAAAAAACAAACACATACACACCACACACACCTTCACCATTGACAGAAAGGGCTAAAACCAATATAAAGCAGGATATCTCAAAAAGTTGTGGATGGATTTGGACAAAGCTTGTTGAAGTGGTTGGGTGTGTGACAAGGATTAATTGATTTGACTTTGGTGAAGATCCTATTATGGATCCGGTTAACAGCCCTGCTCCATCCTCTTGCTCTGCCACATTCTCCTACTCCCTCTCCCTATCCTCCTGCAACCCCTCAACATTCTTCTGCTCCCCTCAATCTCATCCTGCTCTCCACCCTCCTCATCCCCCTGCTCTGCCCCATCTCCCTGATCTCTCTCTCTCCCTGTCCTCATGCTCCTTCCTGATCTCCTCCGTTCCCATCCTCCTGCTCCCGCTGCCTGCACTCCCCTCCCCCTTACCGCCCTCCACTCTCCCCCTCCCCACATTTCTCTCTCCCCTATTAATATTCCCGTCAGGGGAGTGACCCTGCATTGCCCGGCAACGCCCCCACCCCACTCTGTCTCTCCCACATCTCCCTCCACTCCCCACCCTCCTCCACTCCCCACCCTCCTCCACTCCCCTCCTCTCCCCAACCCTCCTCCACTCTCCTCCTCTCCCCCACCCTCGCCTCTCCTCCCCCTCTCCCCTCCCAATTGTCCTCTCCTCCCCTTCACTTTTGGCCCCTCCTTTCCTCCCCCTCCTCTCTCTCTCACCTACACATCCCCTCCCCCGTCTCCCCTCCCCTCTCACCCGCCTACCTCTCCCCTCCCCCTCCATTCCCCCTCCGCCCTCTCCAACCCCCTCTCTTAATATTCCGGTCACGAAGCAACTCTGTGTTGCTCAGCAACGCCGGGTACCTTTGCTATTCATAAATGCAAAAAAGTTTTCCTGGGTGAACTTTAAAAAAAAAAAAGTCGAATAATCTTCTCGGGTCCTGGCTTTCATTCTCAATAAGCTAATTTATATCTTGAATTCAGGATGATTAATGCCTGGCAGAAAACGTGGAGAATGCAAATGGGGATTCTTCTTCAGAACCCAAAGTTCTTCATTGCAATCTGTTTTTGAAGTTGATTAATGAAAGAAACCCTTGGAATTCAAGAGAAAAGTGACTTAAAATCATTACGTACCAACACATTGGCTGCTGTTGGATGGATTAACTAAGTAGCCTTCATCACAGCTGCAAATGTACCCTCCACGAATGTTGTCACATCTTTGTTCACATGGATTGTGCAGGCACTCATCAACATCTGAAAAAAGAGAAGAAAAGGTCAACACCTAACAAGCTGTTTCCACAATCGTAAAATGGCTCTGAACATAAATATAAAAAACAAGAAAGTGAAAAAAAAACAAAGAAAAAATGTCGATTTACAAAAGCCCAGCTGATTTAATCCACAGCTAACCATAGTTGCCTCAAAAGTGATGTCACCTGCACACCACATGAAGGTAAAACACCAACAAGCTCTAAATTAGCAAGATGTTTACAATTACAGCTTTATACGAGTACATCTGTTCCCAATAGGTAAGGAAAGATCATGTCAGGTGATGGAATACATGGAGGTCAGGTGATGGAATACACGAGATCAGGTGATGGAATACACGAGATCAGGTGATGGAATACACGGAGGTCAGGTGATGGAATACACGGAGGTCAGGTGATGGAATACATGGAGGTCAGGTGATGGAATACACGGAGGTCAGGTGATGGAATACATGGAGGTCAGGCGATGGAATACACAGAGGTCAGGTGATGGAATACACGGAGGTCAGGTGATGGAATACATGGAGGTCAGGTGATGGAATACACGGAGGTCAGGTGATGGAATACATGGAGGTCAGGCGATGGAATACATGGAGGTCAGGTGATGGAATACATGGAGGTCAGATGATGGAATACAAGGAGGTCAGGTGATGGAATACACAGAGGTCAGGTGATGGACTACATGGAGGTCAGGCGATGGAATACATGGAGGTCAGGTGATGGAATACATGGAGGTCAGGTGATGGAATACATGGAGGTCAGGTGATGGAATACACAGAGGTCAGGTGATGGAATACATGGAGGTCAGGCGATGGAATACATGGAGGTCAGGTGATGGAATACATGGAGGTCAGGTGATGGAATACATGGAGGTCAGATGATGGAATACATGGAGGTCAGGCGATGGAATACACAGAGGTCAGGTGATGGAATACATGGAGGTCAGGTGATGGAATACATGGAGGTCAGGTGATGGAATACATGGAGGTCAGGTGATGGAATACATGGAGGTCAGGTGATGGAATACATGGAGGTCAGGCGATGGAATATATGGAGGTCAGGTAATGGAATACATGGAGGTCATGTGATGGAATACATGGAGGTCAGGTGATGGAATATATGGAGGTCAGGTGATGGAATACATGGAGGTCAGGTGATGGATTCAATATATCACAGTAATATTTGTCCCTGAGTCAGCATTAATTTCCTGAGAGAAATGCATTCAAACACCTTGAGTAGTTGTTTGGCAGAAAAATAAAATTTCTGTTCATCTGCCAGCTAGCACCAGAGTCGGTTAAAAGCCAATGGGAAAATTTGATTGACATCCCAACCTGCACCAGAAAATTCATGAAACCAAAACACTGGTTTACACTAGTTAGTGATCTCTGTAAATTGCCTTAAAAAGGCAAATAACCTACTGATTCAAACAGCAGTCTATGTGTGGAGAGGGGGTGACTGCCACAGTCTTTTCCGCTTTGTTCGCTTGTGTTTCTTCCCTATCCTTGATGTATATTTATTTGTCCTTGGTGTATATTAATTTATTATTTATGTTTGTATATTTCCTTGGTGCGTTTGTTCCCTACCCAGGGTGTGGTGGGATTTGGGTGCGAATTGGTATCGTGGGAACAGAGAGGGAGGTGTTGGAAACACAAGTTTTGAAAGCAAACACAGAAAAGGCATTCGGCCTGCTCCCGAGGAGAGTCAGATTTGCTGCCATTTGAAGAGAGGAAAGAGACGGAGGGGGATATCCTCCGGAAACAGACTTAACAAGGCACCACCAGGTTTTAGAGGAGGAAGACTCCTGAGTGCGGCTCTCCTGAGTGTGGACACACAATATTGTTGCAGGCTTTGTGGAATGATCTGACATTGGCTTCAGTCAGGGTTGCCTTTCAGGAAGATAAGGCAAGTTCTTTCAAAGTAACTGCCTCACCACAAGATTCAGTGTACAATGGGCAGGAAGAAGGGTTGGATAACTAAAGACAAGATGGGAGGAATCTGTATGTAAGAGAGCGCAGATTTCTGTGGACGAATTTCCTGGCTAAGTTAATATCAGGTGTGGTAAATATAGGAGACCAGTTACTAAGTTATATGGCTGCTTGCAGTATCTGCCAATCTGTTTGAGTGAACTGCTGTTTGTTCACTGCACAACCCCTTCCTCTTGCCGATGCTGATGTGACTCTCACTATCATATTATCAGATGAACCAATTGGAGCAGAGGAAAAACAGGAGACATTGGCCATCACCAAGTCCAGAAGGGAGGATTTGCCATTGGGACAAATCAAGATTGGAAAGTTCACAGATTGAGTCAGTCCCATAGAGCCAAAGAAGTGCTTCAATGAAGTCCCATGGCTGGTAGAGAGGTAACAACACACAGGCAGTTGGCATTGTGATAATTGAATAACATTCGAAAATTCATGAAGTTAAGATTAAATTTTATGAGGTTAAGATTTAAAGGTTTTCCAGACTGTCTTCTGTTTTGGAAAGTACTGTCTGGCAAACCAGCCCATCTAACATCTTAACAATCCTCTTGGCTCTTGAGGAAGTTCAGTTATTCAAACTCCTGGATCTCACTATCAGCCATGATCTTTATTGGACAAACCACATTTCAAAGTTGGCTTCTAAAGCCAGCAGCCGACTTGGAATCCTCAATCATGCAAGGTCCTTCTTGGCACACCTGAACTTCTATCCACCTACAAGGCCTTTATCCACAGCTTGGAAAAGTACTATACTCTTCCCTCTGGGCTGGCTCCCCTGACTCACATCTTGCTCAGCTCGACACAGTGGAAATTAAGGCCTTCAGGACCATTGGAATCTTCCATGATGAAGCTGAATCTTTTTGTCTCTCACTTTGCCGTCACTGACAGGTCAGTGTTTTCTCTGTCATCTACCACCTCCTTCCTGGTCTTGCACCCTCTGCTCTTTCCATGCTTTGTCTCCCCCTCACCCAGGTTTCTGCAGGGTACACAAGGTCCACCATCAAACCTCTTTTGGTGAAACTACGTAAATCCAGGATTAATGCTCACCTCCAAAAATGTGTTCCTCCTTTTCTCCACTTGTGGAACCAACTTCCACATTCTCTTCAATCTCCTTCAGCCCTCCAGGTCTTCAAGACAGCTGTTCATCACTATCTTAGATGGTCCCCAATCCAAAAACATGATGTTTTCTATCCTTGTTCTCCCCTCCCTCCCCCCAACCTCACCCCAATTTTGATTTCTCGTCCTTGGAGTTTCCTTCTCTATCCATTTTGTCCACACCATGCAACATCTTGACAACCCCATGTGTCTTTCCTGCCCCTCATTCCTCCCCACACCCTTTGTTTGGCCAAGTCTCCCTCTAGCTTGGCCTTCTACTCTGCTATTGGTGTTTTCCACTCTCTCTATGGTTCCTTTTGCACTGTGCATCTCCACTGTTCCTTTTGCATCCTGTTATGACCTTATCCGTTCAGTGTACTTGCTCTTCCAGGAGCCACGACTATGTACTATATACAAAAAAATGATAACAATAAAAAGAGCAAATTGTATTTCCTCTTCTATTTCATAAATAAAGGGTTTTGTTTTTGATATCACTGACATTTTGGAACAATTTTTGTTTCCTGGTTAATGGTTTCATTGAGTCACAAACTAACCCTGTGATCAGCATGTGGCTTCTGTGGATGTGATGCCATTACACTTCACACCTTAGGCATGCAACTTCGCATTCAGCATGCCGGGAAAACTCCACATACCGCCTGACAATATGTCTCAAAAAAGACCACTGTCAAGACAGCCTTATTGTTAAAATTGAGATTCAAATAAAAGGGAATTAAATTAAATAATTCAAATTAAACCACATTTCCAAGCTGGCCTCCAAAGCCAGTCGCCGACTGGGCATCCTCCGTCGTGCGAAGTCCTTCCTTGGCACACCTGAGCTCCTCACCACATACAACGCTTTCATCCGCAGCTCAATGGAATACTGCCCTCCCCTCTGGGCCGGTGCTCCTGCCTCACGCCTAGCTCGGCTTCACGCTGTTGAAACCAAAGCTTTCAGAATCATTGGAATCTCCCACGATGAAGCTAACTCCGGGTGCCTTTCACTCACTCACCGCAGGCAGGTTGGTGGTCTTTCTGTCTTCTACCGACTCCTCTCCGGCCTTGCTCCCCCAGCTCTCTCTTTGCCCTGTCCCCCAAATATTCCTACAGGTCGCACAAGATCTGCCAGCAACCCTCTTATGGTTAAACTGCCAAAATCTAGGCTATCTGCTCACCTTCACTCTTTCATTCCTCTTTTCTCCCGCCTCTGGAACAAACTCCCCCACTCCCTTCAATCCCACTCATCCCTCCAGGTCTTTAAAACAGCTGTTCACCACCATCTCTTATCTTCCCCCATCCAAAACCTTGATCTTTTCTACCCCCGCTAATTCACCCCAGATCCACTTTTTTGAAATTCCAACTTCTTTCCTGGAAGACGTTGCAGTGTACATATATTTTATACCTCTCCCACCTCCCCCCAAGCCCTCTCCCTCCCACAGATCTCTCGATGTCCCTGCTCTCAAATGTTGTGTTTGTGTCCTTCCCCCTCTCTCCCCATCTTGTCTACCGCTCCCCCTATTATACGTAGTATGGTTTATGTGTCGTTTTGACTTTTTGTGTGATTAATGTGAGCTCTTTCACGAGCCTCGATTTTGTATACAAAAAAAAAGGAAAAAAAAAGGGAAAGGTGAAGCCAAGGTTAATGCTAGCCTTGCAACCCAACACACCTGCCAAACTCCATTCCTTGGGAATGCAGAAATAAGGATTATCCGCACACTCCCATTATGTCAGGGGGTGTAGTGACTATTTGATGATCACTACCTCCAGTGGCATCACTAGGGTTGGTGTCACCCAGTGCGGTAACTCATGGTGTCACCCCGCCCCCCACCCCCCCCCCCCACCCCCATGGACCTCCTCCCATACCAGACCATACAGAATGCTTAGTAATGTTTTTTGCACTAATGTTACTTGTAAATCGTAATTCCCGTATATCACTGAATTTAATGGCAATAGTAGTGACATAAATAGCAAGCAAAATTAAAATTACACCTTCTTATTACTCCTTTTCCGTTAATGACTTCATTCTCAAAAAAGTTATTGACAAGTCAGGAGACGACGATGGTTCACGAGCGAGCGGTATTCTTCGGTTCAATTTCGAAAATTCGGTTCGATTCCGACAACTTTGAAAACTTGACCTTTGTGACCTTGAAATGTCAAAACTAAGGTTACTGACCTTGAAATGAGATAGAAAATAATGTATAATCAGTTATGAGGTGAGTTAGCTACACAATACCGAAAATTCGGTTCGATTCCGACAACTTCGAAAATTTGACCTTTGTGACTTTTAAAGGTCAAAGGTCGAAGATTGTGAAATTTGTTGGAAAACTTGTATTTCATGATGTATGTGATAATATAAGATCATGTACGACATTTCACCCGATCAGGAAAAGAACAATGTAATAAAACCATCAAATATTGACTTTTCTAATTTTCGTGACCTTGTGACCTTGACCTTTGGGCGAAAATGAAAAATCGAGCTCCGTCGTGCTAGACACATGACATTGGCCTAACCAAATACCGAAACCCCTGTCAGATTCCACCAACTCCCTCGGAGAAGATGTAGCTTGAACTCGATTACCCCCTAAAAAGACATCTTTTTCGGGCGTCGCTCCGCCCACAACGGGCTCAATTCGCCCACTCTAGGCAGGACACAACTAGATCATGATATCAACCTCCCACCCAAGTTTCATCAAGATTGGATGATATCATCGGGTAGTTATGTTGCAGACAGATAGACAGACAGACAGACAGACAGTCACATACCCATGACGAATATAGTGGTCACTCTGTTTGATAACTCGTGAACTAATATAGGTTCACAAATACTAATTACCACAATATTGTAGCTAAAACACCAGAAAACTTGACAAAAGCAGCGACTATAAAAACACCAGCGGGAACGAAAAGAGCGCGTGCTTGTAGCGCGTGCAGACGAAACCACGTGATTCGAAGCGTCATTGTAATTGGGTAATAATGACCACTCTGACCGGAGCGCATTAGAAGGTTCAAAAAGTAAACTAGCATGGAGTTTTAACCTTGTAGGTATATTGATACATGTAAGCTGGGCTTACGGAAAATGTTTTTGTTGTTATAACTAACTACAGGGATATTTTTATAAAAATTAATAAATTGTTGCTAAAATTTGGTGTCACCGCCTCTGATAGTGTCACCCGGTGCGGTCCGCACCCTCCGCACACCCCGAGTGACGCCAGTGACTACCTCTGGTATTTATCATAATATGTAAAATCTTGCTGCATGTATTGCTTCACTTCATCTGAATGCAGCCAAATATGTTTTTTAAAATCATGATCATGTCAGCTTGAATTTTGATCAACATGTTAGGATGAAATTGTATTTCCTGGCCTTTGGGAAATGCACATTTCCCATGACCCGATTTAGGAAGAAACATTTCCCATTTTTTATGAAGAAACCTGATAAGCAAACAATATTTTATTGCCTTCTTCAATAAGTTCTTCTTCAATGAGTAGTGATAGTTCATACTCAACATAAGATATATTCCAGAACCCCCACAAAATGTCATTGTCAAAATCCTTGTCTGGAATGTTTGTACACGACTTCAGAAAACCTATTACCTTGTTAAAATTCCCTTCACATTTGTGGGTTATAAACCCCGAGACACTTTCAAACATGAATCCACCAGATAAATGATTAGCAATATACGAGCAATACTCAAAATGAACCAAATAATGACAATACTAATTTTGCCTTGTCTTAAACCGATTTGATTTTGTCTTAAACTGATTTGAGAAATACATGCTGTCAAAGATACTTAATTAAAATGCTATATGCACACTTTATTCTCTCTGGATTACCTTCTTATGGTAATGTGTGTGTAGAGGTCTTACCAAAGCATTTTGTGCCATTTCCAGAGAGTTCATCTGGGCAAGAACCGCACCTGAAGTCTAAAGATGGTGCTGGAATATCCGTGCAATTAACGCCAGTAAAGCACGGATTGTTCTCACAAGGATTTAAATCTTTGCCGCAATCCAGACCAGTGTAGCCTCGAGTACAATTGCAGGATGCAACCTGCACAGAAAATCAACAAAAATTAAATATTGCTTGTTTGTAGGCACCATTAGCAACTTTGTTGGTTAAGACAAACGTGCATTCACAATGGGCCCCCCACTTATCTCCATTTAACTCCCTTTTGTTCTCTCTCCTGCCATATATACTTTTTTCGACAGAGCCTAAGAATTGGAACATGCATACATCTGTAGACAAATATGAGACAACATCGGACTTGATTTCAGACAAATACAGCCTGCACTGAGCTTGGAGGAAGTGACATCACTTCACAGAGCATTGAGGTACAGCTGAAGCCATTTTTATTACCTTCGCAAAAGCGGAAGGTTATGTTTTGATCGCTGTGTATTTATTTGTATGTCTGTGTGTGTGTGTGTATGTTATTCGCATAACTCAAAAAGTATTCAACCGAATTGCATGAAATTTGGTGGGATGATTGGTTATTATACGGGACACATTTGATTAGATTTTGGGAGCAATCGGGTCAAAGGTCAAGGTCAAGGTCACGAAAAGGTCAAAATCTTATTTTTACCAAGTACAGAACAGTAGCTGCGGCGAAGGTATGCGCTCTACCGAGTGCCCGTTCTAGTTGACATTGCTTTTCTCTCCACACTCAGCAGGGAAATTAAAGAGGAATTTCCTCCTCCCCAAGTTGACATCTATGGGCGATGTCCATGTTATATCCTTTAAATGCTGAGCATCAAGGATGGAAACAGGACATACTATTTTGATTTTGAAATATTTGGCAGATATTAGAAAGTTAAAAAAAAGTAAAAAAAAAAGTAAAATAAAAAAAAACATTGCACTTCGGCACTATGGGGTATCATGTGTAGATCAGGGACAAAGAATATCATTTTTAACCATTTGAAATTCAGGCTGTAAGCCAACAAATGCGAAAAAGTCAAGGGGTGTGAATACTTTCTGAAGGCACTGCGTGTATATATATATATGGAAAAAATATATATGGAAAAAAGAACAGTACCATGAAAAAGCTATTGCTTTCTCCAGCTTCGCTTGAGGAGATCTTCTCATAGTCACAAGTTCCGTTGTTCTTGCAGCCACACGCGATGAGGGTGAGGGCATGTTGTCTGGTGGCTTTCCCATTATTTGCCAGCACTATGGCAAATATGGGCTCCAAAGATGTGGGAGTCCATGTCAGTACGCCATTCACTGGAAGCGAGGTTCATAAAATTAATGACTTTCTTCATGCTTCTTTGTGTTTAAAGTGTTTTTTCAAGTGTTTGGTATTTCAAGGTCAATGTGGACTTTTTATTGTAAAACATGAAAATCTTGAGAGTTCAAAGACACATTATCTTATGTACTGTTCAAGTTTATGCTTGATTTAAAATAAAATCACGATGTTAACGATCAATAGGAAATTCCACGAGTTTAGCGCTGTCGAAGCAGTCTTACACAACACCCTTATATTTCCTCTTCTATTCCCACATGTTGGCATTCAGCATGCCCTGCACATTTCCCATGGCCAAATTGTTTGAATTCAGTTATTCAGTTAATTCAGTTAAAGAGAAAATTTTACGGCGAGTGCTGCATACTTCTTGTGCTCACAAGATATAAACATCTTACCAACCACCTTATTTAACATGTCCAATTACTGCTAAACGGAAGGTTTTTGAAAGTGTAACTTAAGCGATTTGTGATCTACAGTGTTCAAGCATATAACGCAATGAAAATAAAGATTGTAAAAGTCATATAAATTAATTAATTCCGGAATTTACCGCCATTTCACCGTCGTCGATGCAGTGTTGATGAGACCTCCCTATTCAACACATTGCATTAGTTAATCATTCCTGTTGTATGTGTCCTTTATGACATCCTTAAAACATTTTCCTGTTTGAAATAATGTTTCCTCATGTTACTAATAAAAGGTGTGCATCATTGTAATTGGAGGCATCAACATGTTTTATGTGGGCGAAGACAGTCAAACAATCCATTATTCACCTTTGAGTTGCCTCAGCTGGGAATTTGATTTCCAGTCTGAATTTGAAACGTCATCCTGATACTTTGCAAGGCAATTCATCAACGAGTGTGACGTTTAACAAAGGACACGTTCAACTGGTTGGGCTGTCTGCCAAGATTTACTGGTGTAAAGATGCCATGGGACTTTTCAAAAAGACATGTCATTGTGTGCCTTTTAGTCCTGACTCAAATTTACCTGGAGAGACTCTGAAGGGTCCCAGAAAAAAACCAAACTTACAAGCCTTTTCCTTTTTACATACAGTCGTGGCAAAAAAATATTGGCACCCTTGCACCTTTTTCAAACAACTCACAATATTGTCTAAAATCGGAGAATTGGAGATCTCGCGAGATCTTGGAGACGGCGGCAGGGATTTTCGAAGCTCCACACGGTCTCCACGTTTTTCGAAGTTAAGTCTGTTCACAATTGTATTTTGTCGAAACTGTATTTATCTTTCGGTGTGTGAAGTTATTGTGTGCAACTTTGGTTGTTTCTCGGTGTTTATTTTTCATAAATTGATCGTCTGTTTGCCGTGTCGCGAGCAAGGCCTTGTACAGTGTGCACTGTACAACCTTGAGGCTTTGTTTTTCTCTCAGTGGTCCGTCGTTTGTGATCCAATAACTTTCGTTCTCTGTATTCCCAGTCTTTTCACCCATAGCCTACTTCCTTGTGTAAATCTCAACTCAAAAAAAAAAACAAAAAAAAAAAACATTTCCTTCTCTGTTCTCATTCGTTTATTCATTCTTATTCGTTCGTTCGTTCTTCGACCACGTGTTTCTCCCCCATTTCCCCAGATAGTTTTCACTCATTAACCTTCAATGTTTACACTTTCCCCTCAAGTTATGTATTCCGTCATATTTTATAACACCTTTTTCTTCTTCTTCTTTAAAAGGCTGCTTTCGACTTGCTCACCAAATCAATTCATCCCAAAAAAAATATCCATCTCCTATAGTGCCTTTTTTCTACATTCCCTAAACTCTCCTGCACTCCATCCTCCATCCAGCATCCTTAAACGTATTTTTAACTGGAAGGTCACAAGAAACTCATTTTGCAATAAATGTTCGTTTCCCATAAATCGTACACTTTCAAAAATCCAATCTCACCCCTCCCCTCCAAATCTTCCCCATAACCCCTCCCCTCCAAATCTTCCCCATCACCCCTCCCCTCCAAATCTTCCCCATCACCCATCCCTTTCAAATCTCCCCCCTTGCCCCCTCCCTCCTAAACTACCCCCTCACCCCTCCCCGCCAAGACGCCCCCTCGCCCCTCCCCTCCTAGACTCCTGCCTCACCCCTCCCCTCCAAATCTCCCCCATATCCCATCCCTTTCAAATCCCTCCCCTTGTCCCTTCCCTCCCAAACTCCCCCCTCACCCCTCCCCTTCAAATCTCCCCACCCTCATTGCTTCTCAATTTCCCCCCTCTCACTCCCCCTCCTCAAAGCGTCCTCCCCGCTTCTTCCCCCTTCAAACTCTCACCTCCATCTCCCCCAACCTTCTGCCTCGCTCTTCCCCCTCCTCAAATAACACCTCATTGTGGCTCACCCAATCACCATCAAACCTTTTGTCCGCCCCATCCTTCCCTTTCTCCGAGCTATTCTGAAATCTCTGACACACCTTCAACAGCTCTCCCTACCTCTTCCACCTCTTCCACATCTTACCCTACCCCTCCTCCCCCCTGTTCTGTATCTGATGCTCCCCCTTCCTCTTCATTAACGGTATGGACCTCAAACATCCGGGGCCTTCGTTCAAACTTAACTGATCTCTCCATACAGGTTGCTTCTGTCAAACCAGACGTGATCTGCTTAACAGAAACTTTCCTCCTTTATGATGTCTCTGATTCCATAGTATCTCTCCCGGGCTACTCCCTCCTCCGGTATGATAGACCTGAGCCTCGTCCTGGAGGCGGGGTTGCTATCTTTATCAAAAACTCTCTTCCTCACTCGCCCTGCACTGCACTCTCTCCACCTCACCCCCAGGAATACCTCTGGCTACGGCTTCCCCTTCGCTCCCACCTCTTGTTCATATGTGTGTTGTACCGTCCACCAAACAGTGATGACTCCATCTACATCTCGCTGTCTGATGATATGGACCAACTTCTATCTACTCATCCCAACTCTCTCTTCCTCATATGTGGTGATTTCAACTGTCATCATGCCAGTTGGCTGGGTGTGGGTACCTCTCTCACCAGCCATGGCTCCTCAGCAAAGGACTTCTGCGACTCACTGGGACTGACACAATCTGTCAATTTCCCGACCCGGATCTCAGTCAACGGAACATCTTCTCTTCTGGACTTGGTTATGACTAACTTCCCTGAAAATGTCTGCTGCTCTTCTTCTGCTCCGATCGGATCATCTGATCATGTCCTTGTTAAAGTGGACATCTCTCTGACCATCCTCAGGGAGCCTGCTCAGCGTCGACGAGTCTGGCATTTCACTCAGGCCAACTGGCACGGTCTTCAAGCAGCCATCAATCATCTGGACTGGTCTCCCATCTCTACCACCTCTGACATCAACTCATCCTGGGAATTCTTCCAAAGTAAATTGCTCTCTCTCATGCACAGATTTATCCCATCTCGTCTTCAGTTGTCATACCCTTCCTCCCGTCCATGGTACACGGAATCTTGTGGTGAGGCTGTTGCCCAGAAACAACTTGCCTTCGTCTCCTGGAAAGCAAATCCAACGGAAGGAAATCTCATATCCTTTCACAAAGCCCGAAACAAGTGTGTGTCCACCCTCAGGAGAGCCAGGAAACAATATCTCTCCGTTCTCAAGACCGAACTGTCTTATCTGTCTCCCTCTTCCAAATCCTGGTGGCGTCTGGTCAAATCCGTTTCTGGTGTTTGTTCCCCCTCCATCCCCTCCCTTACCTCAAACGGCTACACAGCTGACTCCGCACGTGAAAAAGCTGAATGCCTCAACTCTGTGTTTGCCTCTAAATCTTGTGTCCCAAACCCATCCCTCTCTGTACCCACCATACCCAGTCGTACCCTGCTGCTCCTGGACTCCGTGTCCTTTCCTCCTGACAAGGTGGAAAAGTTTCTGTCAACCCTCGACTCTGATTCTGCAACTGGACCCGACGGCATCAGCCCACGGGTCCTAAAATCCTGCTCTGCTGCTCTATCTCACCCTCTCTCTGTTCTCTTCACCCTCTCTTTTGCTCAAGGTCAACTGCCATCTGCTTGGAAATCAGCCAACATCACCGCTTTGCACAAAAAAGGTGCAAAAACAGATCCTAGCAACTACAGACCAATCAGCCTTCTCCCAATTATCAGCAAAGTCATGGAATCCATCATTGCTTCTGATATGAAATCTTTCCTCTTCTCCAATGGCTTGATCTCTGATCATCAATTTGGTTTCAGACCAGGTCACTCTACTCTGGACATGCTGCTTCTGCTGTCTCAACAATGGATGGAGGTCCTCAATGCCAAACAGGAAATTAGAGCTGTCTCCCTCGACATATCACGTGCCTTCGACACGGTCTGGCACCCCGCTCTGCTCACCAAACTCTCCTCCTTTGGTATCCATGGAAATCTCCACGCATGGCTGGCGGACTTCCTCTCTAGTCGTCGTCAACGTGTGGCCCTGAATGGGTTTCTCTCATCTCCTCTTCCTGTTCAGGCTGGAGTTCCCCAAGGCAGTGTTCTGGGCCCCGTGCTTTTTCTGGTCTTCATCAATGATCTCTCTGACTCTCTCGAAAATCCTCTCTATCTCTTTGCTGATGACTCCACTCTCTGCCGCTCCATTCCTCTTCCCTCAGATCGGCAGTCTGCTGCCTCCTCACTCTCTGAAGACCTGGACAAAATCACAGACTGGTCAAACAAGTGGAACATGTCTTTCAATCCTGACAAATCTCACACTCTTACTATGTCTCTCCGAAAAGATCGACTGGACAACCCTCCCATCTACTTTCTCAACAATCCTCTCCAAGAAGTTCTGTCGCTCAAGATTTTGGGTCTCACTATCTGCCATGATCTTTCTTGGGAAAACCACATTTCCAAGCTGGCCTCCAAAGCCAGTCGCCGACTGGGCATCCTCCGTCGTGCGAAGTCCTTCCTCGGCACACCTGAGCTCCTCACCACATACAAGGCTTTCATCCGCAGCTCAATGGAATACTGTTCTCCCCTATGGGCCGGTGCTCCTGCCTCACACCTAGCTCGGCTTCACGCTGTTGAAACCAAAGCTTTCAGAATTATTGGAATCTCCCGCGATGAAGCTATCTCTGAGGGCCTTTCACTCACTCACCGCAGGCAGGTAGGTGGTCTTTCTGTCTTCTACCGACTCCTCTCCGGCCTTGCACCCCCAGCTCTCTCTGTGCTCTGTCCCCCAAATATTCCTACAGGTCGCACAAGATCTGCCAGCAACCCTCTGATGGTTAAACTGCCGAAATCTCGGCTCTCCGCTCACCTTCGCTCTTTCATTCCTCTTTTCTCCCGCCTCTGGAACAAACTCCCTCACTCCCTTCAATCCCACTCCTCCCTCCAGGTCTTTAAAACAGCTGTTCACCACCATCTCTTATCTTCCCCCATCCAAAACCTTGATCTTTTCTACCCCCGCTAATTCACCCCAGATCCACCTTGTTTGAAATTCCAACTTCTTTCCTGGAAGTCCTGGCAGTGTCCATATGTTTTATACCTCTCCCACTGCCCCCTTCCCCCCCCTCCCCCCCAAAGCCCTCGCCCTCTCTCAGATATCTCGATGTCTCCATGTCTCTCGGTCCCTGCTCTCAAATGTTGTGTTTGTGTCCTTCCCCCTCTCTCCCCATCTTGTCTACCGCTCCCTATGTTATATGTTTTATGTGTCGGTTTGTCTTTCTGTGTAATTAATGTTCGCTCTTTCACGAGTCTCGATCTAGTATACAAAAAAAAAAAAAAAAAAAAAAAAAAAAAAAAAAATGTTGAAATTGACAAAAGTATTTGGTCTCCACAATTCTTTATTTCACTGTTAATATTACAGAACCTTTGTTTTTGATTCAGAACTTATATATCCTTTTAAATCAGAAAATAAAAAGAAAAGGCATTGACAAAATTATTGACACCCTCGACTTAATATTTGGTAGCACAACCTTTGGACAAAATAACTGCAGTCAAGCACTTCCGATAGCCATGAATGAGCTTCCAACACCTCTCTACTGGCAGTTTGGCCAACTCTTCTTGTGCAAACTGCGCCAGTTCTCCCAGATTTGAAGGATGCCTTCTCCCAACTGCTGTTTTCAGAACTCCCCACAGGTGTTCAATGGGATTTAGATATGGACTCTTTGCTGGCCACTTCAGAACAGTCCAGAGTTTTGTCCTGAACCATTTCTGGGTGCTTTTTGAAGTGTGTTTGGGGTCATTGTCCTGCTGCAAGACCCATGACCTTCGACGGAGACCCAGCTTTCTGACACTGGGTTGAACATTGCGCTCCAAAACGCAATCAAGCAATCGGGTAATCTCCTCATTTCATGATGCCATGCACACATTCAAGGCACCCAGTGCCAGAGGCAGCACAGCAACCCCAATACATCACTGAATTTCCTCCATGTTTGACTGTAGGGAAGGTGTTCTTTTCTTTGAAGGCTTCATTTTGTTTTCTGTAAACATAGAGATGATGTGCTTTACCACAAAGCTCTAACTCGGTCTCATCTGTCCACAGGACATTCTCCCAGAAGGATTGGGGCTTGTTCAGGTCTCCAGTCGGGCTTTCTTTTGTCTCTCTCTCTCAGCAGTGGGGTACTCCTGGGTCTCCTACCATAGAACCCCCATTCATTGAGTTGGCGACGGATGGTCTGAGTTGAAACTGTCGTAAGCTTACCTTGTGTCTGAAGGTCAGCTTGAATCTATTTGGCAGTTGATCGAGGTGCTTTCTCCACCATTGAAACAATCCTTTGCTGCAATTTCCGATCGAGTTTTCTCTTGCGGCCACGTCCAGGGAGGTTGGCTACTGTGCCATGGGCCTTAAACTTCCTGATAACATTGCGTACGGTGGACACAGGGACATCAAGGTCTCTGTAGATGGACTTGTAGCCTTGAGATTGTCCATGCTTGTCTGCAATCTTGTGTCTGACCTCCTCAGACGATTCTCTGGTTTTCTTTCTTTTCTCCATGCTCATTGTGGTGCACAAAGTGACACAAAACAGCAGAATGACTCATTTTCTCTATTCAAAATGGTCGAATGAGTAATTTTTATATTGCAGGCACCTGCAACTCACCACAGCTGAGCTCAATTCCAAAGTAAAGGAGAATCACCTGATTGAAATGTAAATATTTCTGACAACTTCTAAAAAGCGCCAATAATATTGTCTGGGCCATTTTAGGATTTCTGTGTGAAATAAGCTAAGATTTAGTATATTTTAAACCTTTTTTTGTTTTGTCCCAATGCGAACCAAAGAAATACATTTGCGGATACCAAAATATCTTTTAATTTCAACAATTTTCTGGAAGAAATGGTACGTTATGTGAAAAAAAGTGCAAGGGTGCCAAGATTTTTGGCCACGACAGTATATGAAACAAGCATTCTGAGTATTGCGCTGCAATACATGTCCCCTACCGGCAGTCTGCCGTCTGGAAAACTGTTGGGGAAATTACCAAAGTTCAAAGTGCCATAACTTTGTCAAAAATGATCGAAACGTCGTGAAGTTCGAACTTGATCTGTAACTTATCATACGGAAACCATGTACCAAGTTTGAAATCATTACCATTAAGAGTTTAGAAAAAAAGTCTGGAAAGCTATTCTTTGCGTGATGGACTGACTGACAGACAGACAGACTGACAGACGGAGGGATGGAGGGATGGAGTGCAAACCTATAGTCCCCTCCGGTGTACACCGGTAGGGGACTAATAACCAGAGCCTGAAAATAAATATGAACATCTTACCTGTCATATTAATATCTGTGGAATTTGCATCCAATTTAAAAGTGATGTTTGCAGCATCAACATCCGTTTCATTCGTTTCATATGTAACTTGACACTTCTCAGAAATTGCACATTGAAGTTTGGATTTTCCAATTATGTGAGGTGGGAAAGCATCTGAAAAAAATAAATATCGATCTCTTATACATTTGTAGCATTATTACATTTGTGAACAGAAAATCATGTGTGGATATTACATTTTCCTTGGCAAATATCTAAGTTTGTTTGTAATCCAAAACGGTGTTGAACAATCGCAGAAAAAAGTTTGGTTTTAGATAACATCAGAAAAAAAACTCACTTTGTGAGAGTTTGGTTTGTTTAAGTTTCACATTTGCCTTTAAGGTTGCAAGGCCAAATGCTGTGTTATTTGTTGTTAAGACGTCAAACAAGCAGAATTTATCATTTCCACATATTTTCTCTGCCATTTCTTTCTCAGCAGGGGAAGCTGTTTTCATGACATCAGTCAGAAAGGTTGGTCCATAAGAGGATGCAGCACTCCTGCCTTTATTCCCTGCTGATTCCAAGATTGCCTCCTCTGCTGTGACCTCCCCTGGAAAAAAATAAATTGCAGTTTATGGACATTTGTCTGAAAAAGGACACTGTATAGGGATTATATATACAGATATTGTATTTACAACAAAACTTTTGCAAAGCACGATTATTCAATGGAGACATGAGAAAAAAACAACTTGCCAAATGTGAAGTCAATTTTATTGCAGAAATTTTAAATTTAACCTTAAAGGAGATATCGATGTTCCTTATTTTACAATACAAGTGAATGTTTTACATGGAATTACAATAAGCAATTCATGGTAATGGTGACTAAAGAGTTAAATTCAACATTGTAAATCCATTACATAACTAGTGAGACTCACCTGATACTAATGAGGCAAAATGCACCAATTCCTCATCCTATTGAGAAGGGTGCTATAAAGGTCATAGGACATGTTCATTTGAGTGGAATCGTTACCATAATAAGTAGATGTGAAAAAGTTTAAAAATATGAATTTTGGTGATAAAAAAGGAACTATAATGGCACCCAGTAGAGAACATACCTCCGTCTGGTTGGCCATATCACTCAATGGTGAAGAATCACTTAAAAAATCTACTAGATGGATCCGGATCCAGATCTTCACCAAAATTGCATTGATTCTTCCTTGTCAAACACACAACCTGTCGAACAAGTTTTGTCCAAATCCATCCATAACTTTTTGAGATATCCTGCTAGGTATCGTTTTTAGCCCTATCTCCCAGTGGTGAGGAATCACTTAAAAAGTTAAATAATTCTCATATCCAAATCCATATTCAGATCTTCACCAAAATCGAATCGAATCGTCCTTGTCAGACACCCAACCTCTTCAGCAAATATTGTCCAAATCCGTCCACAACTTTTTGAGATATCCTGCTATGCATTGTTTTTGGCCCTTTCTCCCAATGGTGAAAAATCACTTTTAAAATTATAGTAGCTGGATTCGAATCCGGATCTTCACCAAAATCTAATCATTCCGTCGATGTCACATACGTTACATCCCAGCCAAATTACGTCCGAATCCGTCCACAACTTTTTAAGATATTTTGTTCACAAACAAAAGACAAACAAACAGACAGACAGACAGGGGTGAAAACATAACCACCATCCACCTTTTGTGGCAGAGGTGAATATCACAGGTACTTTATATTTGGAATAAACAATAAGAAGTGAAACAGTGTTGATAAACTGATTTCCAGCCAGAATATGTGTTCGTTCCAGTCCACATCAAGCAATCAGAGAAACCCAAAGAATTAAAGGTAATGTTGATTGACATGACATTACAATAAAAGGTCAGCAAAGATGTGCAATATATAATATGGATGTGTTACTCACATTTTAGCAGCATACAAAAATATCCGATGTTAATTACTCAATTATCACGTCTCGGATGCTCATATCGCTGCCTGGATACGTCGGAGCTGTCCACCTCATCTCGCCTCATTGCTAGCCGTTTCCACCAAGGCTGTGCAGGCCATCACATTCAGCTAGTACCATCAAGCACTCCAGGAGATTGCAAGTATGAATGGAGCAGAGGGAGGAATCCGGGAGCGATAGTCGGGGAGCGATACAATGACTATCTGGCCAGACCATTGCACAGCAGCAATTCAGCCAGGTTGTTGCAAGGTGTGTCGGGGCAACAGAAAAGACCCCAACTAATTTCTTTCTCACCACTTTTTCTTCCCCTCTCCCATCTCGCACTTATTTGGGTGAATGTTTGATGGCAAATAAGTCATGCTGGTAAGTGATGGATTAAGGTTCTGAGGGTGGGTTTGTTATATAAAGGTAATTTTGGG